>NC_063169.1:24757038-25067038 GCF_023159225.1 Perognathus longimembris pacificus | reverse complement strand
GGATTTAACAAGGATTTTGTACTGGCAAGAGTGACAGATATGTCAGATTACCCATGACAATGGCAGCAGTGTCCCTCTTTCCCAGCTTGGGCTCTGCCATAACAGAAACTACCTGCTGTCCACATTTGACTTTCTAGAAGCTTTCTATTACGGCCTGCAACCAGATGATTCCAGACCAGTGAGCTAATACCCTGTCTTGTTTCCTGAATCTTTCTGGTTGATTGATATCAAAGGTGTGATTGGAAACCTCCTATGTAAGACAGTGCTTTACTTTGGCTGCTAAGTGATTTTGGTGTTTCAGGGGTGTGTGAGATATAACTGATGATCTTCTCTTTCACTGTGCAAAAGGAAAAATAACCAAGGTAGTCACATCATTGACACCTTACATGGCTTGATTTTAATGTTATGTCATTTCTCAAGTTTCTAGAGATCATTAACTCTCCAACGGGGGAAAAAACACACACAAGTAATTTAAGAACTCCTTTAAACCCAAATGAGAGAGGATTTTTCCAACAGTTAAAAGGAAGTCATCTAGTGATTCAAGTGATGAGGATGAGTGGCAGAATAAACAGGGAAGTCTTCTATCAAGAGCAAAGGTATTTTCTTTCCTTAGTTTCTGTGTTTTAAAGAATTGTCAGCTACATTTTTCTGAGGTCACACAACTCTCTGATTTTTAAATATGTCAGTGGATACTCCCACTGATGGACAGAGAGGAGTATAAATAAAAAGACTTGGAAAGTAAGAGGGGGATTATCAAGTGAAACATGTAAGAGCCAGCATCATTACTTTAGAGATTCACCACACAGAACAACAGTCTCCAAAAGCCTTTGTGAAAAAAGACAAATGTATTCCACTTTTCTGACACCCATCCATTGAAGTGACATGCCAACAAACTTCACCTGGTGATTTCCATTTTGATCTTCTGTAAAAATAGAATTCCCAACAAGCAGTTAGTGATACATATCCCTAGAGACAAGGTCAAACCTATCAACTTTTATGTCTAGTTGTGAACTGTAAACAAGTATTTCCAATCAATTAACACTGGAATGATTTGATTCAGACATGCAAGGTGAGTGAAAAATTGAATAAGGCTAAGTCTCCACAGAGTATATTTTTACTATCTTATGAAGTCTAAAGGGAGAGAAAACTCATAACTCTGCTTTTAAGATAGGAAAAATTGCTGATAACAAGAGAACACTGAAAATAAATGAGAAAGAGCTAATGTAATAAAATGGAAAATATACTAAGACACTCTTCTAACAAAGGAAGTGGAAAATACTCCAAAGGAGATAAATGAAAAGAAGTGACTAGGAAAGATCTTTGTCTCTCTCACAAGTGGCTGTCTTTTGTTTCTGAATCATATTGCTTAGGAGAGTCTGGGAATGAAACCTCCATTTTACCTTTAATGAACCTTTTAAAAATATTATGAACATATTTTCAATTATATAAAGCTTCAAAAGGTGGTCAAAGGAGAAAAGCTGATTTCAATAAAAGGAGCTTCTGAAAGAAGAAGAAATCGTTTTGTATATGTTATATAAGTCATGAAAATTAGAGGAATGCTTTAGGGCATGATTAGAGAAAATAAATCCCTGCCCATAATTTCTCTGGTGCCCTCTCTGAAACCTGAAAGGGCGTGTTCATGGCAGATGGTGAGACTGCAATGAGGAAGAGATGGAGGAAGAATTCCTGGTGGCAGGACAAGGCACTAAACAGGATTGTTTTGGCACTGGAAAAACCTAATCTCCAGTCTCTACAGTGCTGTTTGCCACCTAGATGACCAGAACTGGGTTGTTTAACATCTCAAGCCACCCTTTCTACCCTTGAGATAAAGAGAAATACTAATTGTTACTTTACATGTTTGAGAAATGAATAGAATATTTGAATTGATCTTTTCATATCACCTACCAAGTGCTCAATAAATGGTAAATGTTATTTGCAGTAAATTTATGACTGTTTTGTCCATAGATTAAGAAGAAACCTACCCAGGGGAAATTTCCATTGTTCCTTTGGTTGAAGAAACCTTTCAGTATTTTCTGCCTGTGTATCTCTGGGATCACATATTAAGACTTGATATGTGTGGTGGATATGGATATATGAGTAGACAAAAAGAACTCATGAGAGACCGCTTTGCTAAAACTAACGTGCTTCTATGTCCTTTGCCTATGACAATCATGACTTAAGGCTATTTGCGATATAAGTACCTGTCTTTGGCATCAAGGACTTTCTCATCTTCCTGACAGAGTATGCACTTGAACCTGTCTGTCTTTCTCCTTTGCCTATCTGCAGTGGGAAAGCATCACTGTGAAGCTTTTTTTTTTTTTTTTTTTTTTTTTTTTACTGGAAAGATGGCTCTTACCTGAGTCGTGATCAGACACTTCCTAGACAGGTTTTCTTTTTTCTCTTTTTTATTTATTAATTAAATTTTGTTGACAAGGTGTTATACAAAAGGGGTACAGTTACATAATAGGGCAGTGAGTACATTTCTTGTGATATCTTACACCCTCGTTTTTCTTTTCCTTCCCTAGATCAGGTAGGCATATATACAATACCCAGTGTACCAAAAACATATACAGTATCAACGTGGCATATGCCAAAGGAAATTCACCTAGAACTTTAAATATAATGTCAACAATACAGTTTGCTTATCCTTGTCTTATATGATCATACATACATAGCTTTTGAGCTATTGTGATCCACTGAGAGGTCTATTTTAGACCTTTTTATGTTTAGTGGTTGTTTGGTTTTAGATAGTTAATGTAAGGTCGCTGACCCAAGCCTGTGGGAAATACCATTTGACAAGAAGTTTTTTGTTTCACAGACCTGGTCTCTACTGTTCCCCCCGGCCCCCCCGCCGCCTTAACAGTCATATATTAAGAAAGTCATATATTAAGAAAACCTAGACAGGTTTTCTTAAGCAAGTTATGTTGCCATTCATACCAATTCCCCAAATATAAAAAGGGAATACTGCTTCGAGTTGTTTAAATTGTGTGAGGATAACATGTTATAATGGATGTGAAACTCATGACACATAGTAAGTGCCCAGCAAATGCTCTCTTTCTCCTAATTATTTTCCCCCAAGAAGTAAAACAATAAACCCCTACAAGCACAGGTCAAGCCAATTCTCAGGGACTGATGTCATTTTATGGGTTGTCCATACAAGTGGTTTAGGAGGAAAAATCATCTCAGAGCTATTTTTTTCCTCCAAAATTCATAATAGTTGTGGGGCTTAGGGGTAAATACCTTTTCTGATAACAAGACTGGTCTTAAGAATGAAAGGTGCTTAAATCTCAGTGAAAAATAATAGCAAATTGGGTTTGGGAATCTCTGCTTTATTATGATAGAATTGGAGAAAGAATAAGATTATTATATTAAGTGCTACCTTTAGGAGGATAGAAAAATATAAATCCTAAAAGCAATTTATTTTTCATGATGTTGACCATTTTCTTGGTTCTTTTCAGTTTACTTCATACTGACGGTGAAGAAATTTTGTAGGATCAACACTGTTACTTGATTTGCAGCTGACAGCTTGGATGTTTTAAAGGGTATGTACTGTGCTGAAGGAATTTTTGACCTACTTCAGAATTAGTTTTCCCAGTAAATACAACCCTTAGTGATTATCTTAGACACAAATCTTTCTTAAGATGACTTCTAAAAGATAAAATGTATTGAGACCAAGAATAATACACTGTAGTCATTTACGTTTTTCTTTTAAGAATTTTATGAACTAAAGAAAAGCAAAATTATAGTAACTAAAAATACAGTGGTAAGACATCCTGTTGTGTTTTTATTTATCATTATTTTTAAATTAGATTTGCTCATCCAACTACCAAAATGATAAACTGTAATTAATAAGTTAAATGCTTCATTTTACACACACACACACACAAACACACATGGACAAAATGTCTATGATTCACAGAGCTATGCTCCAAAATTTAACATAATTTTTAAGGACATTATTTATCATTAAGTTACTCTTAGGTCTTTAAGTATAATACTATGAGCATTTTACAATATGCAAAAGGGAAGCATAAACTAAACATTCTAGGACTCCAAGAAAAGTTTGTAGTAGCTATTCTTATATGCTGTGGGAACCAACCAAGTTTACTCAAGGATAACTTTCAGGAGCACAGAACCTTTGGAGGAAATGTTGGTAAAGAGGAGTGACTGGTCAGGGTTTACATAAAAATATAGGAAAGGAAAAGAAGCGACCAACTGAGGGCTTATTATGTGTCATTTTAAGTTTTCCCATATTTTAACTCAGCTAAAATCCTGCAAGGTTCTAGACTTAATTTTATACCAGATGAGTCAGGGAGATGTTGTGAATTGTTAGGGGTCCCAAGGCTGATAAATGGTAAAGCTGGATTAACAATCCAGATTTGCATAACTTCACATTCTTTCCATAGCATTTTGTGGTAAAGGAAGATGCTCTTCTGCTTTGCTCTGTTTGTCTTTGGTTCCCAAGGTTTGAACTCAGGCCTTCATGCTTGCTTGACTTGCTTGCTTGACTGGAATTTTGTTACTTGAGCCATGCTGTTGTCCTGCTTTTGGCCTGGCTGGGCTTTAAACTCTCATCAGCTGCATCCCAGCCTCCAGAGGAGCTAGGATTTCAGGTGTGAGTTAGCAGGGCCAGACTGCTATTAATCACATTGTTGTATTCTCTAAAGGAGCATTGCATTACTATTAACTAATTTTAGGTGCTGTACCTCTGCATGCATGCATTTTAAAATTCGTTCTCCCAACAAATACTATTGTTTATTTTTTTCTTTTAATTTTAAATTTTATTCTAAGATGATGTACAGAAGGATTACAGTTACCTGATTCAGGTGATGAATACCTTTCCTTTTGAACAGTGTCATGCCCTCCCTCATTCTCTCCAACTTTCTTTCCTTTCCATACCTCCATCCCCACAAAGTTCTATAGTTAATTTCCAACATAGTGTCTAGTGGGTTTCACACCTGAATTGATGCACCCTTTGTCCCTTCATTTGTGTGCTTCCCCTTCCCATCCCCAAGCCAGATACACTTGTATACAAGACAGAAAGGTATAAACATCAAAAATCATCAACAGAAGGGAATAAGCCAAAGGAAAAAGGAAAGGAAAGAAAAGCACAAACAGTATACCTCTTCCATTTCTTGGAGTTCATTTCAATAAGCCTCATTTTACGTGATCTTATGCACATAGCTATTGAGCCCTTGGGATCCTCTCCTAAGACTATCTTCTTTGATTCTCACTGTGTGATTGTTTAAATTGCCATTTAATTAATCATATATAGGTATAATTATTTTTCTTTTACTTATTTTAGGTTTTAGTTTGAGTACTGCATGTCCTCCTAAATTTATATATTGGTATATTGGGAGCTTACTTGCCAGCTAGGAGCATTTGGGAAAGTAATTGGATCCCGAGGGCTCTGGCCACTCCTATGCCTATCCCCTTTTGGCCTCAGTGTGTGAATGTCTAGAGTCCTATATAATTTATCATGCCCTAGTGTCTGTGCATATGTGTACACACACACACACACACACACACACACACATTTGGGGATTTTTTTTTGTCATTCAGTGTGTTGATTTGTAGATTCATAGGCATATTCTAGTTACCACAAATGAGGGAAACCATGTAGCCTATGTTTCTTTGTCTCTGGCTTACTTTCCTTAATATTATTTTTCCAGGTCTTTCCATTTCCTTATGAATAGTACAATATCATTCTTTCTGATGGATGTGTAGAATTTTATTGTCTGTGTGTGTATATATATGTAATATATCTATATGTATATATATATATATATATATACACATTTTCTTGGTCCATTCATCCACTTTGGGACATCTAAATTGATTCCATATCTTGGCCATGGTTAAAAAAAATGCTGCAATGAACATGGTTGTGCTGGTAGCTTTAGTGTGGACTGGTTTGTGGTCCATTGGATAAATGCCCAAAAGTGGGATTGCTGGGTCATAGGGAAGCTCTAATTTTAGTCTTTTTTTCTTTGTAAAATTACACTTTTAATATTATTGTTGTTGTTGTTTTATTTTATTGTCAAGGTGATGTACAGAGGGGTTACAGTTGCATACCTAAAGTAGTGAGTATGTTTTTTGTCATACATGTAAACCCCCCTCATTTTAAGTACTTGTACAAAGGAGTTACCACTCAATGAATCAGTCTATGGATATGATGCATCTTGCTTGATGTCACTGCTTTCATCATTCTCCTTCATCCTTCTCAACCCAACCCCTCCTTTATTTTCCTTACTTTCATAGTATATTCACTGAATATTATGACTACATTCACCCCCCACACACTTTCTCTCAAGATCAGATAATCATATTATTATAAATTACCACTTTCTAGAGCTAGAGTTCAGGATTCTTTCTTTCCTTTTTAAAATTTAATTTAATTTTCTTGTAAAGGGGATATACAGAGGAATTACAATTACATAAGTAAGGCAATGCATATATTTCTTGTCAAACATTGTTACCTCCTCCCTCATTTTTCTCACATTTTCTCTCCCTGACTCTCCTCCCTCCCGAGTTGTAAAGTTCATTTCCAACATTGTGCCTGTGAGTATTGCTGTTGCATTAGTTCACCCTTTGTCCTTTGTCTCACAATTCTGTTACTCCTCTTCCCTTCCCTTCCACAAATCAGATAAAGGTATATACAAGGCATAGGATACCATAATCAAAAATGATTACAACAGGGGATAAACTGAAGGAACAAATGAATGAATAAATAAATAAACAAATAGTACATTAAAAAGAAAAAATGAGAACAAAAAAGCCTCTTGTTTTCATATCTTGGAGTTCATTTCTATTAGCATCATTTTATATGGTCATATGTGCATAGCTATTGAGCTGTTGTGATCCTCTGCTAGGATTATCCTAGACATATACTAATCATTACAAATGAGGGGAGTCATGGAGCCTGTGGTTCTTTGGGTCTGGCTTACTTCACTTACTATGATATTGTTTTCTAAGTCTTTCCATTTCCTTATGAATGGGGCAATGCCATTACTTTCTGATGGAAACATACAGTTCCATTTTGTATATATACCACATTTTCTCCATCCATACCTCTACTGAGGGGAATCTGGGTTGGTTTCATATCTTAGCTATGGTAAATAATGCTGCAAATAATATAGTTGTGCTGGTAGCTTTAGTGTGATCCTTTGGGTAAATGCCCAGGAGTGGGATTGGATCATATGGGAACTCTTTGTTTAGACTTTTGAGGAACCTCCATACTGCTATCCAGAATAGTTGAACAACTTTACATTCCCATCAATAGTGTAACAGAATTCTCCTTTGGCCACATCCCTTCCTTATAATGGCCATTGTAACTGGGGTGAGGTGGAATCTCAATGTTATTTTGATTTGTATTTCTTTTCTGGCCAG
Organism: Perognathus longimembris pacificus; assembly: GCF_023159225.1. NCBI lineage: Eukaryota > Metazoa > Chordata > Mammalia > Rodentia > Heteromyidae > Perognathus > Perognathus longimembris. The sequence continues at coordinate 25,059,649 of NC_063169.1, read as the reverse complement.
AGCTCTTGAACATTTCTTCAAGTATTTATTGGCATATCTTTTTGTTTTAATAAAACATTAGCTGATGGGCTGGGAATATGGCCTAGTGGCAAGAGTGCTTGCCTCCTACACATGAAGCTCTAGGTTCGATTCCCAAGCACCACATATATGGAAAATGGCCAGAAGGGGCGCTGTGGCTCAGATGGTAGAGTGCTAGCCTTGAGCGGGAAGAAGCCAGGGAAGGTGCTCAGGCCCTGAGTCCAAGGCCCAGGACTGGCCAAAAAAAAAAAAAAAAAAAAAAAAAATTAGCTGAGCTCCTGGATCCTATTGTGCCTGCAACTACTTTAAGATTGTTTTTCACTTACGTTAATTACTTATTTCCTTTCTTTTTTGCTTAATTCAATTTCAATTTGTTACAAAAAGAGTTTTAACTTATAGATGTTATAAAAAGGCTTTATGTTAGTAAATTTGTCATAAATATAAATTAAATATAAATTGACATTGACATATGATGATCAAGCTTTATCCAGAGCGACTCCTTGGTTTGCCTTTTTTTTTTTTTAATTAGGAATAATGAAGCTGCAGAAAAACTAGTTTCCCTATAGTTCACTAAAACACCTAACTCTTTAGTCTTAGTAAGTGGAAATTATGTTCATTTTCTCAATACCATCTTACTCATCATATATCTAAATTTACATTGGTATAATTCAAGTTGTACCTTTTTTAAAATAAATTGTGCTAGTATGGTTATGTCTGAGTACAAATAAATAAGTAAATAAATAAGATAAAAATAATTTTGAAAAACCTTTCTTCCCTTGTTCTTTAAAATTGTTTTGAACAGTACAATAGTAGATGAATGACACGTGTCATGCAGTTCAGTTTCTTCCCAGTGCAACCATCATTTCAGTTTCCTTGTGTAAGTATAATTTCAACATAGAGGGAGGGATAGCCATTTATCTGATGTACTTACATTTTTTCAGTGTGCTTTTAAAATATGTCCAAACTTTGATACACCCCAAATTCTGTTCTTAGTGACTTAGTTGAAACAAATAAATTTTATTCTCATTAATAAGGTAAAAAATTAACCCTTAAATGGAAGGAAAAAATGTGAACAAATGCAGCAAGGGAACTCATAGACACTATGCTGAAAATGACCTAGACAACTTGTGGGTGGGGATGGGAGGGAAAACTGGAAGAGAGTGAGGGAAGAAGTGACATTGTCCAAAATGAAATGCACTTTTTACCTGACTTAGGTAACCCAAACCCCTCTATACATTACCTTTACAATAATTTTAAAAAGTTAAATTAGCCTTTGACAAGTCATTTATTCAAAGTCTCCAATTGAGCTGCGATCGGGTGGTTTATGCCTGTAATCCTAGCTACACTTATGAGGCTGAGATCTGAGGATCTGGGTTTGAAGCCATCCAGGGCAGGAAACTTCATGAGATTCTTATCTCCAATAAACTACTCAAAAAATCCAGAAGTGATACAAACTCTCCAATAGCTCATTTTTTTGCCCCAAATAGGATCCAAATTCCTGGCTATGAAGTATAAGAATTATCTGTGTCTGCTTTTCCAACCTCATCTCCTTTTCTCTGTTTTAAGTTCAATTGCTTTGGACACCTTTAGTTTAAATATATGACTAGTTTCTACTTTTGCTCTAAGCTTTTAGTAACTCTCCTGCTCCAACTCCCCATTCTTCTCTTTGGACTTCTTAATTTCCTGGTTATCCCCCTTGTCATTCTAAATATTATTTTTGTCTCTTTTATATTGTAAGAAGCTTGACAAGTATTCTAATAATTGGGAAAAGAGCACATAAATGTCAGTGCATGAGCTTGTATAAATAAAATAAGTCAAATAAAATAAGTGCTTAACAAACCCATGTCACAGAAAATGAAATTCTATTGTGATGGTTTTTATAGGAATTAAAAGAATCATAGAATATTATTGTTGAAAAGAAACGAGGATGTTAGCTAGATCCATACTTGATTTTCCAGATAAGGTGCTAAGAGCCAGAGAAAATCAGCATAACTTGTCAAAAATCCTACAGCAAATGCTAGATCTAAGACCAAAGCTCTGATCTTTCTGAGTACTCTTGGTACCTATGTGTGTACCACATATGTTCTACTGTGCCAGATTTTGCATCTCTTGGCATTCGTGACTGCATCATACCTACACTGAAAGAAGTATTACGGACTTCACAGTGAGCATTGTTTTCCTCTTGAGCCCCTCCTCCACAATTTTCCATCTTAGGCTCTGTACTCATAACAGAAAAACAATACATATATCATTTTTCCTCCAGTTTTATTAAGTGCTATTTGTTGATAACGTATTTTTTCTCACAAGGGTGATGTGGCTGTTTTTTTTTGAATTGACTATATTGTTAAAAGAGCTCTATCAAATGCTCTTATTAAATGCTACCTGGAGACTTTTCCCTCTCTGCCTTCTATTCTCAAGTCCCCTTAGCCCTGCTCTAGCACCATTCATCAAACGGGAGAAGGAAATGAACCATAAAAGGCCACAAAAGCTTTGGGTATCCTTGAATGAAATGTATCATGGGGTAGACCGAGTAAAAGAGGTAGGACTGCTGCAGGCTGTATAATACCGAAAACTGCTATAAAGGATATGTAACATTTAGTGTTGTGGGCAACTTATGAAACAATTTAGTGTTTAAAACCACTTTGAGCCTAGGAAAGTCACTTGTAAAAGTAAATAAAGTGATTAGATTTAGTCTACGGGGGAAGGAAGGCCAGAGCTAAGTGAGAATGTGAAGGTTTGTGTACTTAAGGACACAGTTACCGATCACGTTTGTTGATTTAAAAGTCATGTCAAATGTATAAAATATTAAAATGTTGAAAGATGTTTAGTGGCTTTTAAGGTAACTTTTAATAAGGTACATTCTAGTTTTATTTGATCACCCGTTAGGGAAACTACTCTTGCTGAACCATTAGGAGATAGACTAATAAAATAAAACACAAAGCTTCTTGCTGGATGTAGCATTCTTTCAAGGCTTGATGAGAATGAAGAGATTCTAAATTAAGCAATAACAATTGGGAAGCAGGACATTTCCTGGGGATTAATGACAGGCTGGGTGGAGTTGATGGACCATGGCTACTCTGTGGGCCATTAACCTCAGTTGATCATTAATTCCCAAGAAATACCTGATGGTGAGGTCATTACTATAATTATCACCTTAAAGGGGAAAAGGATAGTAGACTCTAGAGTGGTAGAATGAAAGGAATGGGGATTATTTCATATAAAGTGAGTGTTTTACAGACCCAAAGGCTATAAGGCTTACTAAGTCATTTCTCAGTTGTAAATGGGAAGGTAGCAGAAACTGCTGTTCCTTATGGAGGGGACTGGGTAGAGGAAAGGGACTAGGAGGTATGTTTGAAATTCACACGCTGGGGCTGAAGATGGAGATCAGTGGTAGAATGGTTGTTTGGCATGTGTGAGGGTCTTGACCTAATCCTTAGTATAATACTAAACAAAATCAAGCAAGCAAGCAAACAAACAGTAAAATATATGATGGCTCATTCCAACCCACCTCTGAACAAAGGTTGGTGGAATAGTGAGAGTGTTTCTAGTGATGCAAGATGTCCAGCAATGGCAGGGTTAGGTAGGGTTCCAGGTAAACATACGTATTATCTTATTTATATAGGTTATACTTAATTCCAGCTAAATGAGTGAGAGTAATGAAGAAGATGTAGAGGATGATAAGGGCTGGGTTTCTCAGGGAATGAGTGTCACCAAAAGTACTTTACATACTCTAGGCTCCAGTAAAGATGTAGTAGACCTAGGTATTTCTAGAGACCACCTAGTGCTGGAGGTTAAATGATGCACATTTCCCTTTCTGGACTGAAAGATTTTCCTGGGACAACTTCCACCTTGTTTGGAAATAATGGAGTGAATTACTTGTAAAGAAACCAAGAATTTCTAGAGGATAAGCAGGTTTGTGTGGGTGGGCGTAAAGCCTGATTTGAATTATTGATGGTATTTATTTATTTTTTGAGACTGACTTATTCTAGTTCTCAGGCTTTTAGCAAAACAAAAATTATTTAAATGACAATCTCCTACTGTTCTAATTGAAAATTGCCTTTAAAAAAAGAATCTCATAGGAAGCTGACTCCAAAAATCTCCTGATGTGAGACCCAGTGGTGCCAGAGTGTGGTCTTGCTGCTGGTGATATTTCAAAGCCAAATATTTCTATACATAAATGGAATTGGAATTGGAAGATTAAAGCTCAGACCCAGGGGGTGAAATAAAGGGGTTTCCATGTTGACTTGCCCTCTTGACCTTAAAAATTCTGCTTATTTCAACTCTCTTATCCAGTAGAATCGTATATATTCACTAAATCAATTATCTATTTCAGCATTTGTTCAGAAAATACTTTTATGTGCCAAGAATTGTGCTATGTATCGAGAAATTTAGGTATCACTCCTGAACTCTGAAGGAGCTCAATTATACAAACATTGATGTGATTGAAAGAAATGACAAATAATGATGAGGAAGGCCTATGAAAGAAGTAGATGCACAGTAAGGGCAGTGATCCATTGATTTATGATCTTCTTCCAAGAGATATCATGAAGGTCAGGCAAAATATCATAGAAAATCCTGGATCTTAGTCTTAAAGGATGAATGAGGATTATATTGTGACTCAGATAGAACATTGCTTTCTCCACAAAACAGCAAAAAGAATTCAGCACATGCCCAAGGGCCCAGAAATCCCAATACAAACTAGAATAAAAAGGAGGTGACCTGAGATGAAATTAAAGGGATCAAAAGGTTCAAGTCATGAAAGGATTCTTGTATATTATGATAATGATTTTTATTTATATTCCCTAGTGTACAATGGATGACATGATTACATATTTAATATCTAATGGGATAGATCAATATGACCATATAGTCTGCTAGCTAAGGAGGAAATGAAAATACTTTAATTAGGAATCTATTGATATTAGATTAAATTTGGTTTCTTGCTCCTGTGTGGATATAATTTCTATTGTTTTTCTTTGTCTGTATAATTTCAAAATATTGAATAAGAACATTCTAGAAGCTGAGTGTTAAATGGATGGAGGAATATGGTAAGTGAACATTTTCTAGGAGGCACAACAAGATAAGCTTAAACTGACCTAGACAGCAATGAGTAGACATGAAAGGAAGATGTGAAAAATATTTAACAGGTTGATGCCCAAGATAAAGACATTGCTTGACTGTTTTTATGTGAGGAAGATGGAGTTGTTTAGGACAAATTGGTGTCATTAGACAATATAAAGGATAGAGGAAAACACATGATTGAAAGTTGAGGTAAGGAAGGGACAAGGAGAAAAGATAATTAATTTTGTTCTGTACATATTGATTTTCAGATGCAAGTGACTGAGAAATAGTTCCATGGAGAAAATTAGTAGGGAGTTGAAGGTATCTAGACCAAAGTAAAAGGGTCTTTAAGACAATAAGATAAATGGGAAGCATATTGAAAGTGAAAGAGGGTGGAGGACAGTCTTTAGAAACAATAATGTTTGAAGGAAGATTTCCCAAGCCAAACTGTAAGAGAGAATCCAGAGAGAATATGGTCAGCAGGCAGCTATGGAGAGGTTGAGGGAGAAATGTCTGGAGGGCAGATACTTACTCTCAGATGAAATGAGAACTGTGAGTTTGTTGATCCTGGAGATGTTGTCTCACAACATGCAGGTGGAGAAAGAGACAATGAGTCAATCTTGTTGCTCAATTCACATTTTGGGTTAATAATATAATTAAAATTGCACCTGCCATTAAGTCTAAATTCTACTCTTATAAATTACTCCCTTGTTTGCGATTGTTGCCCTAATCCTGTAGAGGATGATGCGTACTTGAGACTTAAGGAATGTGTCTTTCAGATGTGTCCTAAAATATGTCCTTCATATCTAGGGAAGCTCTTGAGGACAGAATAAACTTTGACTTATGCAGCTCCTAGCCCTGTATCCACTACTTAGCAATCTACATTTCCTATAGGCAGTGCCTGAATGGAACAATCATGTGTGAACAGGCTTTGACTTGAATAGTAGATACATGTCACTACTAGGCTTACTTGTGTTCTGTTTTGTTTTATGAATTTACTCAATATATTTATTTATTTACTCAATATATATATTTACTCAATATATTTCTAATATATACATATATCATATATAATATCTATATATCCATGTCTATATCTATCTATCTATCTATCTATCTATCTATCTATCTGTCTATCTATGGATAATGACGTCAAGAAACCTATGATTTCTGGCTCTTGTGTGGAAATAATTTCTAGCTTTATTTTTGTCTCTGTAATTTCAAAATATCAACTTCAAACTAATTCCTGATTCAGAGTTTTATAACCAGAAAATTAGTAAGGGCAAAAACTAGTCAGTGAAATAGCATTATTTGAATTTATAGTTTCATATTTTCTTTTGTAAATATAATGAGTGGTATTAAGTTTAAAACTTTAACTACCTTGGAAACAGATGATATAGATACCATGGTATTTTTTAAAACTTAATATGGAGCAGAATTCTAACAAAGCTATTCACCAAAATAATGGACTTTTCTGATTCTTCTAGGAATAATGTACAATATGTTGATGTTTTGAGATTAATCAAAAATGTTGAAAAAGAAGTTTGGCATGTGGCTCTATCCCCTTACTACATTTGGAAAAAATTCTCAACTTGGAAAAAGTTCTCAACTTTTTACTATCTGTTTCCTCATCAATAAAATGATTCTGTTGAAATTTAAAATCGTTTGACTCTCTTCTGGGTCTAAGATGTAGTGATTCATGTCCAGAGCAAAGGGTTGGAATAAAAAAAGAGGTATTTATTTTCCTGCAGATTACATACTGTTAACCTTCACTGAAGATAATTGCTGTTACATGCTCCACAACACAGGTGCTACCAGATTCTAAATAACATTTTTCATTCAATGAATGGGTGGTGGTGTCAGAACCAAGGAACCGAGCAACCACCATTACATCCCCATTTTCATATTTGGCTAACCTCCAAATCATCATCAAGTCAACCATTTGTTTTCTCTAGTTTTGCTAATAGAAGAGAGGAAATTGCATCTTGTTTATTAGCTTCATAGTAATTTGCATTTCAAAGAAACTTGTTTGAGTTTTTACTATGACCTGCCAAAGATTTGATTTATTTTCTGGTGATTCTCTAGCAAACATCTTGAATTTCTTCCCTTCCTCTAAAGTTCTTAGTGCAATTTAACTAATACTGTTGAACTTCCATTTCACTGAGTAGATAGATTTCTCTTTGAATAAACCATTTAAAAAATTCTTCATGATTCTCCCCAAGTGACCTTGACCAAGATACATTGTATTCATAATTGGACATGTTGAATTGAACACCATTGTACAACTACTAAATGATAATAAATTGTGACACTCTTTTTTGACAGTATAATTGGGGGTCAGATTGACATACAATAAAGTATACATGCTAAACTATACCATCTGATAACTTGAAGTATGTATTAGGCTGTGAAACTGTCACGACAATCAAATAACATCCATTACCCCTTCAAATTCCTTTGGTACCCCAAAATCTTTCCAGGTCCAATCTCTACCCTCCTAGCTAATCACTGTTTGGTTTTCTATGACTACAGATTAGATTATATCTTCTAAAATTTTAGATAAAGTCATACATACATAATATGTATATGTATGTCTCTTTGGTCTGGCTTCTTTCATTAGCTATATAAGATTGGTCTATACTTCGTGTATAGTTCTTTTTCTTTTTGTTCTTGCTGAGTAATAGCCACTGTGTTAGTTAGCTTTCTGTTACTATAACAAAAATACCTGAGCCAATCAACTTTTTTCTTTCTTTCTTTCTTTCTTTCTTTCTTTCTTTCTTTCTTTCTTTCTTTCTTTCTTTCTTTCTTTCTTTCTTTCTTTCTTTCTTTCTTTCACCTCAAGGCTAGTGCTCTACCACTTGAGCCACATTGCCATTTCTGGTGTTCTAGTGGTTAATTGGAGATAAGAGTTTCATGGACTTTCCTGGAGGGGTTGGCTTTGAACCATGATCCTCAGTTCTCAGCCTACTGAGTAGCTAGGATTACAGTCATGAGCCACCAGTGCCTGGTGACTTTTCTTTCTTTTGGCTTGAATATTTTTTTTAAACTTTTTTATTGTCAAAGTAATGGACAGAGGGGTTACAATTACATACATAAGGCAATGAGTACATTTCTTGTCAAACCTGTTACCTCCTCCTTTGTTTTGCTTCTACCTTCCTCCCCTCCCCGGTTTCCATCTCATCCTCCCCTGAGATGTACAGTTGGTTTACAGCATATTGTCTTATAAGTATTACTGTTGCATTGATTTCAACTTTACCCTTTGTCTATGCATTTTGGTGTTCTCCCCTAGTTACAATAAACATACATACAATACCCAGTGTACCAAAGTCAGTTACAGTGACATCAGGAGTAAAACAATGGGGAAGAAAGAGGCATAATTTCATAGGGTACATTGGCAATAACAGCAAAGATAAACTACTTATTTTCAAGTCTTGTAATTCATTTTGCTTAGGATCATCTTATGTGATATATATGTTGTTTTAAAGAAGGAAAAGATAATTTCTTACTTTTCCAAAAGAGATCCAATCTCAAAATGGGATACCGTTTATGAGTAATTCAAGGTGAAACTCACATTTATCTGACTAGTAATATACTTCACTGGCCTATCACTGAGATAAACTTACACTAACACTTAGACAGATGAGCATCTTGTTTTTCCCGTATAGGGTAGACAGAAGTTTTCAAATTTTCTGGAATGACATAAAAAGAACTCTAGACCTGCTATGGAAATACTTTGCAAATATCACAGTACCTGCAAACAATCTACTGATACAAGCAAGGAGCAGAAAAATTAATTAAACCTTGATATCATAACTACCATTGTCTGTCTCTGATCTTACAAGTAACATTTACTAAGATCATATTATATTTCAGGGGCTTTTAAAAGAAAAAAGAAAACATCTCTAGAGGCAGGTATAGTAGTATAGTCCCTGTGTTAAACAAATGAAGAAATAGTATTGCTCTATTTGTTGCTATTAAAGTCCAAGAAGGCTTATTGAAGGTGAAAGCATAGGTATCGGCCATCCCAGAGGACCATGTGGAGATAATCGCAGGCAGGAGAAGAAGGTTTATAAGGAGGTTTATTAGTGGAGCCATGGTTCCCATGGGAGAGGGAGCTACATGGCGTCTGCACCTTATCCAGGTGGCAGCTTCTCTCCATTTCCCAACTAACCAGCAAAGAGCCAGACTGAAAGCTTGGCTCAAGAGAACCAGCCAAATGCTGAAAGCGACACCGTGGCTCAAGTGGTAGAGCACTAGCCTCCAGCAAAAGTGCTCAGGGACAGTGCCCAGACCTTGAGTTCAAACCCTGTGAATGCCACCTGGGACCAGATATCAAGCAATGAGCACCTAGACCTTCAGGACAATGTCTATGCTGACAACAAGGAACTATGGAGAGGAGTAAGAGGAGATGAAGTCTCAACTTAAGTGGAGTCAATTTAAACTTGCCCTTCCAAAATTAATCAGAGCCAGGAAATCAAGAGAAATAGTTGTTTACCCACCTAATGTCCATACCTGTCCATTTTCCATCTGGACAGACATTTGCATTCTTGCCTGTGTTACTTGCTATTTGTACATATATATATATATATAGCCTCTGACTGGTTACTCCCAAGTAATCCACTATCCCTAAAAACTTCCTTCCTGCCCTCAGTCCAGTTATTCCTCCTTCCTCCTAGTGAGCCACAATTGGGTTTATGTTCCAAATGGAACTTTTCTGGCTTGTGCCCAGGGTGTGTTCTCCCATGTTGTTCATGTTAACTGGTCCTGTTAACTTGTCAGCCTTTTGCCTGACCTTTTCAAAAGTCTCTTTTAACAGGATAACATCCCTCACCCAGCTCGCCACCTGGAAACTTGCAGTTCAAGGCCATCCTCTTACTACACTGCTGTGCCCAGCGCAAATCTGGACCCTGAAGACCCCAGTCCCAGGGACTCCTTGATGTGCCCAAGCTGCAGGAAGTAGCCAGAGGAGACCATGACACCCATTGGCCCTGATAACCATTCTCGTGGAAATGATGAGGACTTTTACCAACCAAACTGGACGGTACCAGGCCAAATGAGAAATCAGGGACCCCTGACTACTTTGCCCCTTTTCAGCAGGAAGTAGCTCCAGAAGAGACAACCTCCGCCCATACTCCCAGCCTGGTACCCCTCCTCTGTTATTAATAAACAACAAATGGGGGAATGTTAGCATTTCCCTAGCCTCAGGTCCTCAGCTCCTCCCACTAGCCCCAGATCCACCCATGATCCACTAATGATCCACTCCTACTCACTGTAAGCTTATAGATGCCCCCCCCCCCATAAGCTCTGCCCTTTGGCAATATGACTCCGCCCTCTGCTGATGATACCTGAGGGGCAGGCGGAGCACCTCCCACCTTAGTTGCTTGAAGGTATAAAGACCCCCAGAGAGAGTGGCTTGAATACTTTTTAATGATTCTACTCCTTACTTCTTTGTTGGTTTATTAACAATAACTCTTGGTTTTATTTTTTAAACAATTTCCTTAGGGTTTGTATCATATATATTGCATGAATAATGTCATACATTTATATTTATGTATAACATTATATTTAATAATTTATACATAATATTACATATTTACATATTGTAAATCCCAAACATATCAAGGTTGTTTCCTTTTCAGTGATCATCTTTTAAGATGTTTAAGTAATGATAATAAAGCCTCAGTACTTGGCCTGCATATGTATTATTTCAATTCCTTTCATCTTTTGTGTGGATCTAGGTTGTCATATGGTATCATTTTCTTTCTGCTCAAAAGATATCCCTTAGCATTCACCAGCTTTTAGCTTTGCTTGTGATAAGTTATTTTAGCATTTTCATGTCTGGGAAAAGTCCTTACTTCACTTACTTTCTAAGATTTTTTTCTGTAGGATAGACTACTATATTCCAGCTTGAATTCTTTCCTTTAATTCTTTTTTAAAATGTATTTGTCAAAGTGATGTACAGAGGGTTTACAGTTTCATATATAAGGCAGTGAGTACATTTTAAAAAATCAACCTTGTTACTTCCTCTCTCATTTTTCTCCCACCTTCCCCCATTCCTAATCCGCCCCCCCCCCACGAGTTGTACGGTTGGTTCATAGTTGGCACATAGTTTCGTAAGTATTGCTGTTGCATTGGTTTTTCCATTTACCCTTTGTCTCTCCATTTTGCTGTTCCCCTTCCCTAGTTCTGATACTCATATATACAATACCCAGGGTACCAAAATCAATTACTGTGATATCAGGGGTAAACCCTGGGGAAGAAAGACAAAGAAAAAGGCATAATTTCACAGTGTATGTTGAAAATAACATCAACAATGATACCACTTATTTCCATAACTTGGAGTTCATTTTGCTTAGCATCATCTTATATGTTCACATGTATATAGCTATTGTGCTATTATGATGTTCTGTTAGGACTACCCTAGACATGTACTAATTTTTACCAGTGATGGAAAACATAGAGTCTATATTTTTTTGGGTCTGGCTCACTTCACTCAGTATGATTTTTTTTTCCAAGTCTTGCTATTTCCTTCGGAATGGGGTAATGCCATTCTTTCTGATAGTGGCATAGAATTCCCTTGTGTATATGTACCACCTCCAAATCAAATCATGAAAGAAACAACTGCCCCCTTAATAAGTGGGCTAAAGACCTAAAAAAAAACATCTCTGAAGAGGGAATGAGAATGGCCAAGAGGCACATGAAGAAGTGCTCTATATCACTGGCCATAAAAAAAAAAGTACATCAAAAGAACATTGAGATTCCACCTCACCCGAATAAGAATGGCCATTATCAAGAAAATCAATAACAACAGAAGCTGGGGAGGGGGGGCGGGAAGTGGCCAAAAGGGAACCCTACTACACTGTTTGTGGGAATGTAAACTTGTTCAACCACTCTGGAACGCAGTGTGGAGATTCCTCAAAATCTAAACATGATCTAGCAATACCACTCCTGTGCATCTACCCAAAGGATTACAAGAAAGAACACACTAAAGCTACCAGCATAACTATGTTCATTGGAGCACAATTTACCATTGCTAAAATATGGAACCAACCCAGTAGATGAATGGATCAAGGAAATGTAGTATATAAATACAAACGAATGCTATGCCTTTTGTTCTTACACATTTTGTTCTGTTGTCTTTTGTTGTTTCCTATAAGACATCTGTTATCATTCAAACAATTTTCTTCTGTATGTACTTTTTCTTCTTCCTGTGGTCGGTTCTAAGATTTTCTTCTTTTAACAGTCTCCTTATATGCCATGCTATACTTTCCTTCCCTCCCTCCCTCCCTCCCTCCCTCTCTTCCTCTCCCTCCTTCCCTCCCTCTCTCTCTTTCTCTCTCTCCCTTCCCCTGTATGAGTGTGTGTGTGTGTGTGTGTGTGTGTGTGCATGTACTTGTGCATAATGCTTTTGCTTGCTTAAGTTTCTTGGATATATGTGTTTATAGATATCATCAACTGTGGAAGTTTTTCAACCACTGTTTTTAAAATATATTTCCTATTCCTTCTCTTCTAGAGACTCCAGTTAGCCAGTTAGTCATTGAAAAATGTCTCACATTTCCCTAATGCTTTGTTCATTTTCTGTCAGACTTTTTCCTCTGTGTGTTTCATTTTGGAGCATTTTTATTACTGTGTCTTCAAGTTCACTAATCTTTTCTTCTGAAATGTCATTTGTCATTATTTTGAGCCTAAGTATTTTACAAAGCAGACATTATAATACCTACTTCTAGAAATTAAATTGGGTCTCTTTATGTCTTCTATATAAGATGTTCAATCATTTTTCTACATTTTTAACATATCAAATTAGGTTATAATAATGGTTTTAATTCCATTTGTGTTATATCTGAGTTAGTTTTGATTGGTTGCCTCTTTTCTTCTTCTATGTTAGGTTATAGTTTCTTTATTTTTTTCTTCATGATATTTTGTTTTCCCTGTTGATTGGTAGGTATTGTATTCCTAAAAATATTCCTGAGCTTAGTACTTTCAGTTAGGCTATTTGGAGAAAGGTTATTTCTTTAGGGACTGGCTTTTAAGCTTTTTTTTTTTTTTTTAAAGATGGAACTAGAGCAGGGTTTACACATCTCCAACTTTGGGGTGATGCTGAGATGATTTACCGCAAATGAATTAATTGTATTTCATACTTTTGTTATTGAGGACAGCTATGATTCCTCAGTTCTTGGTACTTGGCTTGTATTTATTTTTTCAATTCCTTGAACCCTTTGTGTGATTGAGATTTCTACATGGTATCATTTTGTTTTTGCTCAAAAGACTATGTTTAGCATTCACCAGCTTTTTAGCTTTGCTGACAATGAATAACATGTATGAAAATGTCATGCCAGCAATGAGTGGCTCATTTGCTGGCCTTGTACTTTCCTTACATAAATGTCCTCATCAATACCCACTTGAATACTCAAGAGGGACAATCTTCAATTCTCTGGAATTCCCTTTCTATTCATTGTCCTCTTTAGTATTATGCCCTACAGTTAACAGGAATCTTTACTTCCTTAAATTCCAGCTGTTTCTTCAGCTCTTTGAGTTCATTGCTCTGTTTGAATCCCTCCCTATGTCACAATCTAAAACATTCTCTAGGAAATATATATCAGAGCAACAACAAGCAGGGCTCATTTGTTTCATCTTTCTCAGAGTCAACTTACTTTCATTTACAATGTGTTACACCCATAATTTTATATTTTTTGCATAGCATTTTGGTTTTTTCAAACAGGAGAATAAAATTGGTCCCTATTACATCTTGGCTGCATGCTTTCTTTTTCTTTTTATTATTGTTTAATGCTAAGAAAGTTTTAGTTGAGCAGTCCTCTTGTAATTACAGTTACTGTTATTTACGTAAGTTCGCTTATTTCCTCAATCATTAACCTCTAAAGGCACAGATTCTTCTTTGTATTCTCTGTACTAATGTAGTGCCTAACACATAATAGGAATTCAGCACTTACTAAGTCAATGAATAAAGCCAAATTCAGAGTAAGCCTATGCTTCTGTGATGATATGTTGTGACTGCTCTCTGTCTATCTATCATCTGTATCATCTATCTATCTATCTATCTATCTATCTATCTATCTATCTATCTATCTATCTATCTTTCTGTAAATATATATGATGTCTGAGTGTATTCATATATGGATATGTATATACATATATATGTGAATATCTTTTACATTGCATTTATATTTCTATAATTCTCTCTTTCAGACAGCCAATGTACGTTTAACAAAAGCTTTTCTGCAGCAAAGAAAGGTTGATTAGGTTTTATTTCAACAAAATGAACAACAAGATTGATGCTTAAAATGTAAAGGTGTTACCTGCCCTGTCCTTACTCACTCTGAATATTAATAAGTATGTAAGTATGCGTATTGAATATTAAAGAACTAACATTAATTTTGGGACTCAGAAAAGAAAAGAAAATCCATGACAAATATTAAAGTAAATATCTCATGTGTAATTTTTTAAAGTAATTTCATTGCAAAAATAAAATTGCACTGTCAAATAAATGTGTGCAGTTACATTACAAAATAAATATATGTTTGTCACAATCACACTTGGAAAAACGTTTTCCAAAACACTTATGTTTGCTCCTCTTAGCTTCCTTCAGAATTCCAAGGAAGGATGGGCTTAGAGGAAGCAAATATTTCTCTAATGGGCACAAATATGGTGACCTTATCCTTAACCTTTCATCTGCTTGTGCAGTAAGAGAAAGGTGTTTCTCTGGGACACTGCAGAAGGTACAAACCATTAAAGGTAATAGTGGCTGACTTCATTCCATTACTTTTAATAATTTTATATTTGTGTATGTCCATCTAGTGTAAAAATAAGTTAGTAAAGGCGAATTAATTCCACAAATTATCTACAGAAAGATAATGAGGAAAATCAGTTACCTTTAAGGAAGTTTGGGTAGAAGCCAATCTAGTTTAAATGGGTCCCTGGCTCTTGGATGACTTTCAAGCCTTGAAGCTCTTAGAGGATGAACAAGGCCATATTGGAATCTCAGTGAAACTGACACAGAAGGTTTCAGAGGAGTCCTGTCACTGGAATTCCCTTTCCTTCTGGAAAATCAAACTGCTAGTTTGTTGACCAGCAGGTACAAAATATAGTTTTTCTCTACTTCCCAACATTATGTCCACTGAGATAGTTTTAATTCATATGATTTATGCCTAAATCATTTGATCTGTGGGTCTGATGGCTCCTTGAGGAGTTTCAAGTAATGAAAGTCATAAACAGGTTGATAAATAGTGAATTAATAAAAACTCAGGGTCAATAAAGAGAAATGTTTTGCAATTTTTTAAACACAGGAAGTTTAAAGCAATGTCATCCAAGTTAATTGCCAGGTTTGTTCCTTTCAACTAAGTACTGACATTATATATGTTAGCAATTTTTGCTGTGAAATTTAGAACATAAAATTTTCATATAGATTTTGACTTAATTTCTGTAAGTCTTTTACTGAGAATAAAGTTAAGACAACAAAGCAAATTCTATACAATATGCTTTCATTGCATTAAAAACAAACTTTTATCAGGATAAATTGCTCCTGAATTATTTCATCTTCTAATATTAGTGATCCTGAAAAGTTTTCTTAGTTTTGTATATAATTCTTATGAACTAATACATCTGCATGAAGAACAACTGTTCTAGAATAATAAGAAAATATAGAAATAATTTTAATTATTGCAATAGTCAATTTTTATGTTCTCCCTAAATTTACATGGTGAAACCCTTATGCCTAGGGTTATGGCACTAGAGAGTGAGTTTTGGTTTTTTTTTGTCACTATGGGGGTACCTGAAGAGCCATATTTCTGCTTTCCCCCTTTCAGGACTCTGGTAGGCATCACTGTCTATGCACCATAAAGTTGGCTGTCACCAGACATTGAATCTGCCAGGATCTTGCACTTAGACTTCCTGACCTCAGGAACTCTGAGAAATGACTTTCACCTCATCATTTATAAGCTAGCTTATTTATAGTATGTGACTATTCTGCACTTAATTACTTTAAAAAATTAGTAACAAAATTAAAAATCAGTCTAAATTACAGAGCTAGTACCTAATGGGTGAAAATAGTAAGATCCAAGATGAAAATAATAAGATCTAAAAGTTGAAGGAAATATTGAAACAGAATTAAAAGAACCTGCTCTTAGGTTGGATATTACACTAAATGATACCAAAGTAACAAGTAATCTTTAAGCACTTTTCATGTTAAATTGTGTTAAATAAATATAAAACAGTTCATTCCCAGTATTTGTAAGATTTCTTTAAAAACATTCTCTCATTTCTTTCTCCTTCAAATTTGACTCCAAGATTAATCTATTCAACCTATTAAGAAAGGAATTACAATCAAAGCTAACCTTCAGCTTTCACCTTGTCTGAATTTCTTCAGATTCTAAATTGGTGAAGCACCATATGAATAAAGTCTTGCTGTATTTATAATTCCAGAATAAATAACACACCAGTGGGGAATTAGTTTCTTTAGGGATTCCAATTACTCAGAAAGTGAGTAATTGAGCTAATCCCATATGCAGATTTTCAATTTACAATTATTATATGCTTAATCGTTTATGGTTATTTGGGATCATGAAGAATTGTCTAATAGGACTTCAGGAAAATTAAACAAATGTGAAAGATTCATGATATGACATCTAGAAGAATATTTCTGACCTAGTAAATCCTGAAAACTATAACCAGTGATTGGTGATGAAAGGTTGTACTAATTCTCATGTGGGATTAGAATGGCAACAGGCAAACAGGGGGAAGAACATAATGAATATTAACTTTCTTATATGGACTATAGTTTTTTGTTATAACTGAAATATATGTCATCATATTGATATTTTATGATAAATATTTTTTTACATTTCATCAAAATTAGACCAAACTAATTTATACATGAAATGATGAAAAAAACACATTTTTAAATGTGCTACTCAGCAGTCTGTATAAGTTCAATTTGCCTTTAAAAGCATTATAAGCAGTATCATCCTCAATAACTGTCAAGTCAGTACAAGTAGGTGAAGAAGAGATTTTTCTCTGTGATAACTGCATAAGTTGTGGGTATTTTGAAGGAAGCAGAAATGTATCACTATGCAATCACAGCAACCACATGGGACTTTGAGGGACATTCATGAAGAGAAGAACAACAATGAAATTTAGGGAAACTTTTCATTCATCCATCTATCCATCCATTTATTCAATCAGTATATAAATATTTACCAAATACCTACCTATTGAATAACAGGCATATTTGTAAACTTTGCATATACAGAAGGGAAGCCTTATACAGTTTTTATTCTGAAGAGGAGAAGCAGAAACCATATTGAACATGTATGGCTATCACATAGGAGCTAATGATAACAGCTTTACAGAAAAGGGGGAAGATAAAGATTATTGAGGGATGGTTTTCATGGAGAATAATTAGAGAAGCCCTCCCTGATCTAGTGATATGAAGTTCACCTTGCTTCTAAAGTGGAAGAAAACAATGAGGAAACTGGGAGGTGTTACTTTCACCCAGCGGGAAGAACCAGGGCAGATACTAGGGAAAATGTTCTTATCTTCTTTGAAAAGCAGCAGTAGTGATGGCAGTGCAATTGGAGAGATGGGAATGAAGGGGATGATGTCAGGTCAGAGAGATCAAAAGATGGGTACACAGAAGAAAAAGCAGGTAGGGGGAGATTATGAAGCCACATGAGTCACTAATAGGACTCTCGCACTTTTAGAGATGTGACAAGGTTGAATTTAACTTTTTTTTTTCAATACTAGGATTTGAACTCAGGGAGGGTCTCAAGTTTGATAGACAAACATTCTACTGTGTAAATCTGCAACTTCAGTTTGTGCACATCTGAATGAAAGGGTCCTGTGTGGCTATACTCAACTTCTGTGTCATTCTAACAGCAATAGGCTGGAGAGAGAGCCAGTTAGGAATTAAGTCTCAGAAATGGTCTCTAGGAGGTATAAGGATAACCCTTAGTGAATTCTTACACGATTTTCATCTATGATACATAGGCCTCTCAGTCATTTTTATCAGTCCCCAAACCTTAAGTGTTTCTAACCATGAAAGCAAAGTTCTGCATCTACCATTACAAATTGACAGGATACAGATTTCGTGGCCAGGCAAAAATCCTCTGACATTTGGTGTACAAACTATTGTAGATGGAGATTATCAATAGAAGGAAATGAGATGGCTTCTTTCCATTGTGGCTCTCTAGATCACAATGGAAATGGACATTCCTGGCTCCTGCATTCACACTAGCTACCCACACTGAGAAGTAAAACTTAAAGCATTTAACATTTACATATTGATATACTTACTACCTGAGGTCCTTTTCAGGAGAATTGTAGATATTAAGATGTGTAATAACGCCAGGAGCCAGTGACAGTAATCCTAGCTCCTTAGGAGACTGAGAATGGAGGTTCTTCGTTCAAAGCCAGCCTGGGCAGGCAAGTCTGTGAGACCCTTATCTCCAATTAACTACCAGAAAACTGAAAGTGATACTGTGGTTCAAAGTGGTAATACACTATGCTTGAGCAAGAAAGTTAAGGGCCAGTGCCTAGTCCCTGAGTTCAAGTCCAACCACTGACAAAAAAAAATGATGTGTAAGGAAGTTTCCCTGGCTTTAAACAGGAGATGTTGGGATATGGTTGAATTCAAGGTTCATGATTTATACACAGGCTATATTGTTCATCCCACAGGATACTCAGTCTATACTCAAAATAGGTGGCAGTACATTAAAAAAATAAAATAAAAACCTCTTGTTTCCATATCTTAGAGTTCCTTTCCTTCCATTAGCATCATTTTATATGGTCATGTGTACATAGCTATTGTGATCTTCTGCTAGGACTATCCTAGACATATATTAATTATTGCAGATGAGGGAAACCATGGAGCCTATGCTTATTTGGGTCTGTTTTCCTTCACTTAGTATGATTTTTGTGTGAAGTTATTTCTTTTTTCTTTCACTTTTTCCCATGGTTTATCCCTTGTCACTCTTTTTGAGTTTGGTACCCCGTGTCTTGTATATACATTTATCTGATTTGGAGAAGGGAAGGGGAATCACAAAATGGTGAGACAAAGGGTAAACCAATGCAACAGCAATACTCACAAGACGCTATGTTGGAAATGAACTTTACAACTTAGAGGTGGTGCTGGGGGCAGGGAAAGAGGGAGAAAATGAGGGAGAAGGTAACGCTGTTCTACAAGAAATGTACTATTACCTTACTTATGTAACTGTAAGCCCTCTGTACATCACCTTGACAATAAAATTAAATTAAATTTAAAAAGTAGATGACAAAATGTCATCTGCTGACACATGTCCAGTTAGCATTCCTGCTCTGCGAGTTCAAAGTCAGTGTATTCTCTTCTAGTTAGGAGGTATTAGGAAGGCTTCAAAGAAGAAGAACACCTTACATGGATTTTGAGGTATGAATAGGAGCTCAAAGAATAAAGAATGAAAATAGCACTCTCACAGGGGCCTTACTGTAGGAAATGATACTACATGGGGGCTCTAATTCTGTTTTATTTGTGATTTGCATTTATAAATTATTTTGTGTAATTTTGAATTTCTTTTGGTCAAATTCAGAAAAGACTGTTGATACACCTCCTTTATTGTATTAGTTGGGGTTCTCTACTGAAATAGAACCAATAGGATACATGCAGGAGGAAATTTATGATGGGCTATATTTTCTTCTGCAATTATGGATGAGCAAAGTCCCACCACCTACTCTCTATGAACTGAAAGCCAGGAAAGATGATGGTAGCTCATATGCCTGAGACATAGTAGGATAATAGAATTGCTTCCCAGCCAACTTTGAAGGTTTAAAAACCAGAGGGCTGAGGGCAAATGATCGATGTCTCAGCTCATGAAGTCAGGCAAGGAGGGAGTTCATTCTCCCTCTGCTTTTCTGTTCTATTCAGCCCCTCAATGATTTAGATGATGCCCATTCACTTTGGAGAGGGCCATCTGCTTTTCCCAGTTCACTCTCTAGAATGCCAGTCTTTTCCCCGAAACACGCCTAACCACAGAAATAATAAAATTTAAGCAGATAAGATGTCAGTCCATGATACTCTTAATTTGACATGGAAAAGTATCACATTAAGTATATCATTGCCTTCCCTCTAGCATCTCTTTCATTGGGCAGAGCTCTGGGAATTTTTTCCCACTTGAACACAAGGATCTTAACACATTTCCCCCAGGTATCTTCTGATGCTTAAGAAAAATGGTGTGACAGCTTTGCAAAGGGTAAACACCGTGCAGATACATCAGAGAGGTCATTATTCAATTTTGTTGAGCACAAAAATGCTGAAGGAGACTGAAACAAAACAACAATAAACATTTCCTGTGATTGTGGTCCTATGACTTCATTTGGCTGGAGGATCCTTGGTATGTTAATACAATAGATCAATGTGTGACATGCTCATCCTTTATGAAAGCACTGTGCTGTCAACCAGGTGGAGGTTTGAATATTCCCTCTTCAGTGGGAGGAAATCTCTAGCACTCCATGTAGGTTGCTTCACTTGAATGTGGCAGGGAGGTAGATAAGTAGCTTGCTGTTTATACTGGTTATGGGGTTTTTGAATGTATCTAGGGATGCTTCTTCAGTAGCTAAAGACTAAATGTTCAATTCAGTAGTAAAAGCCTCAAAGCTACAGTTAATATCTGAGAAGAATGCATGTGGTAATTTATCTCCTATTCTGTACAACCACAGATGGCACAAGTGGGTTCGAAGGTCGAAATCCAAAGAATTTTTTCTTTGAATACATTTTATTAGTCTTTTATGCACAGTAACTTAAAAAAGTGTCAGTCTTAGGGTTTGAATTGTTTATGCTTGCTTGCTAAGCAAGTTCTCTACTACTTGAGCCATGCTTGCAGCCTTATTTGTGCTACTTATTTTTGAAATCAAGCCTCATGTTTATGCTTGGATCAGCCTGGACCATGACCTTCCTGTTACACTTCTTTCCACAGTATGGGCAACAGGTACACATCACCATGCTTAGCTTTTTCGGTTGAGATGGGATCTTTGAATATTTTTGCTTTGGCTGGCTTCACTCAAACCAGGATGCCAATCTTTGCCTCTTACAAAGCTGAGGTGACCTGCATCTGCCATCACACTCATTGGTTTACATGGGGTCTGCTGAACTTTTTGCATTGGCTGACCTTCAGCTGAGATCCTCTCAATCTCCACCTTCTGCGTAGCTAGGATTATAGGAATGAGCCCCATGCATCCAGCAACAAATTTTTTGAGTTAAAGTATTTTCTAAGGGACTAATCAATAACATTACAAATATAGGCCAGATGTCTCTGCAAAGCTGTTGGGTCCCAGGATATACAAAGTTGTGTTCTGTATCTGCCATAGTACATTCACCAAGTGTCTCTAGCAATTTAAGGATGGCTTACTGTGAACTTAGATATCCTTCAACCAGCATCTCTGCACTGGTATACTTTTCTTTTCTGTCTTTCTTCCCAGGCATTCTGTTCTCGTGTGCTTACTGCTTCACCAAAAAATGACCCAACTGAGTCATTTCAGGTCCAGTCTGTCTGCTAGTCCATGCCAAAAGGCTCTGGAAAGAAGGTAGAAGAAAGGGATTTAGGAGAACTAGGTCACTTGTGGCCATGTTTCTCCCCATGTTGTCACACCATTGGCCTGTAACACAGCTTTGGCCCTCCGATGGAATAGGAGAATGCTTCCCAAATTCCCATGTGCATAGAAATACCGGCTGTGGGTCTTATCAACCTTCACTTTGCTTCCGTAGGCTGGGGGGTTGAGTTTCAGTTTGGGATTCTTAACTTCTAATAAGCCTCAGTAGTACAAATACTGTTGGGACATAGGCCTCACATTAAGTAACAAACAAGACAGGATTTTTATTGGTGCAGGAGGTTTTTAAACATTCCAATTATTCTCAGGCTCCAGTCACAGTACAGAGCCTAATATGATGTAGAACAAAAGAAATATTGTCTTCTAACAGCATTTCCCTGGCTTGTCCCCTGGGATCTAGCATAAAATGATTTCATTATATTTATCAAATGCTCTCTGCAAAACATATTGCTATGAAAATCAGTTAAGTGTTTGTGATCAAATAGAATGACTCAAGTGCTATAATTGTCTAAAGAGTGATAGACGAGAAATTCGCCAGAGCTATCTGGGTGCACAGGATCTTATAGCCAGTTTCATCCATCAAAGGTTTTCCTCTATAGATGTCAGCCAGGAGGGTTATCTGTATCGTAAACACTATGCAAAGCTTTTTGGATCCTTTCTCTGGGACAGGTTGACTCCATTGACTATGTTATCAATCAGGGCATAAACCACAGCCTTAATGTTATCTGAGACTCAGAAGTTCACCCTGGCACACTCACTGCTGGGGAATTATGAGTCATGGGATTGATCTAACACAGAAAGCATTGTGCTGTGAAGATTATGGTATCTTATTAGAAAAGGCTCTGCCTCAGATTTGTAGCAGTTAAAATCAGAGCATTTCTTTCAGATACCTTAGGGAAGATGGAAACTGTTGGAACCTGTTTCTATTTACTCATGTGTGCTCCCAGGATGCTGGGGCAGCAGCAAGGGCTATGGGAGAACTCACTTACGAGTATGACTTCCCCCTTTGGGGTGTTATTTAAAACATATTTGTACATATTTTAAATCCCTCAATCTGGTTCATGGCAAATGGTTGCTTAAGCGGCTTCTTAATTATTTCGTTAAAGTTTTTGCAGAAGGACTATTGCAGATTTTTGGCATACAGCTTGGGTGTTAGAGGTCTTTAACTACCCCTCAATAGGTTTCATGGAGAGGGAAAGAACATTTTTTAAAAGTGTTAAATTATTGCTCTCTTTGTGTGTACTGCACAAATAGAATTGATTGTGGCCCTCAGCACAGGAAAGAAATACTCGCACAGCTGCACGGTAATAATTTTTATGTGTGTTAGAATTATGTGCTTGCTATTTTGTCATAATATTCCAGAGTGAAGCTTTGGAAGAATGACATGGTTATAATAATAGCAAGTGGAGTCACTCTGTAGATCTCAGGTAATAAATTATCTCATGAACTTGTAGATTAAATGTAAGTAAAATCATTTAAAATCAATGAGAGACAAATCGAAACAAACCAAAACAAGTGTTATTTTGCGGCAATATTAAGCAGAATCATTTACTAAAGGAGATAAATGAGTACAAAGCACACATGGACTCAGACATATTTGGATGAGCAAATTTATGCCCCATCTTTGTTCGTGCCCTTCTGTCTGAAGTACTACAGGCAGCTGGAATGATGCATACCCAGTGTGGCAGGATTAGGGCTGATGGAATTTATTGACTGTGGATGTGTGAGACCCTACATCATGCAGAACAACCATGGAGTCAATTTCCTCCTTATAGTCTTGATGAAGACGAGATGGTGTCATTTTCTAATTGATGGCTCATTTGAAACAACTGGGCTGGGTATCCAGCGATAACCTTAGTCCTATCTCCTGCTTTTCTAGTTTATATGGTCGTGTTGCCTGTCGCATGTCATTCCTTAGACACACACACATACACACACACACACACACACACATACACAGGGTTTATAAGCACAAGAAAGACAAGAAGTATTGTGAGAAGGGCATTCAGCATTGTGAAGCTGTTCTCTTGTCTCAGATTACATGAGAAACAGCCATTTAGGAAATATAATAATGCTGAGCTTCACAAAATGTGTGTTTGGTGGTAAATTTGACTATTTACAAAGACACTTGACAATTAAAACTTAGGATGAAATCCAAAGTTGGAGTGATTGCAATGTCAGAATTTGGTTCATTCTGATTATGGTGATATTGAATGATCCTCTCAAAAGATTAAGAGTGCTTTTAAACAAAACTTGTAATGACAAAAATAAGGTGCAATTATATGTGTGTGCATGTTTATGTGTGTCTGTGAATAGACCTATACAGACACAGCTTTTATCTCCCACCACATGAGCACTGTGAATACTTTCCTACTGACTTATGATTTAAGTGATCCAAGTTCCTTAGTTTGGGGGTAAAAAGGAGCATTAAGAAAATGGAGACAGATAAGACAATTCCAAGGAAATTTTTACAATAAAATCCAGGATCCTCACCCTTGCAGATTATTTCTTGGCAATGAAAGTAACAGTTACATGTCAAAGCAGTTTAAATGTCCCCAAGCATAGCCATATACAGATATTTTATATAGATAATTGAATGGTCACTGGAGGAATCATGTCGTGTTTGCCTCCCCTTCTTTTATAGGAGTGAGCTGTAATCTTACAACTCTAATCCATGGGGGGTAGACATTTCCAGGGACAGAAAAAGATATCTGTTTTGTTCTCCACTAGCCTACTACTTAGTTGACAGCTTGATAGACCAAGAGAAAACATACACACACAAACACAGAGAGAGAGAGAGAGAGAGAGAGAGAGAGAGAGAGAGAGAGAGAGAGAGAGAGAGAGAGAGAGAGAGAGAGGGAGGGGATAGGAGGTTCCAAAGTACAAGTGATTCTTTTTATTTTGCTTTTGTTTTGCTACAGATGTAAGAGGCAGAGCTGAGATGAGACTCTGGGTCTCTGACTCCAGCATTCTCCATCCTCTGCAGGATTTCTTCTTTTAGAAGCTGTGACTTAAAGGGAGTTTCTTCAAAAATGTGCTTTACAACTCTGTTGTCTCTCCTCTCCTTCATCTTACAAATAATAATTGGTGGTCTCTATAAGCATTTACTTCTTCTAGGGAGGTGGGAGGAGACAGGCATAACTCAGCCAATTATCCCACAAGTTGTTCACTTTTTAGTATTAAAATAATGGGGAAGCAAAATGGGACACAAAGAATACACCAGAGTGGGGGTGGAGCCCATCCTGGGTTAAGGGTCAGAGTCCTTGAGGAAATAAAATTGAGCTAGTACAGACTGGCAGAGCTGTGTAAAGGCCTTGCTGGAAGAATCAAGGCAGCTTAGCAGAAGTGAAGGAGTTCCAGAGTAGCTACTGGGCAAGCAACATGAGGCCTTCAGAGACCAGCAGGAAACATGAGATAAGCAGGGCCATGAGGACCATGCTGGAGTTCTCTGCTTCACCCTAAAAACAATGATCTCTTGATACTGATCAAAGTGTATTTTGTCTTCCTCCACATAATAAATACAGTTATTAGGAGAGGACAAAAGTTCTCTAAAGTTTCAGTATTTAATTTTCTTCCTGGAGTTCAGACAGGAGCTTTCCAGATGATCTAATGTAGGGCCAGCATCCTGTCAAAGATAGGTGCTAAGCTAGCAATTCCTATTATCCCCAATGTACAGGGAAAGGACTAAGCCTTCTAAGGAGCACTGATGAGAGCTGGTCCTTGTTCAGGACATCAAAGATCAGTCATGGCCTCTGGTGAAGTCTCTCTGGAAACTATAATTTGTCCTTTCCCTTATCTCACTTTTAATGACTAGTATAACAAGTTTACTTTTAGATAGCTTTTGCTCTTTTGTTTTCAGTGGGTTTAGAGGATATTCTGTCAGTGCCTAAATAAAAGAAGCCCTCCACTCCTAAGCTCTCATTTTTAAAGTGAAGACAGGGTGACCTTTGGACTTATCCCTTCAATCATCAAATAGGCTTGCTATCCCAGGTGCCTGGATCTGTGCTGCAGGCACTGCTAATTCTCCTAGAAGTGAAGTTATAAATGGTATCTCTATTCCTGGGTAAACCCACAATAGCATTAAATATTTGGCCTTTGATCCCAGAGCAACTCAGAAGGGAGGGAAGGAAGAAGAGAATTTCCTTCCCCCTCTCGTGGGTGCAATTTTGAAAAAGGCACTTTTTGTTGATGTAGTTGGATTCAAGTGATAAAAGAAAATCCTGTACAGTTGTTTGGAGGAAAGTATCTCTAGATTAGGGTCTCCAAATAGTCCCGGGGAGGCCTACTGGCTGAGAATGTAAAAGTTCTGAACAGCACTGCTTTGGGCTATGGTTAGGTCAGTACTATAGCTGCTATTTGACATGCTTCAAGTTCCTGTATGGGCCAAGGAACATGAGTAACAATTCCTTTCTTTCCTGGCTTTCCCCAATGGATAGAAATAGGTGACTGAGATCATAGTTTTTCCTTTTCCTCTCCCTCTTTCTTTTGTTTGTGTAGAAATGGAAAAGTAGAAGCAGTCTTTGCAATTTCTAGAAGAGCAGCAGTGCACTGGAAAATACACAGGACAATCACCAAGTGTAGCTCCCATGACAGCCCAGCCCTGCTCTGTGAGATATCCAAAAGAGAGGTGGCAGTTGTGTGTGCTGGAATTCAGTGGGGAAATCCAGGGCACTACCAATGCAGGACCTCTTGGGAGCTGCTGTATGGGGTGAGGAATCCCACTAATGATCCTAGATCCTTTGAGTCAGAGAATAAAGGCAGGCAAGTGTGTAGATAAGAGCAATCTCAGGGATAAGAAATCTAAGCTCCTTGGGAACAGAGACCATGTCTTGTGTGTCACTGAATTCACAGAGCCTATATTGGCAGGGCACTGAATGCATCCTTAATTGCTGAAGGGAGAAACCAGACACTGGAGACAGGAGGGAGCCAGAAGAATGGTGGAGTGGTAGAGGCAGGACATTCAGCTTTGAGACTTGTGAAACAGAGGATATGGGGTAAGAGATTTTTCTGTCTTGACTAGGAAAGCTGGAAAGACATCTTGTTTACCTGGGCTGGAGGAGTGAGCCAGTGAAAAGGAATTACCTCTGATGATACTAGAAATTTACAATGGATATTTTATTTTTCCCAAAAGTACTTGAGTATCTTAACTGCTGGTTATGGAAATTGTTGGATGGCTAGAGTAGGGTGTTTGAGTATATCATGCTAAAAATGCCCTATTCAGGAAGGGGTTGTGGTGAACCTACTGTAGCTTAGGTCAGAGGTTCTATTGCTTGTCTTATGAACACTAGTTCTAATGGGTACTCCTCTAAGAAAGAGTAAAAGGTCCTTGGCCAAAACCTGAGGGAATGGAGCTGATGAAACCCTTCTTGTGGAGATTTGCCCTCTGAATAGTGAATGAAGCTTTGGACTTGAGTGAATAGGCTTTGTTTGGTTTAATCCAGTGCCCCTCCCAGGGGGAGATGGCTCAAGGAAAAAGAGATTCCCATTACTCCAAAGTTCCTATTTTCTACACCTTGGAAAACATTGATGTTGGGAGTAGCTTGGAAAATCAGACTGGGTTTCATTGAATTGGGACAGGTAGTGGAAATTTTCTTCAGATTGTTCTGAGCATTCGTTTCAACATTACTGTAGGGTAATGGCTCCAGTTCATTAAAGTCTGGGTCTACACTTAGAATAATATGGTAGAGGAGTAAAGAAGAGAAGGGGGAAGAATGCAGTCAGGAATCCAATTTGTATCCTACAAAATTAAAAAGAGTGAGGGAAGGGTAGGGAGGGAGGGATGAGTGAGGATATTGAAAAGGATGACATTGATCAAGATATATTGTATACATAAACTCTTTGGCTCAATGGTAACTACATTGTACAACTGTTTAGAGATAAGAATAATAAACAGAAAAGCAAGATTAAAAAATAAATGTCAAAAGAAGCCCTGAATTATATTCTTAAATCAAAAAAGAAAAATAAACTTTTATGAATAGCTATCACTAAATGAATGAAATCTAGTTGCTTTACTTTCTCCTGAACTATTTCATTACCTGCCTCTTGTGCCCCTTTTTTCAGAAGGATGTGCAGAGCAGAAAGCTGAGCCCAACTCAATGAAGCCTAACTAGGGTATGCTTTTGTTAAGTAGAATTAGCATTTTCTATTTGCAAACAGAATTCTTCTTCTGCTAGTCCTACTGGCAAGAGGTAGAGAAGTCCAGCAGCATTCTCTGCATTTGTAGATGCAGGAAGCTGTGCACTGAGAGATAGACGATATCAGGCTTTGTAGCTAGGTGCTATAGAGGGGCTAGCTGGATCCTTTCTTATGTTCCTTTAAAATAGTATTGCACAATATCTAATTGCCTCATGGATAGGATGTTAATCATAGAGGAATAAAGCTGAGCTGGTTGGCTTATAACCACTCCTCTGCTCACAGTTTGATTTGCTAGTTCTGTACTGATTTGCCAGTAGATTGTTCTTTACCATGCTGTTTGCCAAAAGTCCATTTTAAATAAATAGAAAAATGTGTCCACTAGGTGGAGCTATATCCTTTGCTCTCTGATGGATGCCTTTCTTTCAGTGCTTGATTTGGGTGGGGACTCACCCCAAAAGAGTAGACATTCTTTCCTTTCTTTTACCTTTTTGGGAGATATACAGTATTTTGACAAATGACGCAGAGAATGGGCCTGCTTTTCTAAACCTGTGGGAATGAAATGCATTAGGATGTACTGTGTAAAGCTGCAGTCTGATTGTTGAGTGTAATCAGACTGCCTGGAATCCAGGACCACGACTTGCTGAATGCACATTAAATGACATGCTATTCAGCTTCTTACTAGTTTTGCTATCTGTGAAAATGGAACTAGAAAAATTGAGGATATGAGTGGGGCTGGGGTAAATAAAAGTGAGTGAAAGAAGGGGTGATCAAGATGCATTGTACTCAAATGGATACGTTGAAACCCCTGTGTACAGCTATTTTTAAAGATAAAAATAGAAACAAAAATATTCCCAAAAATGACACTAGCAAGCCTCAAGTTCTGTGCACCCAATCAACTGTGCACCAAACCCAAACTTTCTGAGTCAATGGGTCTGGGTGGGTCTGAGAATGTGCATTTCTAGTAATCACCAGATGCTGCTGCTGTCCTGGCCTTGGGCTGGGTTCTGTCCATCTTTGCTCAGACCTCATTTAGGCAGAGTAGCCTGTACTTGGTCAGTTACAGAGGCTTCTTTCCAGACTGGCTCACTATTCAAAATGCCCCCCACTCTGGAGATTTGTTTCCTAGAAAATAAAACAGAGCAACTTCTGATGAGGACTGTAACTCTTCTTTTTCTTCCCTCCTTCCCTCCCTTCCTCTCTCCCTCTTCCTTCCTTCCCTCCCTTCCTTCCTTCTTTCTTTATTTCCTTCTTTCCGACCTTCCCTCCTCCCCCCCGTATCCTTTTGGTTATTGGTAGATTTTCACTTTTATTTTTTCAATATTTTCATTATCTTTAAGTAGTTATACAAAGGAGTTGTCATTCAACAGAGCAGTTTGTGAATAGAGTGCCTCTTGATCAATGTCACATCTTTCAACATTGTAACCCACCCCTCCCACCCCATCCCTCCCCTCACTTATCTTAATTTTTAGGTTATATATTGATTATCATTTCTTATGACCAACTCCTCCCCTTTGGATAGCCATGATCTGATTCACACCAGAAATGCTCAGGGGCTCCTAGCTAATTGTTTAGCAGGTGACTCTCTCCCATTAAAAAGTGACCATCAGGGGCTGGGGATATGGCCTAGTGGCAAGAGAGCTTGCCTAGTATACATGAGGCCCTGGGTTCGATTCCCCAGCACCACATATACAAAAAAAGGCCAGAAGGGGCGCTGTGGCTCAAGTGGCAGAGTGCTAGCCTTGAGCAAAAGGAGGCCAGGGACAGTGCTCAGGCCCTGAGTCCAAGGCCCAGGACTGGCCAAAAAAAAAAAAAAAAAAAAAAAAAAAAGCGACCATCAGCAAAGCCTTCTGGGCTTACGGCATGTGTTTACACCTGTCTGCTGAATGAACAAGTGCATTGGGAGTATCACTCATGGTCTAATGAGAGCTGATTTCACCACCCAGAAACCCTTCCATCACCAGCTATGTAGCCATGGGGAAAAATCTCTTCCTGAACCAAACACCACTCACCATTCTCAGGTATTACTGTGATTCGCAGCAGTGTATTTCTTACTACAATGTCTTCTGTAAGCGAAATCAAACGAAATTGTATATATTTGGCCACTTTTGAACTACAAGTATGACAACTTTATATAATTCAACCTAATAAAACTTCTGTATTTTAAATTAAGCACATGCTTAATGGAATTTTTTTTTCAATATGCTTTTAATTCTGAGGAGTTGCATTCCTGCTTCTCTTTCTCTAGATATATGTCTAACACTTGGGGAACTCTTTAAAAAAATAAGCCTGATACTGTCTCTGAAAAACAATCAGTTTTATTCCCAGTTCAAGATGATCCTTCATCACTATTTTCTCATTGGAAGAATGATTCTCCTTCATTTGGAAACAAGTAGCAGATGTTCCTTGCTGAGCTGGCACTCTTTTTTTTTTTCTAGAATGCTACAATGTTGAAATTCTACCTGCAGAATTGTCTTTTTTCACTCTTGTCACCCTTTAGCCCAGAATCTGCTTCCTCTCTTCTCTGCCCTATTCAAACTATGCATTGGGCTGGGGATATGGCCTAGTGGCAAGAGTGCTTGCCTCGTATACATGAGGCCCTAGGTTCGATTCCCCAGCACCACATATACAGAAAAAATGGCCAGAAGTGGCGCTGTGGCTCAAGTGGCAGAGTGCTAGCCTTGAGCAAGAAGAAGCCAGGGACAGTGCTCAGGCCCTGAGTCCAAGGCCCAGGACTGGCCAAAAAAAAAAAAAAAAAAAAAAAAAAAAAAAAAAAACTATGCATTAATTTTATTTTAATCTTCTGCAAGACCACCCAGGCTCTTTTATTTCTGTACCCCTTTAAAAACTACAGTTAGCCAGACACCAGCGGCTCACATCTGTAATCTTAGCTATTCAGGAGGCTGAGATCTCAGGACTGTGATTTGATATGAGCCTGGTGGGGGGGAGGGGATGTCTAGAGATGTTTACTTCCAATTAACCAGAAAAAATGGAAGTGGACATGTGCTCAAGTGGTAAAGCACCAGCCTCAGGTGGCAAAAAAACTAGGAGATAGTGCCTAGGCTCTGAATTCAGGCCCCAGTATCAGCATGAATGTGTGTTAACACACATACACACTAACCCAACAACATCAACAAAATCTAATTGTAATTTCAAAATCCAAGAAGTTCTGAAAACAAGGTTTTTATAAACTGAAAGAGTGAATTCATTTGCTTCCAAATCAAATCTAAGCTGATATTCACTGTACTTATCCCATTTAGTTTGAATATTCATTTATTTTCTTGTAGAAATATTAACATGTGTGATCACTGAGCTGGAGGTGCTGCCACAAAATCTTTTGGGGGCTAATATATTACGGTATTATAATGAACTAAATTAATTACCTTTCTAAAATCTGAAAATTTGGGCTGGGAATATGCCCTAGTGGCAAGAGTGCTTGCCTTGTATACATGAAGCCCTGGGTTCATTTCCCCAGCACCACATATATAGAAAACGGCCAGAAATGGCACTGTGGCTCAAGTGGCAGAGTGCTAGCCTTGAGCAAAAAGAAGCCAGGGACAGTGCTGAGGCCCTGAGTCCAAGGCCCAGGACTGGCCAAAAAAAACAAACAAACAAAAAAGATTTTTTTAAATCTGAAAATTTGAAATATCTGGCCCCAAGGGTTTCAAATAAAAATTGTGGATGTCTATTTTCTCTTAAATAATTTAGAAGGTATTATTTGTTTTAAAAATGTGAAATGCTTTTCTATTCTAATTTTTTCACTTTGTATATTAAATGATATTTTTTAAATGAAAAAATCTAATTTGAACACAGACATATGAAATTGGACTTGTAAATGATAAGTATGCTATTATTTCTGTGATTTCAATTATACAAGGTGCAACATAAAAGTTTTAAACTCATCTGTTATTGAGCCTTAGAACTTTTGGTGCAAAAAGATCAATAAGATGCTCTTGAGAGAGGCAGTGCCTTACCATTCAATAGCCATTCAATACTTACTTATTGCACCCTGCTTCAGCTGTGTGTTTGCCCTTCATTGGATGTTTATTAAATCATTTTTACAATGGGAAGTAGATTTTGTTACAAAGGAAGATAGCTGAAATGTGAGCAGGCTGGTTGGCTAGGCCTGTGGAGGAGAATGGTGAGGAAGGAGTGCTTTGGTCCAGTCTCTAAACATGACCACAGAAGGGTTGATGGGCACAGACTTCTGTTTCATTACTGCACCTCATTTGATCGTTTTTGACAATTGCTGAAGTATGAATTAAGACTATAAATGTGCTATTTCACATCAGATATATGTTATGTAAATATTCTATTTTATGTTGCATATTTTTATACTTTTTTTTTTTTTACAAAAGTACTTACTCCTACTCCATCTGCACTTGCAGGTTAAATCTTTTCCACTCTAATGACTGTGTAACTTTGAGCAAGTCATTTGATATCTTTTTTTTTTTTCCTTTGTCAGTTGTGGGGTTTGAACTCTCTGGGCCTGGGTGCTACCGCTGAGCTTTTTGGCTCAAGGCTAGTGATCTACTTCTTTGAGTCACAGTGCCACTACTGGTTTTCTGGTGTCTAATCAGAGGTAAGAGTCTTACAGAATTCCCTGCCCAGGCTGGCATTGAACTACCATCCTCAGATCTCAGCCTCTTGAGTAGCAAGGATTACAAGCATGAGCCACTGGTGCCTAGTAGATATTTAACTTCTTGGTGAATCACTTTCCTCTCTGTATCAAGTGGTGTTGAAAATAAGATTATTTCACAGAGTTGCTGTGATGACAAAATGGGTTAAATTTTCTGACATGCACACAGCAACGTCAAGTGATTACTAGAGACTAACTGCTTTTAGTTTCAGAGAACATCTCAGAAAAATCTTTTAAACTTTAAAATATGTAAATATGAAAAATAAAGAGAGAAAAGGGGAAAAATATAGTCATAAAATTTAATGCAAGGCTAGGAATGTGGCTTAGCAGTAGAGGGCTGGCCTAGCATGCATGAAGTCCTGGGTTCGATTCCTCAGCACCATGTAAACAGAAAAAGCTGGAAGTGGTGCTGTGGCTCAAGAGGTAGAGTCCTAGCATTGAGCAAAAAGAAGCCAGGAACAGTGCTCAGGCCCTGAGTCCAAGCCCTAGGACTGGCAAAAAAAAAAAAAATTAATGCAAATCCTACAAAACTAGGGAAATTGAGGGTAGTGTTGGGAAAGAAGTGAGACTGAGATGCATGGCATTTATAAACTGCTTTGGTTTTTTTTGTTTTTGTTTTTGTTTTTGGCCAGTCCTGGGCCTTGGGCTCAGGGCCTGAGCACTGTCCCTGGCTTCTTTTTGCTCAAGGCTAGCACTCTGCCACTTGAGCCACAGCGCCACTTCTGGCCATTTTCTGTATATGTGGTGCTGGGGAATTGAACCCAGGGCCTCATGTATATGAGGCAAGCACTCTCGCCACTAGGCCATATCCCCAGCCCCATAAACTGCTTTGTTAAATGACAACTCTTTTGTGCAACTACTTAAAGATAACAAAAAATATGAACACACTGGAGCTTCCCACCTCTTGCTGTTGTAGCCATGCCTTTTATAAGATCATCTGCAGTTTTCATCCAAAATCAGTTTGAAATGGTTTTGAGATCATTATTTCTTTTGTAAGCCATTCAATACTCCAATACTCCAATGAGTTTACTATCAGTAGGTTTTCGTGCTTTTTTGCCCGTTGGTATTTAAGTGAAACCTTCTCTTGTCTTAATTCTAATCTAGCTTTGTTCATTAACATGCTTTGACTCTCTCCATGCCTTTTTCTTTCTTACGGTGTTTACCTCTTCCTGATATTTACAGAAGTACAAGTGGGAATTTGTGAACTTAGGCAAACTCTTCTGGCAAGAGCTCCTCTGGGATCTTTTGAAGACAACCATGGTTCTCTGGGTTGCAGCATCTCAGGCAGGGTGAGCTGGTGCCCAAGGCATCCTTAAGGATTTCACATGAATCTTCATATAAAGCAAAAGCCAACCCACTGAAAACGAGGCAGAAGAGAGTTCCACCCTGGCTCTTGAATTTCTTCAAGTTTTCAATTATGAAACAAACTTATGAAGCACTACATCTAGTCCTTAGCATTTATATGGTCATGGTTGGAATACAGGGCAGGGGGTAATTCCTTCCATGGTTTGTCAGGAATTTCATAAAAGGACTGTGGTGGGGGGGATGCGGTTCTCAGAGATTCCATCTTGTTTAGATTATATGTGCATGTTGGACATTTACTTTATGCTCTGACATTTCATGATAATTTTTGTTTGGTTGTTGTATTGTGTTTAGGGAGAAAAATATATAAGAGATTTATTTCAGCTTTTCTTGGATTTTATAGCGTGTTTCAACTCTAGAGTCTTTTGATCCCCAAAGGGATATCCAGAACTTCACATTGGGTTTATTTTTACATCTACTGGTTTTTCATAATTGTTCTTATATCATATTTGTTTGTTTACTGGATGACTTATTCTATAATATCATGTTTAGAATCGAGTTGATTTTTAGCATCTGTTAAGAAGTTATGTTTCCTTTCCTTTTTTTTTTTTATAAACGAAGGCTATAATTTCATTTTTCATACTGTTGGCTTTGGGGAAAAAGGTGGACTATTTGTTTTCTTTTACTAAACTGATCATTTTAATAATACAAATTTAGGAGAAATCTAGAATCAAAGAATTGATATATGAGTTATGAAGACTGGCTGGGCTCTGGTGGTTTACACCTATAATAATAGCCACTCCAGGAGGCTGAGATCTGTGGGTCATAGTTTGAAGACAGCAGGGTAGGAAAGTCCATGAGACTTATCTCCTGTTAAGCACCAACCCCATTCCTTCTTCCCTTCACCCTCAAAAGTAAATAAAATACTAGAAGTGGAGTTTTAGCTCAAGTGGTAGAGTGCTACCCTAGAGCAAATGAGCTTTGGGGCAGTGTGGCCCTGAATCCAACTTAAGAACCAGAACAATTTAACAAAAAAGATTTATGCAACTATGAGCTAAGAGCTACATGCTGACTTGTTGAAGAAAAAATTCATACAAGAAAGGAGTAATGCTCTTTGATGGCCCAGTTCTATTTTAGCTGCCCAATTCGGTTTTTATCCTTATTTCCATCTGTGATGGGAGATAAGATGTGGCAAGATACTACACTTTGAAAGTATAAGTCTCTTCTCATTTTCTACTGTTTTATTTTTAAGGCAAGTGTGAACATTGGTACAGTTAAAAAATTAAAATTAGTGCATCATCATCTTGGATCATCTTGATCCAAACTATACACATAAAAGCCACTGTCTCTAAGCCTTTGAACCACTAGGCTCTTTGACCAGAAGAGGATCCTGAGGGAGCAAGACTGATACAGCTGTGGGGGTGGCATAATGGTGGAAGGCTGGTGTATACCATGCCTCAGGCATCATAGTATGGTGGTAACTCATGACAATGTCCCATGCCATGAGAATGTGGGGTCTGCAGATGTATTCCCTCAGGTATGAATGGGCATTGGGTAGGCCATCTTTCTGGGGTTTTTTGCTGTTCTCCTCAGTGTTCCTGGTTAGTGACTGCTGTCAGAGATAGACAATGAGGTGCTAGATGTGTGGATACATTTTAGTAAGTGGCAAGTTTGGGATGTCCTGGAGAGATTTGAATGTAAGGCAAGAAATTGGTTTTGCTTTACTAATACTAGGATTTGTTTTTAAATTTTTGACCTGAAAAGAAGAGCCAGGACATTAGATTCCAACAGGCAGAAGTTAGAAGAATACCTGGACTTTGTCTTGGTGATATGGCTTGTTTCTTTAACTGCCTTTTGCAAAACCCTCTGAGTAACTGCTAATCAAGATCTTAAAACTACTAAAACAAAAAAACTATACCATTATTTCAGAACAAGGGAGAACTGAAGCCCAAAGTGCTATACAGTATATTATTTGATATTCCTAATAGCAGAAAGGACAGATCCAAATTGGAAGGCCCACTCACCTTGCCTTCTAGCCTATTCTTTCAAGATACATACTTCCCTATTGGTGCATGATAAAAAGAACAAACAATAGCCCAAATTTACTATGAGACTGAAATAGGCTTTATTGTCTCAAATATATAAATATATATTATCTAACAGAAGATTTCCAACGTTAGGATGAATGCTGAGCATTTCTAAATTCTAATTGTGAAGCTTTAATGTTGTGCATTAGTACTTAGCCTCAGGAAATTCTTACTTTGGGTGCCAAATTAAGCTAATTTACACTTGCTAACTAACTAAACATTTTCTTAGCATGACACAATGCTTACATTTTATTTTACCATAATATTAGACTTTACAATTTCCCTACTATTTTATAAACTTGTCTAAGGTGCTAAATATTTCACGCTTTGAACGATGATGCTTCATGGCCTCCTGGAGAATTGTAATGCAAAGACCCCAAAGGTACTGATGTGAACTGTCATCTGATATTATAAACTGTCCGGGTGGAGGTGTAACCTGCTGAGCAGAATGTCATTACTATGAGGCACATCTTAAAACAATACAGACATTACGATCATTTCTAGAGCATCGTACTGTCTTTTAGCTCTAATCCTTCACTCCAGCTTGATGCCATATGCAGTGTTCTTTAAACAAAAATGTCACAGTAAAATAAGATCAGTCAAGTTATATATAATACCAAGAGATGTACTTTATAAGCTTATCTGGGAAGGCCACTTCAAAGTCTCTATGTTAGATATTTTTTATTTCTTTTATTTTCCTTAAGTAATTGTACAGAGGGGTTTTATTTCAACATGTCTAGGGAAACTGAGGGGAAGGATGAAATTGGAGGTGATTGGGAAAAATTATGAAAGGTGAGATCAAGATTCACTGTGTACCAAGTCTGTATTTATTTTACTGCTTCCTTCACATTCTCCTCTGGATTCTAATCTATATTTTTATTCACATAGTGAAGATCCTCCAGAGTGTTTGTGAACCTGAGATCTCTGAGGCTCATCCATAAGCTTTAGGTCACCCATGTGAATTAGTTTGGACCTTGCACTGTAAGCTGATGTCCAGCCATTCACTTGGAAAGCCAATGTCTTGATCATGACTTGGAAAAGAACGAAGCATGTTGTAGGGTGGTGATTTACCTGGCTGGGAATTAGGTATTTCATGCTGAACTAGTTAGAGAGGATGCTTCATTAGCTGTGGGAAGTATATTGTGTTTTCTGACAAATATCCCCTAGAAATCAGATTCCAAAGTCCCCTTGTCCTTGGGTGGTTTATTGCTCCCACATTCTCTGCTCTGCTTTGTTAGTCTGGATCACTGCCATTCCTATGATAAAGGCAGTGGGGAATGTCTCACCTATCTTGGTAATTTGAGCTTTTGTCCCCATTTCCAGGCAAGATTTCAAACTTTTAATTACCCACTTAGTAAAACCCAGATGTCCTATTTCAAAGACCCATTCCCATTAGGGAATTTTCATTTCCAAGCCATAGTTGGATGAAATCCTCACATTTTACTGCATCCCATTTCCAGTATGTTAGCTTTGCTTTTTTTCCCTGAGTAAATATGACTATAAACTTTTAATTCTGAAAACTTATTTTAGATAGAAGTGGGAGTATACCAACCACAACTGAC
This sequence comes from Perognathus longimembris pacificus, assembly GCF_023159225.1. Classification (NCBI taxonomy): domain Eukaryota; kingdom Metazoa; phylum Chordata; class Mammalia; order Rodentia; family Heteromyidae; genus Perognathus; species Perognathus longimembris. The sequence continues at coordinate 25,022,261 of NC_063169.1, read as the reverse complement.
AGCATTCAGACTTTCCATCTGAGCTCTAACTGGTTTCTTTTAAAATATTTTTTGCATGCATTTGGTCTATAAACCTTCTTGGGATGCTAAGAGGATAAGTGACTTTCAATTTGAAAATACATTTGAGTGTTCCATCTCATCCAGTTTAAGAAATACCCTGGTCAAGGTCTCACCACATTTACCTGACAGTGATTTTGATAAACGAATTCATCACTGGGTTGGAAAAAGGCCAGGGTGAGATGGCTCTTGGATCAATTTACTGTGGCCATGTGTATTGGCAAAGAGTGTGGGTCTTGTGTGACCTTGTTTACATAGGATATTTTCACAGCTGTGCTCGCTGAAAGTCTCCACTTCAATTGCTTATCTCCATTGAGCAAACTGGCTCATCTAATTACTAGTTGAAGGTGTTCTGCATCAAATAGCCATTTTCCAATTTCAAGAGAAGCTACTTGGGAATTTAAACTGATTGTATTGATTTGTGAGAAAAATAACAATGTGAAAATTTAGCTTTCTTTAATGTGCCCATTGCACTGTGAATCAAAGAACAGATGATTAAAGCTGCTACTTCATGGTAATTTTGTGACCTAGGCATAAGGACAATGCTAGGTGAGGGCAAGAGTGGGGTAGAATGTAAGTAGTGACTATTTCTCTATGAGGAATGCTGTGTTATGTACATTGTCCACTCTTCCAGTGCCTTCTCAGGCATGAAGGATCCCAAGTAGAAAATGATTTTTCAATGATAGAACCACAGAGTTAAAAATTCTATCTGAGAAGCTACAGACTTGAGAAGCACAACTATACAGAGGGTAACAGTGATGATTCATAGGGTTAAACCTTGGTTTCATCTTTACTATCTCATTCTGACATCATCTGCCTCTCTCCTCTTACTCAGCCTAGTCTCTTGAGCCCTCAGGCTAGCTGAACACTACCACATACTTTGTCCCAGGGGCTTTTGCACTTACTGTTTCCTTGTATATTGCTGGGCTCCTCCCCTACTTTCCTACATAAGTGCACTGATTTTAAAATGTTCTTTTTCCCCAAGGCTGTAGCCCTAATACCTAGACTAGCACATGGCACACAGTATGTGGTTGATTCATACTTGGGAAAGACATGAATGAATAGAAACTTCCAACGTACTATTAAAGATAGCTCAAGAATTACCACTCCCTAGGGTTTCTTGACCATCTCTCATATTCTGTTTTAAAGAATGTATTGATTTTTGAGTATTTTAATGGCAAGACATGTAATATGTTCTATGTATGGTGAGGTGGGACTTGGATTTGAAGTAGAAGAGTCCATCTCTGTAGACTGAACTGAGGCAAAACTTAACAAAACCTTAAAGCTCTTGTGTTATTGCTCAAATGATAAAGGTTGTTATTGTGGAGGCTTACAATTTGACAGCTTAATGTGATTGCGTTTATGAAAATGAAATTTAACTGGGAGACAATACCTTGTTTTTCATTTATGTCACAGATGGTGCCATATCAATACCTTTGGTCCTGGGCTTTGCCTGGCATCCCAGTACAGCACATAGGGGTTATGTACACTCACTTTACTCAATTCATCCGTTGTCTTCTAGAATGCTGCTTGGGGAAACAATACCAGGCTTACCTTTCAGCCCACTTGACAATTTGTCTTGGGAGGAGGAAAATAGATGATTTGTAAAACCATATCTCTTATAGTTGTTCAGAAAATGTGCTGCTTTTATGGGATTTTCCTTTTGGTGTGTTTTTTGTTAAGTCTATTTCAAATAACTGATAACGTGGACAAAGTTACATTTAAAATTGTATGAATATTCTGTCTTTCTTAGGTCTGAATATCCAAGTATTTGTCCGAGAGGAGTAACTTTACTGACAGTTTGGCTTCAAGAATATATGTATGTTTTGAAATTGGTAATTGTGTATGTATTAAGAAAAATACAATTTGTATGAACCCGATCATTTTTGCAAGATAAACCAGCCTCTCATGTGGGTTTCTGGCACTACTCCTTTTATCCTGCTGTAGAACTTGAACAAAACCTGTATGAATAGGTGTTATGGTAATAGATGTTAATAAGGAACACAGCATTTAATTCTTACTGGCAGTTTCCCCAACACACTGGCAGAGGGGTTGGGCTATCTTTGGTTAGCATGTGTTCCAGTCTTAATGCATATGCGTTTGTAGCATTTCTTTAATTGTCCAATTTGTTTTATGTTACCAGGTGGTTTTGATTAATGATCCAAAACAAGTGAATTTGTGTACAGAAGACAGAAAGAATTATAACTCAGATGGTTGCTTTTAGGTCAGTGCAAGTTACAATCGAAAATATATAATCTTGTTACCAATGCAACATTAATTCCCTCCGTATTGAGGGGGATGAAGTGCCTAATTAAAATTCTAACATTCCCTTCTCCATTCTTAATCTTCCTACATTCTAGTAAACATCTCCTGTGCCATGAATGAAATATTTTTCACTCTTAGACACTGGATATTTATCAAAAACAGCTTCAGAGCTGCCAAATGCTGTAAAGTGAAAGGAATGATTTGAGATTACTTTTTCTTCTGCTGCTACCGGAGGGGAGAAAGAAGATGGTTCTTGCATGCCCAGCATCAGGAACCTGGGAGCCTAAAATGTGTGTCCCCCTCCATTGCTATTGCTGTAAAGGTATTTCTACTTATACAATTTTCCTTTCCTTAGTAGAAATAGAATGCCTACTAGGTCACAAAGGGAACCCAACTTCATTGTTGGTGGGAATGTAAACTGGTTCAACCACTCTGGCAAGCAGTATGGAGATTCCTCAGAAGGCTAAATGTAGAACTCCCCTATGATCCAGCAGCCCCACTTTTGGGTATCTATCCAAAAGAACACAAACAAAATCACAGTAAAGCCACTAGCACAACAATGTTCCTCGCAGCGCAATTTGTCATAGCTAGAATCTGGAACCAACCCAGATGCCCCTCAGTAGACAAATGGATCAGATAAATGTGGTACATATACACAATGAAATTTTAAGCCTCTATCAGAAAGAATGGCATTGTCCCATTTGTAAGGAAATGGAAGGACTTGGAAAAAATTATACTAAGTGAAGTGAGCCAGACCCAAAGAATCATGGACTCTACGGTCTCCCTTATTGGGAATAATTAGCACAGGTTTAGGCAAGTCACAGCAGAGGATCACAAGAGCCCAATAGCTATACCCTTATGATGACATAAGATGATGCTAAGTGAAATGAACTCCATGTTATGGAAACGATTGTTATATCACAGTTGTAACTACTTTCAATGTCCCATGTGTATCTGTAGCTTGTATTATTGATGATGTTCTTGTATCACCTTCCTGTGGTTGTACCTACACTATCTCTGTAATCTTATCTGAGTATATTGGAAACCATTTATACTGGTATTAGAACTAGGAAATTGAAAGGGAATACCAAAATTGAGAGACACAGGGTAAAAAAAGACAAACAACTACAAAAGCAAGCACTGTTTGGTGTAAGTGAACTGAACACCTCATGGGGGAAGAGGGAAAGGGGGAGGAGGGCGGGAGGTATGAGGGACAAGGTAACAAACAGTACAAGAAATGTATCCAATGCCTAACTATGAAACTGTAACCTCTCTGTACATCAGTTTGATAATAAAAATTTGAAAAGGACAAAAAAAAGAAATGTACTCACTGCCTACATATGAAACTGTAACCTCTCTGTACATCACTTTGACAATAAATAAATAAAAAATAAAAAAGGTGATTTAAGTGCTTTACAAATATTTCCTCTTTACCTTACATCTAATTCTGTCTCCTTTTTTTCTGTTTCCAGTGACCTCATGTACTACTAATTTCTGAAGCCAGGTCTTTTTTTCCTAGTACTGGGTAAATGCAAATTGGGAATGGATTTCTCATAGAAGATATTTATGTATGTGGGAGTGGGGGTAGCGGGTGAGGATTGTAATTGTATGAGTATGTATGAAAAGTCTTCATATAAGGATGGAGAATGTTCTGTTGGGTATCTTGTTGGCAACAAATGGTATTGTTCCTACTAGATTTCATTTATCTATTGTTTGATTTTTTTGTTTGTATATTCATTTATCTATTGTTTGATTATTTGTTTGTTTATTCATTTCTTTTTGCCAGAACTGTAGCTTGAACTTGACCTCCCATTTGGCTCAGCTTTCTTGCTCAAGGTTGGTACTCAACCACTTGAGTCATACCTCTAACCCAGTGTTTGGTTATCTCATTGTTCTATTCTGCCTGGGCTGGCTTTGAAGTCCTCCAGATATCAGCCTTCTAATTAGGATTCTAATAACTTTCTAAATAGGATTACAGGTTGAGCTGTTGATGTCTGGTTTCTGCTAGTGGATATCTGGTAGTCACTGATCAATTTATCTTCAGTTACCTACATCCTAATAAGGAAAATTACAGGGAACAATTAGTCTCTACCTGTTGGGAATGAAGAATGCAATATCTTACCATCAACCATGACCTCTGAAATACAACATACAAAGTACCCTAGGTCTACACCAAGTGAGTTACAAGCACTTTATTTCTTTCATAATATGCTTGTTAGGAACATGCACATAATAGAGTTTTACATGAAGGAAAAATGATTTTCATGCAAAGTTCATTGTTATGAATTCATGATGGATGAGAGGGGAATCTGAAATTGGACAGAGTGTGGGAGCAATGTCCCTCAAGGGCAATACTTTGTACAGTGCTGAGTACACAGTAGGTGCTCAAAAATATTTGTTGAACAAATGGATCAATGATCAAATAGGTTTCTGAAGGTTAAGAACTGGTAACATCAAAGAGCAGAGCTGCAATGAATGAAATGTGTGTCCTGTATGCACTTTACTATTTTCACTGCCATTTCAGAGTTAGGAGAGAGATCATAGGATGCAGAGACTGTTAGCACTCAGGAGAGAAAAGGTATGATTTATTGTACTTCCACAAAGGTCAGTCCTGAGAAGTATTAATTGTGAGGAAGACTAAACATTTGGGGGTGAATACCAGGGAAAGCTTTTGAAGTGAAAAGTGGGTTAAATTCCATAACAAGTCCAAAAGTAGAAACTCAAGCAATGGATGGAAATCTCAATTAATGAACAGCATACAAGGAGGCTGGACTAAGTCCTAGAGAATGGGAAGTGGACTCATCAGCTCAGGTGAGGGGAATGCACTGGAAAGCTCTCAGGTTTTGTTTTTGTTTTTTCTTTTTTTCCTTCTTTTTTTTCTTATTTATTGTCAAAATGCTGTACAGAGAGGTTACAGTTTCATACATTAGGCCTGGGGTACATTTTTTTTCTTATTTTATTGTCAAAGTGATATACAGAGGGGTTACAGTTTCAAACGTTAGGCATTGGATACATTTCTTGTACTGTTTGTTACCGCCTCCCTCATTCCCCCCTCTCCACTCCCCCTTTCTGTCTCCTCCCATGAGTTATTCAGTTCGTTTACACCAAACAGTTTTGCAAGTATTGTTTTTGTAGTCGTTTGTCTTTTTATCCTTTGTCTCTCGATTTTGAGATTCCCTTTTACTTTCCTACTTCTAATACCAGTATATACAGTTTCCAATGTACCCAGATAAGATACAGTGATAGGGCAGGTACAACCACAGGAAGGGGATACAAGAGGATCATCAACAACAGAAACTACGGTTTTTCATGGCATGATGAAAGTAATTACAACAGTGATATATCACTCATTTCCATAACATGGAGTTCATTTCACTTAGCATTATCTTATGCATTCATAAGGGCATAGCTTTTAGGCTCTTGTGATCCTCTGCTGTGACTAGCCTATACCTGTGCTAGTTATTCCCTATAAGGGAGACCATAGAGTTCATGTTCCTTTGGGTCTGGCTCACTTCACTTAGTATAATTTTTTCCAAGTCCTTCCATTTCCTTACAAATGGGGCAATGTCATTCTTTCTGATAGAGGCATAAAATTCCATTGTATATATGTACCACATTTTCCTTATCCATTTGTCTACTGAGGGGCATCTGGGTTGGTTCCATATTTTAGCTATGACAAATTGTGCTGCAATGAACATTGAGCTCTCAGGTTTTATCTCTGGTCTGTAGGTCTGTATTTGTGTATCACCACACTGGAGTTGATTGAAATGCAAAGGAAGTGCACATAGAGGGTATTTTTGCAGCATGTAGTATTATCTCCAGGACACAATGCTTTAAAGCTGCCTGGGTATTTGAACGATGATGTACCAATTAGTTGAGATTCTGGGAGAGGTAGAAAGAGGTAGAAGATTTATACTGTAGTGCTTTGAAATGGCATATTTATCAACTATTCACATAATTAAATATAAATGTCTACAACAAAGGAATGGAGTCCAACTCTAATTAGAAAAAGTAAATTACTGATTCTTTTCAGGTCTATGATTTCCAGAAAATTAAATTTGAGGACAGTGATGCCACATAGCTTAAAAGTGCTCAAAGTCTCTGCTATCCCCTGGAGCTAAAAATCCTCTAAAATCAACTTACATAATGAAGCCTTTGTTATAGCTCAAATTTGCTTATATTATATAGAGTGCTTTGTGCTGCATATTTTGTAAGTTAATTTTGAAAGCTGAGCTATTTTCAACTGGAAGTGAGATTGTAGGTCACTGTATAGAACCCAATAAAGCATATTGTTATAAAATGAAGAGTGTTTCAACTCTAACACAGAATTTTATTTTTTTTTAAGTTCCATTTAATCATAGTACAAATCTGGCACCTTCAGATTCCTAGTACTTCTGGGTAAATTCCCCTGTCATTTTAGAAGGGTTTAAAGGAAATGATCTTTCTTGCTTGAAGTTCAGTATCATACTCAATGAACAGAAGTATCTGTATGAATACACATGCATACCTAAGAAGAAGAGAATAGGGAGCAAGAAGGAGGAGAAAGAGAAGGAAGAAGAGGAGGAAGAGGACAAGAAGAGAAGGAGGAAGAGAAGAAAGAAGAGAAAAAGGAGAAGCAAGAAGATTTTTGAATTTATAAAACTTTATTACAGGAGCTTTATGACTCAATAATCTGTTTTTCTACTTCATGATGAGTATATCACATTGAGGGTTCTTTACAAGGCTGCCATTTTCTGTTATATCAACTAAATACATAAATCTATGTTTGTTACTTTTCAGTGAATCACAAAAGAGCTAAGGAAAATTATTAGCATTTGTAGGTTATGTTTTAGATGATCTGACTCGACATGTTGATTAGATGGAAGAACCTAAATTATTGCTACAGCATTTATACATTACAGGGCAGATCATTAGTGAAGGAGTAGAGGGAGAAACTCGGCAAAGCACTGTAGTGTGTAACACTAGGTCAAGTTAAGAGGACTTTTGTAGTACCTAAAACCTGTTGGACAGCTCCCCAGGGGTGTCTCAAGGGCGACTCAAAATCTAGAGCTTCTCTGTTTCTAAATGTGCTGCTGTGGTTAATGCTAATCTTTCCTAGCAGGTACCCAATTAAAGCTAAAAGCTGCCATGGATGACTGTGGCCCCAGGGCTGGAGGGTCTGCTTGCCTCTGCCTCTCTCTTTGCCTGAGAGAACACTGTGGCTTTCCACAGAGACACGCAGGAATCCTTCCAGTTTGTATGTGTTGATTTGAACACAAACTGCTGTGAGTAGGCACACCAATGGTGTTTACAAAAGGTACCCACGGTTGATGTTTGGAAGGTCATACCTGTAATCCTATCTTCTCAAGAGGCTGAGATTTGAGGGTGGAGATTCTGATTGAGCCCGGCAGGGAAATCTGGCTCATGTCCAAGTAACCAGCAAAAAGCCATAACTGTTTTTTTTTTAATTGGGGGGGGGGGTACAGCACCAAGCAAGAATGTGATGTCCTGAATTTAAGCCTCAGTAATGAGATTGAGTGTGCATGAGTGTGCACTGTGCACATGTGCATGAGTGCACACGTGTGCACAAACACACATGGTATATACACTAAGAAAGATGCCATTTTCTTCTGAATCAAAGTAATTGAAGAACTGTGATTATGCAATGACAATAATACATGATCCTTTTTTTTTTTTTTTTTTTTTTTTTACTAATTTTCACTCTTTCTCAATCGTGGCTGCAAGAGTTTCATAGTGGAATTCACTAATTAGCATTTTCCAAGAGAAAATGAAGAGCAAACCATAAGTTACTTCAATATTCTGTGAAAAGAACTCTTAGTTTTTCTTTTTTCTTTTTGCCAGTCCTAGGGCTTGAATTCTGGGCCTATGCTCTGATCCTAAGATTGTTTTGTTCAAGGGTAGTGCTCTACCACTTGAGCCATGGCTCCACTTCTGGATTTCTGGAGATGAGAGTCTTACAGACTTTTCTGCCAGGGCTGGCTTCGAAGTGAGATCCTCATATCTCAGCCTCCTGAATAGCTAGGATTGTAGGCACAAGCAAACTCTTGGGTTTTTTTTTTTTTTTGAGCAAACAGAGCAATATGCCTCTAACTTACATAAAATATTCTGGCCTTTCAAAAGAGGCTGTAAAAAGTGACTTAAAAACCTCATAGTGTCTGAGGGCATGAAATCATAACAGTATTTTGCCTAATCTGCCTAGCAATTGAGTTCTTTATAGCATAACCAGTAAGAGGCTCCCTGGGTTACCCTTGATTTCCCACTCTACCAGTTCCTCTGCCCAAACCACTTTCACTGGCTTAGAACAAGAAGAAGGACAGAAAGAATGGAAGGACAATTAAAAAAATACAAAAAGGAAAATAGAAGCTGGTACCTTGTTAGTTCTTCTATGGGTTTGATTACCTATTTGGGAAGCTGTGCATAACCTGAGTCTTCTCTGACTTTTGCATTTTATGCATCTCCAGAGAGAGTTAAGGACCATTCTTCCCCAGATCCACCTCCTCTACAGACTTTTCTGTCCCACAGTGACAGGAGCTGCCTATGCTACCTGGAGAACAGACATTTGTTCTCCCTGTAAAGCCCCCACGAACTATTAGGGCAAAATCAAACTGAATAAAGCAGCTCAGAGATGTCTGACTGTCACAAAAGGCTCTCTTCTGGCTTTCATGCTCCTAGGAAGCCCTGGCTTGCAGTACTCCCGCAATTCCATCTTACAGAGCTCTCAGAGAGGTGATTCAGTCTGAGGACGATGCTGACAGGAACGCACACTGGCTATTGCTCCAGGCCTGTCTTCACTCAGAGGCCTATCTACTTCGCTGCCTGTCTGCAATTACCTCTCATTGGCATCATGGAATTTATCTCTACAGATTTTTCTAGTTGTAATTATAGTTTCTCATTTACAATGGAACATTACACTCTTTTGGGAGCTACTTCATATACTTGGCAGCTGACTAAGGTGATCATATGTCCCGTTTTTCTTTCTTTTCAAATCGGGACAGGTCTTTGTTTTTGCTGAAGTTTGCCGTTTCTCCTTGTGACTGATGTGCGGCCTCCTTTGTGCCGACAGCCAAGAAAATTCTGGACTATTGCCCTGCTTGCCTCCAGAGACTGATGCAAAGTCTTCAAAGTAAAGTCAGTGGGTTTTTCAAAATTTTTTTTTTCAAAATAGAATTTACCAGAAACAAGACATCTTCATGCCTAGGAAAACCTCACTCTCCACTTCAAACTCTCAAAGGCTGGAAGCTTGGACCTGCTGTTCTGAGATTCATAGACATACTTAAAACCTGCTTGAACAACAAAAAAGGTTTAAGCCAGGGTGATGAGGCAGATAAAGATGCAATTTTATTTTATTTTACTTTAGGTTCTCATTTGACACCAAGAGAAAAGGGTTTCAAATTATTCTCAGTTTAAGTTTTTGGGGCAGAAGAACATGTGTCCTTTTTGGAAGTTGTTAGTAAAAGCATAATCATGGCACATTAGTTTACTCCCCCCCCCAATGTATTTTGCTACTTTAATAAAGAAGAATATACACTTGTGTGTGAAAGGATTAGGCTACCTGAATTATATAGCTCATACATACACTCATTCCCTGTGCAAGATAGTTATGTTTTCTGTAACAAGCATATATCCTCACTCCCTTATTTACCCAAGAACTGATCTACCTAATCACTGAAACAGAAACAAACATATCATCCACTCCTCTCCTCCAGACCATTTGAATACATTATCCACTTATTTGGTGTTTGGCTCAGATTTAAATGAGTCATTTAATAATCCCAGTTCACAGCAAGGTAAGTTTCAACCAGCTGGCATCCACAACTCACAGGATTGTTAAGAGTTCCAACCAGGAAGGGAAATCACACCCTAGCCTTCCTGAAGGGCAGAACACAGCTCTGCTGCAGCTATCATGGCAGGAGTCTCCAGAAAATCTGTGCCTACGGTAATGAAATGGTCAGGAGAACTTTGAGGGCTTCAGGAAACAGATATCACTGTCTGTTCTAATGACTAGAAGGGTTATTGATAAAACTGTTTGAGGCCGATTATCATCACAGATAGAGAGGCTCCATTCCACTCAAGAGGCCTTTGGGGGCTCAACAAGACAGGCCACGGCCTTAATCCCACACTGAGGTCATTTCCTAGGAAAGGTCAGTAGCTTCAGGCATGGAAAATAGAAGACACGACAGGCACATTTAAAGATAGCATGGGAACATGCAAACTCTGCTCTTTGTATTATTTATTAGGTTTAGGGTTTATGGGCTATCTAACCACCTCACTCCCCACCTGAATTCCCAGCCCTCATTTTCTGCCCTCATTAGTCTACCTGGCACAAGGGAAGCTCTAAGAATTAGTTGGATGAATATATGTAGTGTGTGCTCAATTTTGAAAATTGCAGAGAATAGGAATGTAGAATATAAAGGTATGGAAAAAGTAGCAAAAGATATGCTTACCCAGTAAACATGAGCTTTATAGGGATGTACATACACTCTTGATATATGGATCTACTTTGTATCAAATCTATCCATCAAAATTAATATTGATCAAAATCTTCCCTCCCTTATTCTCCGATACCCCAGTTCAGCCTGCTTTCTGCTAAGCTGATCTATATCAGTGGGTCTTAGCCAAGAATCTTCTGCCTGCAGCCCAAATTTATCCGAAGCAGTCTTGGCAATTTTGCTAGTTACTCCTGTCTGTTGCCAGGCGGTTGCCAGTTTCCAGTAGTTGGTGGACACTGTAAAATTTCATCCAGTGCATGTGATATCAGTTGTGCCCTCTGACCACAAAGAAAATGCCAAAGGTGCACAGGCTGAGAAGCTGGACTGCAGGCTTCCTTTCCTGCCCCAGCGTTTTCCAGTCATGTTCCTAGTCTCGTGAAGGCTCCTTTAGCTACCCCTTCACTCACTGTGGCAACACGGAGGCTGCTTTTTTTCTGGGCTGCTCTATCCACAGCCCTTTGGCATTCTGAGTCCACAGATGGATGGTGCCTGGCGGCACCCGTGCCGGACGGACTCCGAGCAGCTCCTGACCGCCTCTGTCCTCTGCTATGCCGCCATGACCCAGAGGCAGCTGTGCTGGTGCCCTGAGATGCAGGCTGACTTCTGCCCATTGCTCATGGTTGAGAGTTTCACCACATTGGTCCATGAAATAAGAGTTTTGCTTCTCATTTCTCTGAATGTAAGAGGTCAAACTAAGTTCAGGAACCCAGGTTGCAGGCCATTACCCTCATTCTCATTTTTCTCCTCTTGGCCTGCCTTAACCTCTCCACAGCTCCAGTGGTAGCAGTGGCCAGAGACCTTGGGAAGAGGTGAGCAAAAGGGCTGTCTACACAAAAGCTCTTGGCTTCAGCCTTTCAAAAATACCCTTTGTGTGTGTTTTAATTTTGCTTGCAGGAAATATAATCCATATCCTAATAAAATTTTATCTTTTAAAAAATGTATAGGAGGATTTTTTTTTAACTCATGGCCTAGAGGTTATTCTGCTTGTTTGTTGGCAAGTATTCTAATGTTTTTGCTTGCTATTTTAAATATGGAGTTTTGTGGACTTTTCTGCGTTGGCTGGTTTTGAACTATGATCCTCTGGATCTCAGGCTTCTTAAGTAGATAAGTCAGTATCCATTAGGAAAATTCATTTTCTTCTTCTTTTTTTTTTTTTTTTTTTTTGCCAGTCCTGGGCCTTGGACTCAGGGCTTGAGCACTGTCCCTGGCTTCTTTTTGCTCAAGGCTAGCACTCTGCCACTTGAGCCACAGCGCCACTTCTGGCCATTTTCTGTATATGTGGTGCTGGGGAATTGAACCCAGGGCCTCATGTATATGAGGCAGGCACTCTTGCCACTAGGCCATATCCCTAGCCCGGAAAATTCATTTTCATTTACTCAACTCCTCCTTTGTCACTGTCAGTATCTCTATATAATTTACTCAAGGTCTGAGAATTTTGTGCTTTTTGTTGCTATTATGGGTGACTTGATTTTTGTTTAATTGGGTGCTTCATCTTCTGCCTCTAATCCCAGGTACTTGGAAAGCAATGATTGTGAGGATGGTAGTCAGAGGCTTGGCCTGGACCAAAACAATATCTTACTTGATAAAATAAATAATACAAGAAGAACTTGGGATGTGGTTCAAATGGCAGAGGACTTGCCTAGCAAGTGCAGACTCCTTGTTCAAAACTCCTGAACAGTATCAATATATTATATTTATACAGGAAGATGGCTCACACTAAAGACTTACAAACACAGGAGAAAAGAGATGGGAAAAAGCAAGAAAGCACAATATGATCCTCCAAATGATTATTATCTACACATAATTTGCTGATTTCTAATACCATTTTTTCTTTATAAATCAAAGTAGTTATCTACTTGCATGTGGTTATTTTTAAAAGGATACAGACTTTTCAATTATTTTTCAGATATTTTGGGTATGTATAAATGAAAATAATGTTGGTCTGGGGGTGGTGGTGAGGTCAAGAAGATGTATAAGGTGACTAGAGAGAGGAAGGGTGGGTGGATGCAGTCATAGCATTCAATGTAGCTATGTGAAAATGGAACCAGGTAAATTGAGGGGGGTGGGGATGGGAGAGATGGAGGAGAATGATAAAAGGAGTGACAATGATCAAGATGCATAATAGTCATAATTTGATCAGTTGAATTAAAACCCCTTTGTACAACTACTTAAACATAGAAAGAAAATAGTGTTGTTGTACCATTTGATGATCAGAACATGTTCTGAGAAATCCAGTCTTACTTGATTTTGTCACTGTAGGAGCAAATGTCTGTGATGTCACTAGCCAATAGACTCTTGAGGGAACACTGTTATTACATATTCTGTCCCCTGTTGACCAAAATATCATTACACAGCACATGTCTATAATAGTTTTCCTCATTCTCAGCACTGTGCTAGAAAATAAGTCATTATTGTACAAAACTACAATGAACAAGTGCAAGGCAGATTTCTCAAAATAGATGGAGGTCTTAGAGCTTTTATAAACATTTGGGCACTGGTGGCTCATACTTGCAATCCTTATCCATTCAGAAGGTTGGGATATGAGGATCAAAGTTTGAAGTCAGCTTAGGCAGAAAAGTCCCCATGAGACCCATATTTCCAATTACTCACTCAAAAACAAGAAATGGAGCTATAGCTGAAAGTGTATTGTTAGTCTTAAGCAAAAGAGCTCAAGGACAGTGCCCAGGCCCTGAGTTCAAGCCCCATGACTTATAACAACAACAACAACAATAATTTAAACAGCATGCTTCTTCTTCAGGGCAGATGATCCCCTGGCCTGGGTTTGATCCACGGAATGTTGGTGTGTTTCAGCCCTGCTCCCCTCTACCCTGGAGCCAGAGACAAGGCTGTCCTGCTCAGATGTAGGACATGGAGCCCCACACTATATAATTTTACTCCTTTTGCTATTTTATGTTTGTTTGCTTTGGTATGAACTTAAATAGAAAAGCTTAAGTATCAATGATGAAAGCAGTTAGCTAGTTTTATTCTTAGACATTATTGAAAACACCAAGTTAATGAATATTAAGCACCACTACTAATTATTCTGATTAAGAGAGACATTTGCTGATTTGAGATATATGTGGATTTCATCTGTTTGAAAGAATAAATCAGTGATTTTTCTGTTTTTCAACAGTGAAGAGTTAAAAGTGGAAAATGAACTCCATTAGTAATAGCAAAAAAATTCCAACCTATTAACTAGAAATAAAAAATAACATATGCACTGATTGTATATGTGTATGTAAATAGGACAAAACTTTGAGGCTGAGTATTTAAAAAGTTTCTACTACTGGAGCACCATAACAATGCCTACTTGTAAGGACACCAAGCTACAAATACAATTGGTTCTCCATGAATTAATATAAAAGTTCAAGGTATTATGAATTAACATCTCAGGAGAACTCTGTAGAGTGCCAAGTTTAAAGATTATCTGTGAGTGCAAGCACTTTCTTCTCCTCTTAATTTTTAGAGATCTTCTTTTTTATAGGTGACAAATTTTGCATATTATCCATTGTTTTTACTTATCTTTTGACATTATATGACTTTCCTTACTTGTTGGGCTGATCTTGAAACGTCATATGAATCTATTTTCATAACATTAAGTGATTCTTCTATTCATATTTGTTTCTTTTTTCAGAACAAAGTGTTTCATCAATTGATGACTAAATCTTATACTTAGTGTTTATTCACTCTTAAGATATATTTTCATATGCAAGGAGGTCTATAACCTTTGTATGAATTTTTTCTGTATTTTTTGTTTTGTTTTTAAGGATTTGGTTGTAGCCTTCTTCTAGCTTTATGAAATGTACTTGTTAACTTCCCTTTTTTTTCTATTATGCTACAACAAAATCTTATGATGATTAACTTGAGATTAGCTTGAGAGAAATAGTTTAAGTGATATTTTGTAATGAGCCTACACATTAAATGTATTTGTCTCTTTATAGCTTTCTGTGACTTTCTGAATTATTGTTCACATCCATTTTTATAAAAAATTAAATTTAATCCAACATCTAAGCTCCTGTCATATATTTTACTTAGGATGCCCTGATGATTCATATTTTTGTCTGTATATTGTAGTTCTTTAGTAATTTCATTTTTGTTTAGTTGTGTTTTTCTTTTATTCATTAGATCCTATGGAGATTTTCTTATTTTCTTTTTCTCAGTGAGAAATAGCTCTTACTATTTAAGAATTAAAATGAGAATATTTACTGTATTTTACATTTTTGGAGCATTTACTTTATACATTACTCATTAGTTTGTTTTCTTGAAGCTTTTTAAACACTATGACCGTGCTTTATCATTCTTCCTTAAATTTGCTATATAGACACAGAGTTAATAATTTCATTTTGCTCATGCAAAACTGGTCATCCACAAAGTTAAAGTTATGCCATCAGCTCTGTCCTCATTTCATGTAGAGTGACAATTTTAATGAATATGTAAATGTGGTGATTACATTTTGAATAAAATCCATATATATTTAAAAAGAAATAGCTCCCTTTCTTGTTCCTATAGAGTCATAAGGGCATTAAATGGAACTGATTTTGTAGTTGAAATATAGAACCAAGCAGACAATTTACTTCGGAAAGAAAAATCTCAACTTTTTTTGTGTGTGTTTTTGTGTTGTTGTTTTTTTTTTTGTTTTTTTTTTGGCCAGTGCAGGGCTTTGGTCTCAGGGCCTGAGTGCTGTCCCTGGCTTCGTTTTCCTCAAGGCTAGCACTCTGCCACTTGAGCCACAGAACCACTTCTGGCTGTTTTCTATATATGTGGTGCTGAGAATCAAACCCAGGGCTTCATGTGTATGAGGCAAGCACTCTTGACAGTAGGCCATATTTCCAGCTCCAAAAATCTCAACATTTTGGTATTCGCTTCCAATTTCCTAGTTCTAATACCAGTATACCCGGTTTCCAATATACTCAGCTAAGATAGAGAAAAAGTGTAGGTACAAACACAGGAAGGTGATACAAGAAGATCATCAATAATAGAGGCTACAGTTACATATGGCACGTTGAAAGTAGTTACAACTGTGATATAACAATTGTTTCCATAACATGGAGTTCATTTCACTTAGCATTATCTTATGTGTTTGTAAGGGTATACCAAAATCGAGAGACACAGGGTAAAAAAAAGACAAACAACTACAAAAGCAATACTTGCAAAACTGTTTGATGTAAATGAACTGAACAACTCATGGGGGGAGGAGAAGGGAAAGGGGGAGGGGGGAGGGGGGAATGAGGGAAGAGGTAACAAACAGTACAAGAAATGTATCCAATGCCTAATGTATGAAACTGTAACCTTTCTGTAATTCAGTTTGATTATATATATATATATATATATATATATATATATATATATATATATATATATAGCAAAAAACAAAATCTCAACATTTTACTAGCAATGGCTAGATAGAGGTAGAAATTAATTTTGTCTCTGGGGATTGAACCTAGGGTCTTGTCCTTGCTAGGCCATTGCTCTACCATTTGACCTATACCCTGAGATATGTTTTGTTTTCTTAATTTTATTTTTGAGACAGTATTGCTACCTTTGCAGAGGCTAGCCTCACACTTGCAATCCTCCTGCTTCTGACTTCTCAGTGACTGGGATTCCATATAAGTGTGGGCCACCACACATGGCTTGAAAATAGGGATCTTGTGTCTAGGTAGCTTAGACCTGTGCAAGGAGAAAGAGGAACAAACAAACAAAAAAAGAAAGACACTATTTGTACACTTCCTCTTTTCTGATGCTCTGCACCCATTTTGAATACTCTGTATTTAAATGTTTAAAGTTCTTCATGACGGCTGGGGATATGGCCTAGTGGCAAGAGCGCTTGCCTCCTATACATGAAGCCCTGGGTTTGATTCCCCAGCACCACATATACAGAAAATGGCCAGGAGTGGCGCTGTGGCTCAAGTGACAGAGTGCTAGCCTTGAGCAAAAAGAAGCCAGGGACAGTGCTCAGACCTTGAGTCCAAGGCCCAGGACTGGCAAAAAAAAAGAAGTAAAGTTCTTCATGACAATAATTAGAACAACCTTGCCTGGTGTTTCAAATGCCTCCATCTTTGCAGTTAGGTGTAGAGATGTGGTGTATGGCTTAGCCAATATTACCCTTTGGCAAACAATTGGAATACTTTTATCTGCTGCTGCTGCTGCTGCTGCTGCTGCTGCTGCTGCTGCTGCTGCTGCTGCTGATGATGATGTAGCTGCACAAAGAGGTTACAATTCCCTGTCAGGTTATCAGTACAACACTTCTCAATCAATGTCATCTCTTCCTTCAGTATTACCTCTTCCTTCCTTCTTTCCCATTTTCCCCCTCCCATCCCTTGGCTATACATTTGCTTTCCCTCCTGTGCCCTTCCTCTTGCTTTTTCTGTCCCCCAAATATGTGGAAACAGAATTCTTGAGCAAAGAAATGACATGTGATGCTCCTGGAAAACAGCCAGTTCACACAGACAGGGCAATGGTTGTCTGTCAGCTGGGAAGTGGCTAAGGACCCTCCCGGATTAATCCTGGCTCTGTGACTGCAGGCATGCCTCCAGGAACAAGATCCTCAGCCTGGGTGCTCTCTTTCTCTGGGGGCGGCGTTTCCACTTTTCCTCTCAGGATTCTTGTGTGCAGTAAGTGTAAACCTAGCATGAGACTTCTTTTATTTATTTTTTTTTGTTAGCAGTCTCCTTTGTCCACCTTTTCAACATTGTTGAGTTAGTGGCAATTCCATTTTTCCTCTGATGAAGTGATAACTTGTTATTTCAAAACAGAAATCCTAGACTGAGATGTAGCTCTGAGACAAGGCTCTTGCGTGGCAAGTGCAATGTGCTGGATTTGATCTCCAATACCAAAAAGCAAAACAAAACAAAAATCCAGCAAACAAAAATAGTTAGAAACAAATAAAACAGATCCTGTGTCTTGTGATTTCCAAATGAAGCTCTGGGATTCTGGCGTTTATGACATAGATAATTCAGTCCTACAAATGTTTACCATGTGCCTGCTCCTCTGAAGGGTGGAGAGGAAGCTTGAAAGGAGGCCTTTCCCTTAACAAATGGAGATTCCCTCCAACAGATTCACCACCGGATGACCTGACCCCAGCAACTCCCGAAGCAAGCACGGCAAGACCACTGCAGCCCTCCAAGTTTATTGTGCCTGAGACATTCACTTTCCCCCCCCTACCGTGGACTTTTATGCGCTCATCCATTTAGCTTGTCTTGCTTTTATGTGAAATCAGATGTGAATCCAGGAGGAGCCTGAGAACTCTTGGCCCCTCAATGGCCCAAAATGGAAGCAGTTACATTTTATTAAAAATGAAGGAGCTTAGCGAAGTGTTTGAAAATAGAAAGGCTACAGGAGCTCGGCAGGTCATGGTAATGCCTTCGGAGGAATTTGCTGAAGGGACTGTCTTCGGGGTAAAGATCAAAGATCAGCCACTGGAAGCACCGAGGGTGCGATGCTGTTTACCTCCGCCTGCACCGAGTCATAAATAAACAGGCATATTGTGGGCACAGACTGGTGGTGGCTCTTCGAATTTGAGAAATAAGGAAACATACATTTCCTTTATGTGAAAGGAATGCTGGGGGATTATAATAAACATTTAAATGGGGGTGATACCGGAAAACTTCAACATGTGGATAGGGTCCTTTGTTTCTATGACCTCAAAGAATGAGTTTATGAATACAAAGGGGGAAATAAAATGGTAAAGGTTTATCGAAGAAAAAAGATTAAAAAAAGCACCTGCTAGACAGAAAGGGTTCCAAAAGAAAGGTCTGGGGTGTGTTGTGCAGAGGTTATTCAGTTATCTCCAGGAAAGAGCTCTGTGAATCTCAAGACCACTTGAGATCTACTGACCAGATCAGTCCTCAGAGGCTGGGCACAGCCTGCACGGGTTTGCTTTGTGTCCTTTAACCTGCATGACTGTTGTGGCACACACCTCTGGGGTCCCATTAGTTGTTCTAGCTGACAACCGCCTGGGATAAGGTTCCCCCAGTCTCCCCCACCCCCATGTGCCCCACAGTGTGAATGTTCATGGCCATGGTGATGAGATGCCCAGGGGCCTGCATTGAGATGTTCAGGCCTGTGGTGAGAGATACAGAACCTCTATGGGAGGGGCCTTTACCTTGACTGCCCAGCCAGGCTCCTATTTCCTCACCTCAGGGGAGGTATGTCGGGAAACCAGGCTTCCTTCCCATATTTATGTGAAATCCTCCTGGACACTGCAAATTATGAGTCTTTTCTCTATATTGTGACATATACAATTCAAAAGGCATTCAAGTTGATCTATGTGAAAGAAAATTTGTTATCTTTATCTGTTTTCCTTTTGTTTGTCAGGATACATTAAGAGAACCAGTTTTTTAAAATGAGTTTATAAAATCATGATTTCCATATATTCATTTTAATACCCCCATAGAAGACAACATAGAGTGATAATCTAAAATAAATATGTAAAGGCAATTTAGAACAGAAAATACTGATGTTCTTTTATGAATGAGTTAGGGAAAGAATACTGAAAAAGGCTGAAAAGCTTCAGAATTCTTTCTGAGCTGTGCTGTGTGTCCTGATGAGTAGGAAAAAGTGGATTCAATTGTCTTCAGAAATCAATGGACACATGCCTACTTGGGTGGCAAGATGTTAAACCGAGTTAACAAATAGGTGGGTGGGAAGTTTAGAAAATCTACACAATCTCATTTCATTATGAACATATTTTTGCATTCATGCTGTGCAGAGTTTACTAAAGAACTCTATTTCTGAGATGCTAATTGGTATTAAATATCTCTACAGGGTGCCATTGTCTATTGAGTTTTAAGTAAGTTAAACATGTTTAATCAATGCATTTAATGCAGAATAAGTATTATGAATTTTCAAGAAATAAGCATACTCAGAAAATAATACCCTGTTCCAGAATCTTCTGTTTTTTGTTTTTTTTTTTTTAAAGTTTTTCTGTAGTAGGTTCAGAATTACAGATGTTACATTTAGAACTCTGATGCATTGAAATGGTTTGTTATAAAGGATAACAGATAAAGGTCTAATTTTAGTCTACAATGTGTGGACATGAGTTTTCCTAGCATCATTTGTTCAAGTGGCTTTTTTTCCTCCCATGTATGTTTAATCAAATGGCTGTGGTACAGTGGCTTGATTTCTGATTCTTCTTGGTTCTATTAATTTTCAACTCTGCTTTTGTGCCAGTACCATGCTGTTTTTGCTACTATAGCTCTGTCGTATAATTTGAGACTTGGCATTGTGATATTTTCACTATTGCTCTTTTCACTCAGGATTACTTTGACCATTCGGGATCTTCTATGCTTCTGTATGGATTTGGGGGTTGATTTTCTATTTCTGTGAAGAATGACATTGGGACTTAGATGTGCATAGTACTGAATCTATTGATGGCTTTCAGCAATATGGACATTCTCAGTATATTAATTTTGATAATCCAGGAGTGTGGGAGATGGTTTTATATTCTGAAGTTTTCCTCATTTCTTTCTCCATGGTTATGGTTTTTATTGTAGATTTTTTTTCTTCTTTCTTCCTTCCTTCCTTTCTTTCCCTCCTCACTTCCTTCCTTTGCTCCCTCCCTCTCTTATTTCTTTCTTTCTCTCTCTCTCTTTCTTTCTTTCTTTCTTTCTTTCTTTCTTTCTTTCTTTCTTTCTTTCTTTCTTTCTTTCTTTCTTTTTCCTTCCTCCCTTTCTTCTTTCTTTCTTCTTCTAGGCAAGCACTTTAACACTAAGCTACATTCCTAGCCCCTATTTTTTCATTTCTATGGTTATATTTGTACCTAATTAACTTTTTGAGGTGATTGTGAATGGAATTTTTTTCCTTACTTCTTTCTCAATGTGTTCATTGTTGGTATGCAGAAAAACTACTGTCGTTTTTTTTTGTGTATACTATAGGCTGCTACATTGTCACATTATGAAATCTAGAATTTTTTCTGGTGTGGAGTCTGGTTAGAGTCTTTTAAATGCAGGATTGTATCATTTACAAATAGGATTATTTTAACACTGTATCTATTTCTTTCATTCTCTTGCCTTATTGCTCTTACTGTTGCTAGGATTCTACTACTGTATTAAATAAGTGTGGCAAGAGTGGCCATCTTTATCCCATTCCTGACTTTAGCATAAATTATTTTAGTTTTTTTCTTGTTTAGCGACAGGTTGTTTATGGATTTGTCATGTAAAGTCTTCAATGTGTTGAGGATATTTATAAAGTCAAATATTGCTTATCTTTGTTCATTTGTGGAATCAAGACCAATGTAGATCTACTATGGACATGTATATATATATATATATATATATATATATATATATATATATAGAGAGAGAGAGAGAGAGAGAGAGAGAGAGAGAGAGAGAGATACAAGTACAAGTAGATATGGGTAGATATGATATGATTATGAGAATGTTGGGGGGGATGGGAATATGGCCTGGTGGCAAGAGTGCTTGGCTCGTATACATGAAGCCCTGGGTTCGATTCCCCAGCACCACATATATAGAAAACAGCCAGAAGTAGCTCTGTGGCTTAAGTGGCAGAGTGCTAGCCATGAGCAAAAAGAAGCCAGGGACAGTGCTCAGGCCCTGAGTCCGAGGCCCAGAACTGGCAAAAAAAAAAAAAAAAAGGATCGGGAGAAGATGGCAGAGGAGCAACAGCGTGCTAGCTGAGCTCCCTCCAACAGAGCAGTTTTCCAACCCCAGAGAAACTTTTACTGCAAGATAGACAGCTCAAATAATTTCTAACAGTACAGGGATTCAGGCCAGGAAGGAAAAATCAACTTAGCTGGTCTGAAAACACAGATTTGAGCTCCGGGCAGAGTCCCAACGCCACGCCAGTATGGGCGCCAGCACCATGCTGCATACTCCGTGCAGCTCAACAGAGACCAGGGAGAAATTCTCCAGATGGCAGCATACATACAGATCGCAGGCTGAGCAGGGATGGGCTGAAATCGCAGAGAGAGCGTGAGTACTCCCACGAAAGACAGTCTCACTCCTGCCCACAGAGCAGCTCCCTCCCCAACTGCAAGAGCAAAGCACCATCTTTGACACTGGCAAAGGGTCAGACCAGACTGGAGCTAAAGCCCGCCTGGGGAAAGCGAGGACAAAGCGGCCATCTTTGAGAAGGGCAAGAGGGACCAATTAGTGAGAGCCAGCTCCGCCCAGGAGAATGCCCCCTGCCCAGGTGGGAGGCGTTTCCTGGGCCTTGGCTCAGCTAGAGATGCCCACCCTGACCGCCGGAATTCCTAAATTAAAAAGCAAAAGCGGCAAGCAGCTATCAGAAGCATGAAATAGCCAAACGGGAGAACAAACTTCCCCAGACAGGAAAAACAGTCCCATTTAGAAGCCCAATTCTCAGCCCTAAACAGAGATGAATTCCATACCCATCTCTGCCCAGAAGGCCACCCCGCCAAGGAGGGAGGAAACTCCCCAAGGAAAGTGACTCTCAGCCCAGTAAACCAGGCCAGAGGTGCCCGGCCCTGTTGAGTCCACAGCCTATTCAAAGCGAGGCATTAAAGGAAGAAGCCCCACAGCAGACAGGAGGAGCCACGGCTCCTGACACAGCTCACGTCCCCACCTACAGAGCACGCCCAAGTCTTACCTGCAAGCTGTGGGAACCACAGACCCAGGATTGCGCCAACAGGGGAGGAGGGTCAGAACAGATCGACCCCTGCAAACTGAAGAGGCATCAAACCAAGTGGCAGAATAGACTGCAGACCACCACACGGGAACCAAAGGCTGTAGAAAGCCCATTCAAAGAAGGAAGAGTTTTGTTTATTTGTTTGTTTGTTTGTTTTGTCTCAAAAGTTTTTAAGATTTCATTTTTGTTTTTATTTTTTTTCTTATATTTCCATTTCTGAAACATCATTGGTTTGTTTTTGTTTCCCATTTTCACCTGTTGGTTCTATCATTATTGTTGTTGTTTTTGTTGATCATTTTTTTTCTTTTTTCTTTTTCTGTTTTTTTTTTCTTTTTATTTATTTATTTTTGTTTAAATAACTTTTTACGGTTATGTGCATCTGTCTTCCAGTATTCTCTCTTTATTTATCTCTATGTACTCTCCTTCTTTAAAAATTACTTTCCCATGAATAACATCTCCACTCTTTACTGCTAACTGTCCACTGTCTATCATTATAACCTTGTTGTTTCTACTGATTCTACTCTCCTCCACATTTCCACGTCACTGAAACTAAACCAAAATTATCACTGCCCCCCCCCCATACATTTTACTCTAGTTTCTTTATTACCTCCTACTTACACTCCTGACTTACTATTAGGTCGTCCAGATCCCATTGACTCCTGGTTATTGGATAGAGGGTATCCCCACTTAATTCTAGTAAAACAAAGGGGTTCATAGAGAAAGCCAGTCCAAAAAGAACTTAATATAAGAACAAGAATTGCTCATAGGGCTGTAACAGTAAATAAGTAACTACTGAATACAGGGCTCAGGATTGGTTGTTATATTGAAATTATATTCTTTAGGAACACCAAATCTATTTTTACACACAGGTATAAAAAGGTATGTGTATTTAAGTGTGAACTTCTAAGATTTACACAGTGCTGGTTAAGGTCTACTTTGTGTCTTAAATGGTGCTCACAGGTGCTGGTAGACTGGCATTCCCAATCCAAATGGGCAGAAGGAACACAAGAAAGATGGTAAACAATGAAGTCTTATCCCCCACTCAAAACAAGCAGGAAGCTCTACAAAATTTCATCTTTAAATAAGAATATATATCGATCAGAAATTTTCTATGCCTTAAAGCACAAGATTTTTCTTTCAAGCAGTATAATATGTAGTATTTGGGATTATTTCAAAAGATGCATTTGAAGTTTGTTAGGACTATTTGTGAATAGCATTTTTGTGAATCATTTGAAGAACAGAATTTTGCCAGGCAGGGTCTTGTCATATGCTGTATTTCTAGGACTTGAAATACAGAAATTAAGAGTTTAAGTCTAGCCTGGGCAACATAGTGAGACCTAGCCTGAAAAAGAAAAAGAATATGTAAGTGAATGTTTCACTCCTTTGACGAATAGAAATTACTTGCAAATGTCAAAGTCATAGAAGAGAACCCCTAAAATGCTCTACAAAGTCTACTGATAAACATGATAAATGAAAAGTGTGAAACTCTTCAGTCAATTATTCTAGAGCGTGAGTAGGCAAAGCAAAAATTAATGGAGAATTTCATGGCATCCACAAATAGAAAGATAAATGAACCTCAAGAGTCAAATGAAAAGATAGCTACCCAGCTTAAAGATTTGAGAGACAACACCCAAAACCAAATTAATGAAGTTAATGAAGTAAAGAAGTCTATACAGAACCTAAGAAATGCCATGGAAATCATCAGGAAAGACCAGTCAGAAGGAAAAGAGATTTGAAATCAAGTAGCTAGACTACAATCCCGACTAACTGAAGCAGAAGATCAAATCTCAGGAGCTGAAGATTCCCTCGAATCTATGGAGAAAGATAAAAAATCAATAAAAATCCAGTCCAATCAACAAAACAGATCACTACAGGAGATTCAAGACATGATCAGGAAGCCCAATTTAAGAATAAGAAGTATTGAGGAAAACTTGGAGAAAGAAGTTAATGGGATAGGCAACATATTTAACAGAATATTAGCTGAGAACTTCCCAAATATCCAGAAGGAAAAGCCCCTACAGATACAAGAAGCATTAAGAACCCCAAACCAACCAGACCAGAATAGGACATCCCACCGACACATAGTGATCAAAACAGGATCAGTAGAGTACAAGGAAAGAATCCTTAAAGCTGTTAGGGAGAAGAAAACATTACATATATAGGAAAAGCAATCAGAATTACCCCAGACTTCTCAGCAGAGACCATGAAAGCAAGGAGAGCCTGAAATGAGGTATACCAAACACTAAATAAAAATAACTACCAACCAAGAATAGTGTACCCAGCTAAACTCTCATTCATAGCCGAAGGTCAAATGAAAGTCTTCCATAGTAAGGAAACACTGAAACAATATATCTCCACCAAACCAGCTTTGTAAAAATTCCTTAGAGATGTACTATACAGGGAAAATAATCAAGATCCCAACACAGACAGAGAAATGAACCCTAATTAGTAAACATCAGATCAAGAAATGGGAAGACACAGCTTTTAACAAGATAGTGACAATGAAAGGAACAAACGATTATCTCTCAATCCTAACTCTCAACATTAATGTACTTAATTCTCCAATCAAATGACATAGGCTCATAAGTTGGATCAAAAATCAAGATCCATCTTTCTGCTGCCTCCAAGAGACACATCTTTGCAGCAAAAGTAAACATCTTCTAAAAGTGAAAGGTTGGAATCAAATCTAACAAGCAATTGGCCTCCATAAGCAGGCTGGAGTTGCAATACTAGTATCAGACGAAATTGACTTCAAATTAAAAAAGGTAAGAAGAGAAAACGAAGGTTACTATATACTAGTAAAGGGTTCTCTCCTACAGGAAGACATAACCATTCTAAATATCTACACAACAAATGCAGGAGCACCCACCAACTTCAAACAAACACTACTGACTCTAAAAACACTCATAGACCCAAACACATTGATATTTGGGGACTTTAACACTCCACTATCACCTCTGGACAGATCAACACGCCAAAAACGGAACAAAGAAACCACAGAACTAAATAATTGCATAGACCAACTAGACTTAACTGACATCTACAGAATATTCCACCCAGCAACAACAGAATACACATTCTGCTCCGCAGCACATGGAACATTCTCCAAAATAGATCACATCCTAGGACAAAAAGAAAATCTGTACAAATTCTGAAGTATCAAAACCATTCCCTGCATTCTCTCAGACCACAATGGAATAAAATTAGAGCTCAACTCAAACAGCCACAATAGAAAAACCTACAATTCATGGAGACGAAATGACACTGAACCATCATTGGGTCATCGAAGAAATTAAAACAGAAATTCAAATGTTTATGGAATTCAACCAAGATGAGGACACAAAATACAGGCTCCTTTGGGACACAGCAAAGGCAGTACTCAGAGGAAAATTTATATCTCTGAGCTCAACAAACTGGAGAAACAGCAACTCAATAATTTAAGGAAGCACCTTAATCTTCTCGAAAGAGAACAACAAGCCAAACCCCAAGTCAATAGACAGAAGCAAATAATTAAATTCAAATCAGAATTAAATCAATTAGAGATGAAACAAACCATCAAAAGAATCAACAAAGCAAAGAGTTGGTTCTTTGAAAAAATCAACAAGATAGACAGACCTCTGGCAAACCTGACTAAAAAACGAAGGCAGCACACTGAAATAAACAAGATAAGAGGTAATATCACCACAGAAATAACCGAAATTGAGGAAACAATAAGGGACTATTTTGCAAACCTTTATGCCAACAAATTCAAGAACTTGGAAGTAATGGATGATTTCCTAGAAAAAGTTCATATCCCCAAACTCAACCATGAAGATTTAAACCTTCTAAACAGACCCATATCCAGTAATGAAATTGAAATGGCCATAAATGTTCTCCCATCCAAGAAAAGCCCAGGTCCAGACGGATCCACTGCAGAATTCTACAAGGCCTTCAAAACAGAACTCACACCAATATTTCTCAAACTCTTCAAGGAAATTGAAAGAGAATGTTCCCTACCCGACACATTCTATGAAGCCAGCATAACCCTCATCCAAAAACCAGGCAGGGAAACATCACGGAAAGAAGACTATAGACCGATTTCCCTGATGAACATAGACGCAAAAATTCTCAACAAAATTCTGGCCAATCGACTTCAACAGGTCATCAAAAAACTCATACACCACGATCAAACTGGATTCATCCCAGGGATTCAAATTGGTTCAGTATACGCAAGTCAATTAATGTAATCCACCACATCAACCAGAGCAAGGTAAAGAACCATATGGTTTTATCTCTAGCTGCGGAAAAAGCGTTCGACAAAATCCAGCACCCATTTATGCTAAAAGCCCTGGGAAAACTGGGATTCCAGGGAACATTCCTGAATATAATCAAGGCAGTTTATGACAAACAAACAGCAAGTATAACTCTAAATGGTGAAAAACTAAAGCCATTCCTTTTAAAATCAGTAACAAGGTAGGGATGTCTACTCTCTTGCCTGCTCTTCAACATAGTACTAGAATTCCTAGCCAGAACAATTAGGCAAGAAGAAAATATAAAGGGGATCCAAATAGGAAAAGATGAAGTTAAAATTTCTCTCTTCACAGACGACATGATTCTATAGATAAAGAACCCCGTAGACTCTACTCCCAAGCTACTAGAGCTGATCCAAAACTTTGGCTAAGTTGCAGGATATAAAATAAACCCTCAAAAATCAGCGGCCTTTCTCTATGCTACCGACCCGAAGACCGAGGCAGAAATCAGGAAAGCATCTCCTTTTGCAATAGCCCCCCAAAATATAAAATACCTAGGAATAACCTTAACCAATGAGGTGAAAGACCTCTTTGATGAGAACTTTAAAAGTTTGAAAAACAAAATTAAGTCAGAACTACGGAAATGGAAAAATCTCTCATGAACCTGGATTGGGAGGATTAATATAATCAAAATGGCAATATTGCCAAAGGCTATCTACAAATTCAATGCAATATTCATTAATACTCAACACACTTTTTAAATGAAATAGAAGAAGCAATCCAGAAATACATATGGAAAAATAAAAGACCTAGAATAGGAATCCTAAGCAGAAAGAACAGTGCTGGAGGAATTACAATACCCAACTTCAAGCTGTATTATAAAGCTATAGTAATAAAAACAGCTTGGTATTGGCACCAGAACAGACCTGAATACCAATGGAACAGAATTGAAGACCCAGAAATGAACCCACAGAAGTACGCCTACTTAATCTTTGGTAAAGGAGCTAAAACAATAGTTTGGAAGAAAGATAGCCTCTAACAAATGGTGCTGGCAAAGCTGGTTCAATACATGCAACAAATTAAACTAGATCCTTATATATTACCCTGCACCAAAATCAATTCCAAATGGATTAAAGACCTCAAAATCAAAACAGACACCCTGAAAACACTAAAGGAAGGAGTAGGAGAAACACTTGGGCTCCTTGGCACAGGACAGAACTTCCTTAACAAAGACCCAGAAAGGCTACAAATCAAAGAAAGGTTGGACAAATGGGACTGCATCAAACTGAAGAGCTTCTGCATGGCAAAGGACATAGCTCGCAAGATAAACAGAAAGCCCACAGACTGGGAGAAGATCTTTACCGGCCAGTCAATGGACAAAGGCCTCATATCTAAAATATATGTAGAACTAAAAAAATTACCTTCCTCCAAAACAAAACTGCAAAAACCAATAACCCCCTTATCAAGTGGGCTAAAGACTTACAAAGAGACTTCTCTGATGAGGAAATGAGAATGGCCAAGAGACATATGAAAAAGTGCTCTATATCACTGGCCATAAAAGAAATGCAAATCAAAACAACATTGAGATTCCATTTCACCCCAGTAAGAATGTCATATATCAAGAAAACTAACAATAACAATTGTTGGAGGGGATGTGACCAAAAGGGAACCCTACTTCATTGTTGGTGGGAATGTAAACGGGTTCAGCCACTCTGGCAAGCAGTATGGAGATTCCTCAGAAGGCTAAATATAGAACTCCCCTATGACCCAGCAGCCCCACTTTTGGGTATCTATCCAAAAGAACACAAAATCACAGTAAAGCCACCAGCACAACAATGTTCATCGCAGCAAAATTTGTCATAGCTCGAATCTGGAACCAACCCAGATGCCCCTCAGTAGACAAATGGATCAGATAAATGTGGTACATATACACAATGGAATTTTAAGCCTCTATCAGAAAGAATGACATTGCCCCATTTGTAAGGAAATGGAAGGACTTTGAAAAAATTATAGTAAGTGAAGTGAGCCAGATACAAAGAAACATGCACTCTATGGTCTCCCTTATTGGGAATAATTATACAGGTTTAGGCAAGTCACAGCAGCGGATCACAAGTGCCCAATTGCTATACCCTCGTGATCACATAAGATGATGCTAATTTAAATGAACTCCATGTTATGGATATGATTGTTATATCACAGTTGTAACTACTTTCAATGTCCCATACATATCTGTAGCTTCAATTATTGATGATGTTCTTTTATCACCTTCCTGTGGTTGTACCTACACTATCTCTGTAATCTTATCTGAGTATATTGGAAACCATGTATACTGGTATTAGAACTTGGAAATTTAAAGGGAATACCAAAAATGAGAGACACAGAGTAAAAAAAGAAAAATAACTAAAAAAGCAATACTTGCAAACTGTTTGGTGTACGTGAACTGAACCCCTCATGGGGGAGAGAGAAAGGGGTATTAGGGAGGGGGGTATAAGGAACGAAGTAACAAACAGTACAAGTAATGTATCCAATGCCGAACGTATGAAACCGTAACCTCTCTGTACATCAGTTTGGTAATAAAAATTTGAAAAAAACAAGAAAAGAGAATGTGGGGAAGAAGAGGAGAGTGGAAGGACAGAGAGATATAGGGCAAACAATATGAAATACTTGATATCTATATATGACGGTGGCACTAGATATTCCACTGAAGTTCATTTCAGTTAACATCTTTTTATATTATCATATGCACATAGCTATTGAGCCTTTGAGATCCTTTCCTTAGAATATCCTCCTATTTAATTTATCATGCCCAAGTGTAATTTCTTTGGCTTTTACCATCTATTGTGTTTATTTGTAAATTGATAGGCACATTCTAATTAATATAAATGGCAGAAACGATGCAATCTATGTTTCTTCCTTATGTTACTTAATATAATTTTTTCCAAGTCTTTCCATTTCCTTATGAATGGGGCAATATAACATATTTTTGTTATTTTAATTTTTTAGCCCTATTTGTTGCTGCTTTTGATTGTGTACCTTTTGCTTGCATGTAACTTTATCTTTTTGGGGGATAGTAAGAGGGCACAGAAATGTTGGTGCAAAGGACAACAGCAATGCTTACTAGACAGTATGTTGAAAATGAACTATACAACTTGTGGGGGAATGGTTGAGAAGTATAAAACTGGAAGCAAACACGGAAAAAGGTGGCATATACTCATTACCTGACTTATGTAAGTGTAACTCCTCTGTCCATCACCTATAAAAATAAATTAAAAGAAAAGAAATTTCACTGAAAACTGCTAAATAAGAGGTAGGGAAGACAGAGAAATAGCACCCAAAGGGGATATTCTGATTAAAATATAATATATACATATGTGAAATACCACAGTAAAACTCCTTGGTTTCATTAACATATATGCACTAAACCAATGGATGGCCATAATGAATATTAAACAAACTTTGTTAGGGAATTAGTACCAGAGGCAGGAGAAGGAAACAGAGAAAGTGTGTGAGAGTGAATATAATTTCTGGGCTTCATAGGCCTATATGAAAATAGAACAATTTCATAAGAAAATTGCTCTAATGGGAAGAGGGGCTGAGGGAGAGTGATCAGAAGGTGAGTTTTGTTGGGGTGTTTGATAAACACGTGTGTAAGTGTCACAGTGAAGCCCCTTGCACAACTAATGTATTCAAAGAAGAAATTTAAAGGAAATACATAATATATATTGCTTTCTAATTTTGCTTAACTCAGCTTTATATAATTTTTCTAGCCTGCTTTTTTCTATTTTTATTGTTATTATTAAGGTGATATATAGAGGGGTTATAGTTACATAAGTAGGTAATGAGTACATTTCATTTTGGACAATATCACTCCTTCCCTCACTCTCTCCCATCCCCACTCACACGTTGTGTACTTTAGTTCTTTTTCTACGTAGTGTCTAGTGAGTACCAGTGCTGCATTTGTTCACCCTTTATCCCACCTACTACTCTCTGAAAGACAGATAACAAACAAGAGAGAAAGAAAACAAGAACAATAACAGAAGTGGAAAAAACCCTTTTATCTGATTTCATGGATCTAGTTTGTTTTTTCCTGTCATATGCTACTTTGAGATATAGCAGTATAGACACAACTCTCCAATTCTGGGGTTTGTGCATGCTCTTTTCTTCTTCCTGATGTTTGGCTTTCTACATTTTGTCCAGATAAAAATCCCAGCATGGAGTCACAGAGTGTCTACAAGCATTCTTTCATGTGACTGATTACGTAGAATGCTAGCGTTTGAAGCATTGCATCACTCACAGGGACTGTACAGAAAGAGTGGCATCAGCTCTCGCGAACCTGTTCTATCAGTGTGAGGAACAGATTGCAAGAGATTCCTGTCAAAGTGAAGAAAGTCCACAGGGAACATGAAGGTGTATTCCCTCCCTTCCAGCAGGGGAAACCTGGCAGGATCTGGAGACATTTAACCTGGATGCAAAAAGATTAATTAAAAATCTACCTATACACATTTGAAAGCACAGCATTTAGAAGAGTAATTGCATATATGCCATGACAAGAGCAATCTAGTCTAATATACAGACATAACCAGGTTTCACACTTTCTTTTTGGCTCAGCAGAAGGTACTTTCTTATGCTTAGAATTGTTCAAGATTGAACTGTTAAGAGTGGTATTCAGGCTTAAAGTGAGCAAACATTCAGTAGGAATGTTATAAAGTAACATTTTAGTTTAAAAATTGTCAAATGAAATGATAAATAGGACCTTTTTAAACCTATTCTACAAAATTTCTACAAAATTTCATCTTTAAATAAGAATATATATCGAGCAGAAATTTTCTATGCCTTAAAGCACAAGATTTTTCTTTCAAGCAGTATAATATGTAGTATTTGGGATTATTTCAAAAGATGCATTTGAAGTTTGTTAGGACTATTTGTGAATAGCATTTTTTGTGAATCATTTGAAGAACAGAATTTTGCCAGGCAGGGTCTTGTCATGTGCTGTATTTCTAGGACTTGAAATACAGAAATTAAGAGTTAAGTCTAGCCTGGGCAACATAGTGAGACCTAGCCTGAAAAAGAAAAAGAATATGTAAGTGAATGTTTCACTCCTTTGACGAATAGAAATTACTTGCAAATGTCAGTCTACTGCCAGAACATTGTCGTTTGCCTTTTTTTCCCCTCTAGTATTTACTTATATATTTATTGCTTGTACTGGAGTTTGTACTCGTTCTGCTTGCTTGATTTAGGTGGTGTTCTGCCCATACTGCTTTTTCAAACATGCCTCTAGCCCGTTTTTCCTGCTGGTTATTGTGGAAATGGAATGTCATAGACTTTTCTTCTGGCCTAGCTTTGAAATATGATCCTCTGTATCTCAGACTCCTTAGCTAGGATTAGAGGCTTGAACCACTTATGCCTGGCTTCTCCAGTTAATTTCCAGATAAAAGTCTTACCTTTTGCCTGATCCAGCCTAGACTGTGATCCTCATATTTAGTTGGCATGATAGGTATATGCTGCTATGCTCAGTTTCTTCTGTTAAGAAGGCAGTCTTGTGAACATTTCTGCCTGGCTTTTCCTGGAACCACTCTCCTCCTAATCATAGCCTCCTTCATAGGATTACAAGTTTGTCTCCTACACCAGCTAGTTGAAATGTGGGTTTGTGGATGTTTTGCTAGGGGTGGCTTTGGAACATAATCTTTCTTATTTCCCTCTTCTCTGCAGCTTGGCTTTTACCTGTAACCACCACCAGTGCTAGATTATGATTTCCAATATAAAATGTTTTGGTACTAGCAGGACTTAAAAGGCTATGACAAAATTCTGACTATACAGAGGCACATATAGACATTAACATTCTATTGTTTTATATACATTATCCAGTTGCTCTTCTAATTGTATTAGTATATTCTACCTTGAGATAAAATTGAAAATAGCAATTCTCATTTATTAAAATATCTTATCCTATTTGAGATTAATTTATGCTCTATGTTGGCCCTGTGGATTAAGGACTATTATTTATGCTACTATTATTATGAGTGATAAAAATGTGGTGTTATGGGGTGAAGTCCCTTACCCAGCCAGTATGGCAGAAATGTCTAGCTGCTTCTCAACCACCATTGTCTTCTCTTTGGGGCAAAAGATGTGTCACTTGTCACAGCCTCCCTTGCAGTTTTGCATGGCTGTATGACACAGACTTCTAGTCTCTGAGAGTTAGGACATGTGTGGAATTCTGGCCAATAACAGTACTCCTTTCCTTTTTACATAGGATATTTTTAAACCATCTTTCTTTTTTTGTTGTTCTTGGTTATGGGACTTGAACTCAGGGTCTGGGTCCTGTCTGTGAGCCTCTTTGTGCTCAAGGCTAGCATACTACCACTTGAACCACAGCACCACTACTTGTTTTTAGAGTGGTTCATTGATAAGAGTCTCACTGGAACTTTTCTGCTGGGGATGGCTTCAAATCACACTCCTCAGATCTCAGCCTCCTAGGTGTGAGCCATTGGCACCTGGATCTTCTTTATTTAAACCATCTTTCTCACACATGTTTCTGACTTGATTCTCCTAGCTGATTGAACAAGAGCTCATCTATAGGCTGGGGAGGTAGAGGCTGGCCAGTCCTGCATGAAGGATCTGCTGAAAGGTCTCTGTGCAGTAAGAGTGCCCTCAGCTATGACGGTGTCTGGTGGGTCTGATGGGATGCTCGTTGTTATCATGTGTAAATATTAGACAGAAAGAGAAGTAATAAGCAACAGATGCTGAGGGACTTGCAGAGGCAGAATGGCAAGCAAAGCTCTGAAATGGAAAATATCCCTTGTGACTAGGCTATGTGATTGTTAAAAATAGTAGCTCTCCTGATTCATGTCCCCATGCAATGTATATTGAAACATGTGGCTCATTAGCCACATTATTTTAGTTTTTTATTGTTACTGGACCAAGTCACCACACATTCGGTTCTTTAAAACAATATCAAGAATTAGCTTATAATTTTAGAGGCCTCAGCCTGACACTTGTCTTAAGGGGGTAAAGTCAAGGTGTCCTCAGGTCTGGTTTCTTGTGTGGAAGACATAGAAGGATCCATTCCTTTCCTCTTTCAGCTTATAGAGGCTGTTTTCATCTTGATTCATGGCCATACAGCACCTTCAAAGCTAGCAAAGGTCAGTGAAATGTTTGTTACAATCTCATCTCTGTTTGTTTTCCTTCTGTTTCCTCGATTCGATGACCCTTGGGCAGGTATTAGGTCCATCCTGATTATTTAGAGCGATCCTCTTTTGTACCATCAGGTAACTTATTTGCAGGTTCCAGAGACACCTGGAAGTTGTGAGCAAGTTTGGGGGCCATTAGTCTGGTTGCCACAGTGACTGTAATGCAATGGTCTCCTGAAAAGGAAAAATTTCATATATCACATAAAATTATTTCTTGTAAGCATCTCTTACTGATGTTAAGAAAGTTAAAGATCCTGTCTGAAGCCTCAGCTAACAGCTAACCTGCCTAGTAAGCATAGATAGACAACAGTATTTTATTTACTTAAATCAAGAATGAAGAGTGAGGGTAGTATCTCAAATTTGAGCATAGATGATGATTTCTCTAGTTCTCAGAGCCATAGAGTTTTAGTCTGAGCATCATTTAGATTTGAAACAAGCCATCATAGGTCATTAAATGAATAGTCAAGTTCTCTACTGTAATTTCTCAAGTGAGGTAGTAATTCCCTTACTCCACTTTCCTGGAAGATACCCTCTTTGTCCAAGAACATCTCTCAAGTGATGAGGAAAAAATCCTCAAGCCTCATGAATCAATAGATTTTCCTGATTGCTGTCTAAAGTGATTTGTTCATAAACATATCAAGGAATCATGCACATTTATCTCTACTTTGCTGCTAAAATGACAGAACAAGAAAGGTGTTTTTTTCCCTGAATGGACAAAATAATAGACAAAAAGAGGAAATTCAGTGCCAGAAGATGAGAAGCAAATAGAGAGGCAACTAGCTCAGCAGAAGTTAACGTGTAAGTACTTCCGCAGAAAGGCAAAAAAAAAAAAAAAAAAAAAAAAAAAAAAGAGGAAGATATATAAAAGAACCCTGTGGATACTCAGGAAATCGCAGAAGTCTGATGACTCCAGGTCCCTGGTGAGCAATCCTACAGGGTAGGATTGCCTGAAGCTGACCATCAGATGGTCTTCCTGATCCACACCTTACTTACTGAGTTCTGGACTCTTTGACACCAGGCATAATGGTATAACCTAACAATGACCTTGACCCAGATTCGAAAGTCAACATAAACCCCATCTTTCCATTCATTAAGAGTTCCCAATTGTGGGGCTGGGGATATAGCCTAGTGGCAAGAGTGCCTGCCTCGGATACACGAGGCCCTAGGTTCGATTCCCCAGCACCACATATACAGAAAACGACCAGAAGCGGCGCTGTGGCTCAAGTGGCAGAGTGCTAGCCTTGAGCGGGAAGAAGCCAGGGACAGTGCTCAGGCCCTGAGTCCAAGGCCCAGGACTGGCCAAAAAAAAAAAAAAAAAAAAAAAAAAAAAAAAAAAAAAAGAGTTCCCAATTGGATTTTTAGTGTGCTATTTATGATTATGAACAGATAGCCAAGAGTATTTGAAGAAAACCTCTACCATAAGACTTTGATATTAAACCAACAGAAAAGAATAAAATACAAGTAAGCCAAAACCCACATTTAGATATTCTAGAGCTTAAAAACACAGGGATAAAAAACAAAAGAAGATTCTAGAAGTTTCCTAAGATGGAGAGAAAGAATATACTGGATTTTAAAAGAGTAAAACTCTATCTCCATGGGAAAAATATTTTTAGCCAAAAATTTTATACCTAGTATGTTACCAGACATTCATGTGGCTACCATGAACCATGACATCTACTTTTTGTGTTCTGGTGCAATTTCTTATTCAGAGTGTGCAGGACCAGGACTTGCTCCTAATGGAGATGGGATGTATATGATTGGCTGATTATATCATATGAATCTTTAAAAATCATCTTACGGAAATTCTTCTCTTTGTGGTTTTGCGAATCCACAATCATGTTGGATAAAACCAAGTTACAAGGAAACTTTTATAGCTCAGAATACTTTCTGCAGATTACTAGCATAAAACTGAAGCCCCTGGTCTGTGTCTGTAAGGAACTGAGTTCTTTCAATTATCCAATAACTCATGTGAGCTCCAAGGCCAGTCTTCCTACAGTCTATTCTCAGATGAGACTGAGACCCCAGTTGACACTTTGATTACAGATTTGATCAAAGATCCACAACACACAGAACAAATGTATTGATTGAAGCTGCTAAGTTTTTGCTAATATCATTATGTAGTAACCCTAATGAATACACACAAAAAATTATTCAGTTGTGAGGATAGAATGAAGATATTTTCAGACATACTGGGTCTAATCAATCTTGATTGAAATTCAAACTCCCTGGAGTTCTATATCTGTCAGAAATGGATGGAATTCAAGAGAATCTAAGGCAAGAAAGACTAGAGAGTGGCAAAAATGGAGAAAATATATTGTACCAGCATGTGGTCATTATGATGAAAAACTTCCATTGTGAGCAATATCAGCCATCTGATGTGGAAGAGAGAACTACACAATCTATTTGTAACAGTGAGCACACTGTACTAGGAAAATAGTATACATATAAATAATAGGCAAGAAAATTCATGAAAGTGAACAGATAGGAATTCAAAGTAACCCAGTGCAGAGTAAACTTGTTGGAAGGTTTGTACATATTTGAAATTGCCATAATCAACAGTATTTCCAATTTCAAGGAGACAATGTTTCATTACTTTTTATTTATTTTTCTATCCTTAGATCCATTATAGATAGTAAAAAAATAACATTTAAGTCAAATGAGTAGGTGAATTAAATTTGAAAGCAAGACATCAGGTTTCTTCAAGCACAGAATGGGATGTGTAGTAAGATAATAATCAAAATGGGATTTCATTTCATACTATTTAAAGTTGTTCAAAATGTGCCCATTTGCTCCAACAAATTAAATGCCAGAGAGCTACTCATTAGTTACAGACAAATCCAGTTCAGAAGAAATTCAAAATAATTAGGGTAGGATATATAATTCCATTTCTTCTACAGTGGAAAGCTCATCATTTGAACCATCTGTGTAAAGCTGAGCAGTGTTGTCATGAAACATGAAGGTAAACGAAGGTCAAAGACTGCTATTATCCTATTTAGTTTTTGATATTCTGAGCATTATTGCTCTAAAAGAGATAATGCTTTCTTGAATGTATTGGAGTTTTAGGCAGAAGGATAAGAGAACATTTACCCTTACCCTGACCAGCACATTAATTGAAATGAAAACACTACACTGTGCATTAGGAGAAGTAAATAGAGTCTCTTAAGTGGAGTCTCTTAAGTAATTCCATCCTTCTGCTAGTTAATTCCTTTTTTTTTTTAAGTTAGATCTCTACCTCATTGCCTGGCATTAATGAATTTCTAGTAATATAAAGAGCAGAAGAGAAATAAACTCTAGGGTCTAAATGAATGGAAAAGTCAGCAGGCCACTAAGGGGAAGAGGTGAGATTTCAAGCTCTTTCTAATAGTTTACTTGGCTGCGAGATGCAGCCAAGTGAAAGCAAGGCAGTATGGAGGAAACATTGTTACTGCTGTGTAGATATTAGATAGGCTGGGGAGAAGAAAGGTGAGGTTCCTCTACTGGTAATACAAGGGCTTTTATTCAGTTCCAGCACCTCCCTTGTGTTGGTCCGGAATTTATCAGATCTATTCATACCCAAATGACTTCAGCTTACTAGTAAAGATCATTTTGAAAAAAATTCACCCTAGTAATAAATAACACCAACATTATATTAATTGTATCAATTATATTAAATATATTAAATTATATATCTTGTGATATCATAACATATTATATTATTTCTCAGCTAAATTTCTCACTGGAATTTTACAAACTAAAAGTACAGATTTCAACATGGATGATCAACCATGCTAGTTTGCCTAGAAATTTCCAGTGTTAGCACTGAAATTCCTTTATCCCTGGAAAGCTCTGAGACCCAGGAAAACCACAGCAGTGACCCCTTCTAAAGCACACTCCATGTCTCTAATGCTAGCAGGACCATAATTCAGGTGACAGTAAATTGAGAGATTAAGAATATTGAAGAATATCTTTCTGGAAAAGCATTATTTTCATTCTAGTCACCTACATTTCACTCTTTCTACACTCTGAAAAGGATGAGCTTTCCATACTTATTTTCTCTTATTCAGCAATTCTCCTTCTAGAATTTTGAGGTGAAACAAAGACAGCTATACATATTTGTGTGTTATCTTATGCAAAATTATTTATAATGAGAAAAATTGCAAATCAATTTTGATTGCACACAATAGATCATATTTATATATTGAAAGTATATTCAATTATAGTTTTAGAAGCAATATGATGCTGTAGTGAAAATCTTCTACATTTGCTTTAGCATATTAACAGATGTAAAATTGTAGTATATAGAGAAAATTAAACTAGAAGTGTATAAAAGATTCAGTAGAGTTGAAACTGTAACTGCTCTGTATATCAGTTTGACAATAAAAAAAGATCCATTAGACTTTATCATTGGAGATATATATGTATATATACATACATATGCATACACACATATCCTCCTCAAGGCTAGCACTCTACCACTTGAGCTGTAGCTACCTTTACTGGCTCTGGTGGTTAGTTAGTTAGACGTAACAGACTCAGGGACTTTCTTACCTGGACTGGCTTTGAACCTCCTTAGCTGTTAGTATTATAAGCATGTGCCATTGGTATCCATATACAAGTTTTGTTTTTTATGTTAAGTGTCCTATACCTCTGATCTATTTGTCTATTTTTCCGAGTCTAGAAACATGATCTAGGAGGTAGGTTGAAGTGGTTTTATAATCATCAAAATACCTGTGGACCACCAAACCCAGCCAATGCTATCCCCACAAGTGCCTAGGATAGAAATTTCCTATTGGATTGTTTCTATAGTATGTGGTTCACTACAAAGGAATTTTATCAGAATCATTTTTGGAACTAATGTGTGAGCCCCATCCCTACAATACACACACACACACACACACACACTTCTACATTCAATCTGTGGAATCAAAGTCTTGGAGTAGAAGACTATAAATCTGTGTTAAAATGGGTCTACATGTGATTTTGACACCTATCTCTTCAATATTAGTTGTTGTCATTCAAGGCTCAGGTTTTAAGACTTGGTGGCTGTTACCCATTATAGGTTTCTTAGTAAACTTAAAACTGTTACGTCTTTTCCTGGAAACAGATTTGATGCGGATAGAGTGAAAGAGAATGAATACCTTGGTACATGAAGAATTATGAAGAATGACTTAAAAGCAAACAAAAAATCCCCAAAACCTTCATAAAATGTGGCTACTAGAAGTCCTAGATGTCTATACAGCAACCTCTCATCTTGCAATGATAAACTTGTGGCATGGCAAGGATGCTTTGAACACTGTAAAATAAAATAATTAGGTGTTCTTGGTGAGTAAAGTTTAAAAGTCAAATTGCTCACATTTCAGCAATAGCTGAGCAGTCAAAGCAGGAGCAGAAAGTAGCCATTTCATTAGTGCTTTTTGCAAGACTAGTAAGTGGTTAATTATCAATTATACAGCACTTGTGCAGATTTGCTTTAGACTTATACCTCCAAGGCCATCCTTGCCACATTTCTTAATGTTCTCCCAGTTTTAAACAGTTCGTCTTCAAATCTGTGATGTGTTCTCATTCCAACAAGGTAGGTCAGCTCAGAAAGGAAAGAGGCAATTTCTGACACAAAAACTATTTTTTTAATGGGATGCATTTAAACTTCTTACCTTCTAGGGCCCAAAGCAAGCTCATTCTTTTGAAGAATAATGCAAGAAAGAGGCAAGTTTTCTAAGCAAAAGTGGAGGTCACAAGACCGTTTCATCAGAGAATAATGGTTGACTCAGAACTGGCCTGGCATTCCCTTGAAGACCCGAGAAATGCCCCGGAAGCTCTGTGTGTATGCCATGGAACAGAAAATAGTGTGGACAGTTGCCATTTGTGCTGGAACTCTTCTGTGTTCAGAAATTTAATCCACTTTCTCATTTTTAGTCTTCCAAAGAATGGGGAAGGACATTTTCCTTTAAAGAACCACATAGAAAATAGTCACTTGTGTAGAAAAAGACAGAAGAGAAGGCTAATTGTTCAATAGAGCGTGTTCACTCTTAGAAGGAATTGTAATAATGAGAATAGGAAAAGGTCAGTTGGCAAGATAGTGCATGATTAAGTAAAGAATTAATCAGTTCTATTCACACTCTCCCCTTCCACCTTCCTGGTGTAGGCTGCAAAGTGACTTGTGTTAATGAAGCTAGTTAACAAAGACAAGATCAGTTGGGAAAGTCAGAGGATCATTAAGTAGGGTTATAACTGAGTTATTTGAAGATCAAACCTTCACCTGAATACATTTTGGCAATGTGTGTATGTACTTGACCCTGATGTTTGGGGCTCATTGTTGAAATCACTACACTGGAGCTGCTTCATTAGCAGGAGTCCTCTGTTCTGTCTTCTAAGAATACATGGAGAATGCCTGCTGGAGCATGGCACTTAAGACTTCTCATTTCCTGGCTAAATCTACACATATACAGGAGCACTGCATCCCTAGTGTGTAGGCTCTAGATGATTTTATGTTTAATTATGGAACAAGTCTATTGAATTTCCTTTGAAGAATCACTTCCATGAGGGCATCTCACAAGTAAAATACTCTGGAAAGCCAAGTGTGTGTGTGTGTGTGTATGTGTGTGTGTGTGTGTGTGTGTGTGTGTGTGTGTGTGTGTGTGCATGCTAATACAGGGCCTGAATTCAGGGCCTAGATGCTGCCCATACACTTTTTTTTTGGAGGGGGGGAGGTTCAAGGGTGATGCGTTAATTCTTGATCCATACCTGCACACTGTTGGATTTTCTTTTTGGTACTTAATTGGAGATAAGAGTCTCAGAGACTTTCCTGATGGGGGGACTTCCCAACACGGTCTTCAGATCTCAGGCTCCCACAGAGTTTAGAACCCAGCTCCTAACATTTTTGTGGAGGAGATGAGAGGATGGTATGGAATATCAGAGATAGAAAGTAATTCATCTGTTTAACAGAAGAAAGTTAACCAACATTAGTGGCATATGTTTAGAATCTATATTAGGATATGCACTCAGGAATCAATAAATCTAAATAATAAATCTAAACTTAGAGAACTTCACAGTAACTTTTAAAAAAGTAAACAGGAAAGGCCCATGTCAGAAACTGCACTGCAGCTCATTGAATAGTGTTCCATAATTTGTAGGTGTATCCCAAGGCTGGCTGATGTTCTTATAAGAGACTATAAGGCTGCCTTTGTAATCACTGGCCTGGACTCCATAGGCCTGGATGACATTTCCTGAGGTCGAGAGCCTTCAAGTGCACAAAGATGTCCCTACTGGCCTTACTCAATTTTGCCCCCCCCTTTTTTTTTTTGGCCAGTCCTGGAGCTTGAATTCAGGGCCTGAGCACTGTCTCTGGCTTCTTTTTGCTCATGGCTAGCACTTTGCCACTTGAGCCACAGTGCCACTTATGGCCTTTTCTATATATATGGTGCTGAGGAATCGAACCCAGGGCTTCATGCATACGAGGCAAGCACTCTTGCCACTAGGTCATATTCCAAGCCCAATTCTGCCCATTTTAAAAATAGTAAATTAATGTGTTTATTGTCAAAGTGATGTACAGAGGGGTTACAGTTTCATATGTAAGGCAGTGAGTACATTTCTTATCAAACTTGTTGCCTCCTCCCTCATTGTGTATCCTAACTTATCTGACAAAAGAACTCAAATCTGTGTGAACCTGCACTTCTAGTGCTATTTGCAGTAGGTTTCAATCTGAACTTGAACCCTGGGCACAGTCTAACATCTGATCTATGCCTCCAGTTCCTTTTTCTGTTGTTGTTGTTATTTGCCCACCCTGGGGCTTAAACTCAGGGCCTGGACACTGTCCCTGAGCTTCTTTTGCTCAAGGCTAGCATTCTACCACTTGAGCCTCAGCAGCACTTACAGCCTTTTCTGTTTATCTGGTACTGAGGAATTGAACCCAGAGCTTCATGCATACTATGCAAGCACTCTTCTACTAAGCCACATTCCCAGCCCTCTGTTGTTATTTTTCAGAGAAGTTCTCATCTTTATGCCTAGTTGAACTGGACCAAGATAATTATATTTATGCTTCCTGTATAGCTTGAATGACAAATGTGTACCACCACACCTAGCTTTTTTGTTGGTTGTGAAGATATTTTACAAAATTTTACTCTAGTCTGGTCTTGAACTATGACCTCTCAGATCTCTCCTTCCCAAGTATCTAGGAATAAAAGCATAAGTCATTTTGCCCAGTATAACTCTAGATTATGTTTCTCCATTCAAGGATATTAATAACTTGTTTCCAATTATTTTGTGTGCAAAACTGATAAATTTGAAATTATTCTTGAACATTCTTTCCTTCCTTCCTTTCTTTTCT
Source organism: Perognathus longimembris pacificus (assembly GCF_023159225.1). Taxonomy (NCBI): domain Eukaryota; kingdom Metazoa; phylum Chordata; class Mammalia; order Rodentia; family Heteromyidae; genus Perognathus; species Perognathus longimembris. The sequence goes on along the minus strand of NC_063169.1, from coordinate 24,980,125 downwards.
TTTGATGTTCATCTTAGGGCTTGGACTCAGGGCCTGGGTTCTGTCCCTGAGCTTTTTGTACTCAAGGCTACAACTTGAGCCATAGCTCCCCTTCTGAATTTTTGGTGGTTAATTGGAGATAAGAGTCTCATGGACTTTTCTGTAAGGCTGGGTTCAGATCATGATCCCCAGATCTCAGCCTCCTCAGTTGCTACGAATATAGGCATGAGCCACTGGATCTTGAGTTATTTTTAGTACGAAGAATGGCTGAGTTTTTCATCACTGTTTACCTAAAAAAGCATTAGAAATTAATTTATTTATACAAGTACAATAAAATAATAGACCCTGAGATTCTACTTCTGTTTCTAGATGTATTTCTTTTTTATTAGACAGATTTGGATATAATGTAAGGTGTCTCTGCCCTTATTGATTAGTCATGATATTAGCATTTTAGCTACAAGTTTGGTAGGTAAAGACATTGTGTGTGAGGGGGAGGGGAGAGGGGGGAGTGGAAGAGAGAGGGAGAGAGAGAGGGAGAAGGAGAGTGAGAGGGAGGGAGAGAAGGAGGGAAGGAGAGAGGAAGAGGGAGAGAGAGGGAGAGAGGGAGGGAGGAAGAGAGGGAGATGGAGGGAGAAAGAGGGAGAGATGGAGGGAGAGAGAGAGGGAGAGAGGGAGAGGAAGATTGAGGGGGAGGGAGAGGGAGAGGGAGAGAGAGGGGCCGAGGGAGAGGGAGAGGGAGAGGGGGAGAGGGGGACAGAGAGAGGGAGGGCAGAGGGAGAGAGGGGGCAGAGGGAGAGGGAGAGGGAGAGGGAGAGGAGGAGAGGAGGAAAGGGGGAGAGGGAGAGAGGGGGAGAGAGAGGAAGAAGCCACCGCATACATGTTTCTGGTGTGAAGGTAAGCCTGGGTAGGAGTTAATGACTGACAGCTGTAATAATTGCCTTGTGATTAGTATAGGAAGCCGTATTTATTGATAATTGAGTAGCTGAAAAGCCACACAGGTGACTGTTTTAATATATTTGTAACTATGCTAGATGGTCCTTTGAAACATTAAATAATTTCATCAAACTTTATCTTGCCTGAATAGGTCCATCAGTAGCTATGAATTTAAGCACTTTTATTACTGAAGCATCTATTTTGTTTTCCTGATTCTGTTTCAAATTTACCCCTGCAATGGAGACAAATCTACACTAAAGGAGGGGTAATAAAGTAGAACAACTTGAACTAAATCAATCCAAGTGAAAAAAAAATCTTTCTTCCATCAAGGGTTATATTCCATAAGGAGTAGGAATATATAAATATAGAGTGGGGTAATTAGAGAGCAAAAATCATAGTGAAATGTCCTTTCCTTTCTTTTGTTATAGAATGGAATTTACCAAGAAAGGCGTTCACATGTTTTTTTTTCCCTCTTATAATTGTCATTGGAGAAAATATTTCATTATCAAGGAAATTTCCCATTTCCTTTTTTAAAATATAATATTTATTCCCTAACAGTCTTTCTGTTTTTTTCTTTTAGAATCCTTTGAAGTACTTGTGGGAATTTCTCTTTCATTTTCTGTGTAGTGGAGGGTCTTCCTTCACTACCTAGCCATGTGCTGTTTGGGTTCTTTTTTTTTAATGCTTGTCAGTTACTCCCACTGTCTGTTAGTATTTATCCAATTCCCTCATAATTAAAATCATTCCCATTGCTTAAGAACTGTTGCCTCATACTTTCATTACTTCTCTTCTTATTTATACATTACATATGATTAATCTCTCAGGCTTTCTTGATGTGTATGTTTTAATTGCTTTTTTTTTTTGCCAGTGCTAGGGCTTGAACTCAGGGCCTGAGCACTGTCCCTGGCTTCTCTTTGCTCAAGGCTAGCACTCTGCCACTTGAGCCATAGCGCCACTTCTGGCCATTTTCTATATATGTGGTGCTGGGGAATTGAACCCAGGGCTTCATGTATAAGAGGCAAGCACTCTACTGCTAGACCATATTCCCAGCCCCGATGTGTATATTTTATTTCTCTAATTTCCCAAAACTAATTGGTGACAGTGCACAAAAATTTTTTAGCTGAATCTTCAATGACTGAGTTTTTTCAGAGGGTGAAAAGAAATGAGAAAGGAGAAAGCAATCCACAGAATTAGAATTGAAGTGGTCTGGTCACTATTCAGTGTCTATTAATTATTATTCTAGCAAAATGTAAATTGTCTCATTATTATATAACAAAGGAATGGTTACAATTCTTACAAATGGAATTCTCTTGGGTTGTCAGTACCGTGTACATGCACAACCGAAATTGGGTGGCACTCTGCTCCTGTCCTAGTTTGCATCCTCACTGTCTCTGAGGTGGCACAGTGATAGTTGTCATGCATCCAGAAGCTTCAGTGAGTCTCTCTGAAGCCCATCTGTGAACCATTTTATCAGCTGGGAGGGTCACAAGTGAGCAATGTGTTAGGTTGGATTTGCATGAAGCATTTTATCTTCTCCAGACTGAGCTCACAGTCTTGTTTTCTTTCTATTTTTCCCCTAATCTGTTCTGGTTACAGCACTATTTCTACAGAATATCCTTTAGTCACATTTGAGCAGACTGTATGTCTTACGTGAAGCAAGTGCTCACCTCAACTTTGGCACCGTTCTCTTAATCACATATGAGAGAGCATGCTCTACTGCTCACCTCTTTCTGGAAGGTACAGGGTGGAAGGTGAAAAAAAAAGCTAGTAGTATTCAGGAGACTAAGGTATATTACAAAGTTCCACTAGGCCTCATGCTTTCCTAGGGGATTGTTGAGAAGTCAATTTTCTCTTTTTAATGCTCATAAGTGTTCTCACATTCTTTCTCTCCCTCTCTCCCTCCTTCCCTTCCCTCCTTTCTTTTTCTGCTTTCATTCTTTCACTTTTATTTCTTTCTCATTATCTTTACACAGTTATACAGTTTTGCATAGTTATAAAGTTTTGCATAGTTGACAAAGCAACCTGTCAGTTTATCAGTACAATGCATCTTGATAAGCATCACCCATTCCATCATTCTCTACCATCTATCTCAACCTTACCCATCCCCTCAAATCACCTGCACATTTGTTCATTGTATATTACATTAAGCCCTCATTCTTGAGAAGCTTCAACAGTACTTTTTACATTATTTTATCTTCAGTTAATTTTATTCAAAGATATACAACTTCTTCAAAATGAAGAAAGAATTGTTAAGCACTAAATTCTGAGGTAGAAAAGCCCTTATATGCTGTGCTAAATAAATAGTTAAACAGATTTGATTATTTCTCTAAAATGTACTTCCATGTATTTCTAGAGCCATCATGTTCTAGGGTTGTCATTAGTGACATCTTCTAATTGTGACCACATTTTCAGCAAACAGTAGTTGAAACCAGTGTGTCTTCTTTTGTCATCCATTACATGAAAAGGATACTTTTTTTTTTTTACTTTGAAGGAAATAAAATGTAGCATCAGACACCACCACTACCTGAAAATCAGTCGGTTTAGGAGTTAGACCAGTTATTCTAGAAATTATGAAGAATGAGTAATAGTTTAGTGAAATACTATCAAGTTGTTAAACATAGACCCTTAAGGATTCCCAAGTTAAATCATTTCCCTTGAACTATCACATAAACATTATGCAATTAGATGCTCTTTTAAATCAACTGATATTTTTTTTTTGTTTTTTTGTTTTTGTTTTTTTTGGCCAGTCCTGGGCCTTGGACTCAGGGCCTAAGCACTGTCCCTGGCTTCTTCCCGCTCAAGGCTAGCACTCTGCCACTTGAGCCACAGCGCCGCTTCTGGCCGTTTTCTGTATATGTGGTGCTGGGGAATCGAACCTAGGGCCTCGAGTATCCGAGGCAGGCACTCTTGCCACTAGGCTATATCCCCAGCCCCCTCAACTGATATTTGTAAAGATGGTAATGTATTTGTTATATTTTTAGAAGATATAGGGGATACATATTCCCCATTAAAAATACTAAAAGCTGTGTCCTTATACACTTAAACATTGTTCCCATATTCGATTTTTCATTTCAAATTATTATTGTCATAATCATTGGTTCAGTGGTGATGAAAGAACACTGGAACTTCAGGATTTCATCCTGAGCTGACATTTCCTGTAAAATTGGGGATAAATAAACAAAATATGAATGCTGTGGATTTTGGGAAGCTAGAATTTAACACAATAACCAGTTTGTAATGAATATATTTTATTATTTATTACTGCAGTGTATAAACTCTGAATCATTTGTGCACATTCAAATTTTCATTTGCTCTTGAAGGAATCAACTGCATTTTTTTTTCTCTTTCCCATCAATGCAAAGCCAATGTGAGATATCACTTTGGGCTGATCTATGTTAGAAAACTTGTGCTTTCAACTTTTGAAAACCACTCTTCCTGTATTTTTATTTATTTATTTATTTATTTTAAGAACTATCTTTAAGTGATCGTATAGAGGGAGTTTTATTCCACATGTCAGTTTATGAATACAATACCTCTATTCCTAAATAAAACATCTATATACCATATTTTCTGTCTTCTTATACAAAGTCAACATAACTTGATACTCATTCTGAGATAGCCCTCTAGCATTCATCACCTCCAAAATTCTTCTTTATGTTTTGTGCTATGGCTGCTTGTGGACTAGTCATTTTCCTAATGAATATCCCTCTGTAGCCTTGAAGTCATTTAACAATGCTTTATATATTCCAAGGCCTCTGAAACTTCTTTCTTCAGAATCATCTATGTATAATTATCTTATTCAGATGCTAGAAATGTTTTGTTCAACAACAAAAGCTCCCTTTTAAATAGTGATTCACAAAGGAGAGGCATGGGCCTCTAGAAAATAATGTGGGGAGAATGTATGTGTGAGTGAGAATAAGAAGGTGGGGTATTTGTGTAGTTTGGAAAAACATATTTAATATACCTATGCAATTTTCTTCATAATATAAACTGTAATAAACAGTATTCAACCAAATGTTGGCAGGCAGGGATATGAAGAAGATAGGTAGGGTACAAGGCACCTGATTTGGCTAAAAAAAAAAAAATAAGCAGCCGCTTTCAGTGGATTAGTAACTGCAACAGAGTTAGGGCTTATATGAGTTGCACATTGCTATTCCGTGGTACTAAGTTGTGATCTTTATAGCTGCTATAAATAGAATGCATTTATAAATATGTATCTGTAAGTATGTCATGAGGGAAAATATGATTTGAATGTCATGCCTATTTTTTGACTACAGGGACAATTAATTCTCAATATGTAGATTTTTACTTTTCTCCAGTAACATTAGATTCTTGGGTCATCTCAGCCTAATTCCAATGTACTCAGAGGACACAAATCAAGGTTAGTAAGAAAGATGCAATAGGGGAAAAATATCTTCAAGAAGTGACGAAAAAATTCATTTGCTCACTCCAAAGTCAAATAGTGCTTAAATTTATGTTCATACTTCATTTTCCCCAGAATATTAGAACAGAGAATCTGTAATCAAGTTTCACTGGCTTTCCTTTTAAACTTTTCTTTTATCCCCAAATTGAGTACTCTAACTTATCACATCCTTTCTCTCTTTGAGCTCTCATTTTAAGTTTCACACTTGTAAAAGTTATTCATCAGTTGTGATTGGGGGCAACAGGCAGAAGCAATGAGCTGAAACTCACAGAGCTAGAGTTAAAAAGAAGTTGATTTCTTTTTTTTGTTTCAGGGAGAAAATTTGAGAGGACTTATAATGTTGTAGTCTGTGAATTGCCTTTGCTATCTGTTTAGTACATGTATGAAATTCACCACTGAGTTTCCTAACGTGAGAAAACATGTTTAAAAAAACATGTACTGTTTAAGAGACATGATAATAATTATACTTAATATCCATTTCTGAACATATATGGTACAAATCTAAGTGAAAGTTTGTTTGACATATATTATAGAAGTACACATTTATACAAACATATGGGTACTATAAGAGAAAAACACTGAAAATATGAATATTGAGGCACATTGTATATGTATGTAAATATATTCCTGTACTGTGGTCCAAATTGGCATTTTTCCAGATATATGATTATTTTCAAATATCTCACTTAGGAATAACTGACTTCCTACTGATAACATATTGGGATATAATTTTAAAATATATTTCTTTAAAATAATAATAAAAGAAGTTTAGGAGGAATATTTCTTTTGCATTGCATTTAATTATTTACTACCCTTCTTTAGGGTATACTTTGGTTATATTTATTTTACTAGTTACTTAAATAGAAATAATAGGAGGAATAAACTTAAAAAAGATTCAATATGTAATGTTTCATAATGGACATCAACAACATTAGTTATGTATATGTTGTTAAATATTGCTACAAAAGGAAATTTGCTTAGTGTAGCTTTTAGGGTTTGGATGCCTTTTTGTTTCTGGCAATGCTGGGTTTTGATCTCAGGACCTCAGGCTCAGGGGATTCCATTCACCTGAGCTCTGAAGCCTTCAGTCTGAACTCAGAACTAAGGTTATCTCATAACGACAACAGCTGTGAACTGGAGCCTTTTCCAGACATTCAGGAGAATTCTAACTGCCCGTAGAAGAAGACCTAAGGAACTTTAGAGCTTGTTTCTTCCAGGGATGATATTCTAATGGGCATTGATGTTTTCTTAATGAATCAAAGATTAATCATAAGTATCTGCATTGGACATACAAGGTAAAGTTCTTTTTTGAAAATACTCTACCCCAGCTGAACAGTAATATGCAATCACCCATCATACCCAAACCTAGTCAGTTCTTAGTCAGTTCTTATGAAACAACCCTTTTGTTGTTTCATAATGCTTGTCCATGCTGGCACATGTGTGCGCACATGCATGGGTTCATGTACACACACACACACCTAAGTTATTTGTAAAATCAAGAAAATACCAAAGAGGAATTGAGACCAAACTATATTTATACATATGGACAGGTAAAGCTATGCTGAGTGTACTAGTTTCTAATTATTGCTGTAACTACTTTCAGTGCTCTCCCACATTTTGGAAGTTGGAAGGTCCCACTGAACTTAGATGTATGCAGGCCCACACTTTCTCTAGAAGCCTTAGGAAAAGCTGTTTTCTTTTTCTTTTTTTTAAATTTTTATTGTCAAACTGATATACAGAGTGGTTACAGTTCCATGCATTAGGCATTGGATACATTTCTTGTACTGTTTGTCACCTCCTCCCTTATTCCCCCCCCCACCTCCCCCTTTCCCATTCCCCCCACTAGTTGTTCAGTAGATTTACACTAAACAGTTTTGCAAGTATTGCTTATGTAATCGTTTGTCTTTTTTACCCTGGTCTCTCGATTTTGGTATTCCCTTTCAGTTTCCTAGTTTCAATACCATTATACACGGTTTCCAATGTACTCAGATAAGATACAGAGATAGTGCAGGTACAACCACAGAAAGGGGATACAAGACGATCATCAGTAATAGAAGCTACGGTTTCACATTGCATGTTGAAAGTAATTACAACAGTGATATAACAGTCGTTTCCATAACATGGAGTTCATTTCACTTAGCATCATCTTTTGTGTTCATAAGGGTATAGCTATTGGGCTCTTGTGATCCTCTGCTGTGACTAGCCGAAACCTGTGCTAATTATTCCCTATGAGGGAGACCATAGAGTCCATATTTCTTTGGGTCTGGCTCACTTCACTTAGTCCTTCCATTTCCTTATGAATGGGACAATGTCATTCTTTCTGATAGAGGCATAAAATTCCATTGTTTGTATGTACCACATTTTCCTTATCCATTTGTCTACTGAGGGGCATCTGGGTTGGTTCCAAATTCTAGCTATGACAAATTGTGCTGCGATGAAGGTGTTTTCTGTTTTCTTCAGACTCCAGAGTGAATTCCCACATTTATTGTTTGAGGTCTCTTCTTCTGTCTTCAAACCTCTACTTCCATCCGTTTGCTTCCTCTCTTTTGTCTTCTACCTCCCTCTTAGGAGGGTCTCTGTGATAATGGCTAACCTGTCTGGATGATCTCAGGTTATCTCCCCATTTCAGGGATCTTAAAGTATCAGAAATGAAGGATCAAGGGTGTTACATAAGATCATAATTATTGATTTAGGCCAATAGAATGAGACCTCTGGGAAGACAATCATTCATCCAACTACTGTAGTGAATGTGCACACATCCACGTTCTAAAAATATCAAAATGATGAGTTAGTGAAAGGCATGGGATACAAAGCACACACCCAGAGAGGACTGAGGAAAGAGAGTGGCTCTCTGGGGGAAGGCAGGCTGGCCACAGTAGAGGCTCATGGCCTTGTGTACTTCCTGCCTCTCCAGTCCCAGACATGTACTTTGTTTCTTGCTGCTCCACAGACCAGCTTCACCTGGTGTGAACATCATGAAAACAAGTTGCTGCTGCTGGAGATATTATCAGATATTATATTTATAAACAAAATCCTGGTGAGAAGAGAAGCATATTTGTGATACTGTCCCTTAAAAGTAGATGGTAGCAGTCCAGGCACATGATTGAATAAATATTTTCTGAAAAAAAAGATTATCTTTTTGTTTTAAATTTAAATGGTGACAATTATAATTTGATGAACAGATTCCTGTGGGGAGAAAACATGTCCTGACCTAGTCTTTGGCCCAGATGTGAGAAAAGTCCTAAGACTTGAAAACGGCTTGGAGAAAGTCTTGAGACTGGAACAAGTCTTGGGTTTCAAGTTTTTTCCTTGTTTTCTTTGTAGCAGAATGGGATAAATTTATTATCCTTACCAGAGTGCTATGAGATTCATATGTGGATGAAAACAGAAATCTGCTCTTTCTTATCATTAACATGGGAAGTTAGTTGGTAGATTTCTCAGAATTTTAGAGTACAAGAAATTTTCTAGAAAACTAAACATAATCTCTGATAAATAACAAAGCCAGAGGTCCTATTGAGAAACTACACTTCTATAAATGAAGTAAGAAATGCAAATAGATGAATATGAACATTAGAGTAGAAAAGAAAGTGAGGGAAAGTACAAATGATAAGGGTTAAATCTGATTTGTGGTTTGTAATCATTTGGCAGAAAATTGTTTATGGGTTGGGTATGTGAAGGCTTTGGCACATGGCTATTTGATAGACATTGTCAGTTATCTACTGTGAAGAGTGTTAGGGGCTACTTAAGCTATGATTTCTTTTCAGAGCAAATAAATTCTCAAATGGTTCTCATTTGCCTATACTTTAAATGTGAGAGAAAATGAGAGGCATCAAGAAAATAAGATGCATGTGTTGTATAGGTTGGGAAGTAGAGAAGGACTTGGATATGAAGGAAATAATCTTTTTCACAGAAAGAAATGCACTTTGTCTTTTTCTGTTTGAGAAAATATGCATCTGGGACTTTCTCTGTAAGCGTAAAGACACAGAACTGTAAGCGTCAGCCCAAAGGGGCTTACTATGTAAAATCTGTTATCGAAATTCTAGAATTTACGTGAAAACTCCTGACATAATCTTGGCATTGAGTGGAATGTCCAGCTGAGTAAAGGCAGCCAGCCAGCTTAACCTCTCTAGGCAAGGTCTCAGGAATGCAAATCTTGTGTCTCCCATTGTGGGAACAAGTCTGTCAGTCCAAGGTTACTTCCTAGAAGAAAATCTTCACTGTATCAATACTAAGGAGATTTCAGGGTGGGAATTTATTTAGAGTAGTGTAACTTTGGTTTATACAAACTACTTGCCTTTTGAAGAATGGATGCTGAAAAACATTGAAAAATCACTCCAGTATCCTGTCATTTTTCTTTTTCTTTTTCTTTTTTATCAGTCCTAGGGCTTGGTCTCAGGGCCTGAGCACTGTCCCTGGCTTCTTTTTTGCTCAAGACTAGCACTCTACCTCTTGAGCCACAGAGCCAATTCCCGCTTTTTGTTTATATGGTGCTGAGGAATTGAACCCAGGGTCTCAGGCATGCTAGGCAAGTACTCTACCACTAAGCCACATTCCCAGCCCTCCTGTCCTTTTTCATTGTTGTTTTTACTATAAGGTATTAAATATAAAGCATTCTAGGAAAAAAATTGTTCCTCTATATCCAATGTGAATATTGTGGATGGGACATTTGTCCCATACATATTTGTGTGCTTGAACATTCACCCCACAGTTTGGTTATATTTGGAGAGGTCCTTTAAGAGAAGAATTAAAGTTGAATAAGATTATGTGGGTTGATGCACTGACCCACCAAGATGGATATTTCTATAAAGAGGCATAAAAATTCCACTTGCATTATCGATACCAAGTGAGGATACAGTGGGAAGGGGTCATCTTCAACCCCAGGGGACAGCTCTCTCCAGATACCAGCTGGGCCTGGTGCCTTGACCTTTCCCTTTCAGCCTTCAGAACTATGAGGAGTAAGGTTCTCTTGTTTAATGAATAAATGTCTCCCACTCCATGGTATTTTGTTACAGCTGTCCCAGTATTAAGAGTAAGGAAACTTGCTTTTTAGATATGAGTAAAAGGAATTAAACAACAATAATGTTGGTTAACATGGAGTTGAAAGTTTCAGTCTGCCCCATTTTTTGTTTGTATGATTCAGGCCTATTAATAATTGAATCTAAACAAGACATATTAACTTAAAATAGATTGAAATAGTATGGTAAACATCAGAGTCGTGGTAAGCTATAATAGATGTGGACCTGAATGTTTTTGTTTGCTTATGATTTATTTATGCTTAAAAATTTACGTAGTGATTTTTGATCCATTTTTCTCATTAAGGAAATAGGACAAAGAGCCTAAGAAACATGTCTAGCTCCTTTAGCAAAGACAGGAGAAATATGTAAGTTCTAGGTAGAGAAAAGCTGGATGATTCTATGTCCATTGAGCTCTTCCTATGAGATTGCAAATCACCCAGGAAGGAAGGTAGGAAACATGCACAGCCTTTTAATCAACAGATCTAGAGAATGGAGCTCTGTTCATCCTCCAGCAACTTGGAGTGTTAACTCTTCTTGTGCCAGACATCTTCCTTGGTCTATTTATTCTTGCTCTCTTCCCTCACCCAATATTTCACCTTTCGTTCTTTATTTTTCATGGGAGGTGGAACTATGGGGGCCTGGACTCAGGTCTGGTGCTATCCCTTAGCTTTTTCTCTACCACCTGAGCAACAGCTCCACTTCCTTTTTTCTTATCCTGATTAACTGGAGATAAGATTTCCTGCCTGGGCAGGTTCAAACCATGATCCTCAAATCTCAGCCTCCTGAGTAGCTAGGATTACTCATGTGAGCTACCAGTGCCTACCTAACTTTCTCAATCTCTATTGTTTTCTTTTTCTTTTTTTTTCTAAATAGCTAGTCTGATTCCAATGACCTTTCTGTATACCCACTGCAAGCTTGATTTTCCAGAAGTTACTTAGCAGACTGTCTAGAAGTATAAACCTAAATTCATTTTGCATCTGGAGAAACAGAATTGCTCAGTGATTATTTCTGTACTTGCTAAAGTTGATTGGTTTCATACTTTTACAACTCAGTAGTGGGCAGTTGTTTTGTCCCCTATGATCTTCCTTGGTGTCTCTATAAATTGAGCAACACTACACAGGGCAAGGCTTCATTAGCTCTCAATTGAAGTGCATCCAGGAAACAGGCCCCTTACTCACTCTCTTGACCTGGAAGCTGTCACAGTGCCTGGTATAGAAGCCTGGGAATATTTCCTCCAATGACATTCAGGAGCTGTCTGAGCTGAGGAAAGCATGGCTTTGGTGCTAGCTACTTCATTTTAACCCCCTGACTAGCCCATCAGTTAATTTCCAGAAAGATTAAACTATCCCTGCATACCCTAGTGTTCAACATTCTCAGGCCATCTGGGGTTCCAGAATTGTCACATGAGAGATCCCAGATGGGTTGTAAATCCATCCCTGTGCGTAATAGAGTGCGGTCCTTCTTTCGGTCCTCCTGCTTTTCCCCATGGCATCTGATACTATGGCTATGATGAGGTTAATTTATGTGGCTTGATACACTTTATCATCTGTCACTTGTTCAGCTCTCGCTGTGCCATCTGGTGTCTCCGAGGCAGTTTCGGGAAGCAGCATGCATAACAAGGTATCTGCATTTGTGAATTCTTTCAAGCATTTATAGGTAATAGCTAAAAGATATTTTGAGAGGCCAGTGCCCATCTCTGCCATGGACCAACAGTATCGGGGATAATCTGACATGAGGTTCAAACAAAGCCCGTTCTATTTTGCAAGAAAACATTTCTGAATTAGTCTGCAATCACCAATATTGATGGAACCTATTTATTTCAAGACCCTGACTATCTCCATCAGGCTAAGAATATCTTACTGGGCTCTTGTGCAAATCGGTATAAGGCAGAGGCAATGGCTTACTATCAAACATGATGGATGATGAGACAAAACAGCACATACTAGCACGGGAAATTGTTTAAATCAAAAATCCTGCAGCAAAAAGCCTAAGTGCCCCTATTATAATGATTTCATATCCATGTCTCATTTCTAGCAATGTGTTAGGACCTCGAGAGAGAACAACAAAACATTAAGTAGATAAAACCAAGAGAACAGGTAGAAAATATACTCAGGAAAGAAAGGATGTTATAGTCATTCAGTGTCGATCACCCTGCTGTCTGTCTGGCAGGCTGTGGTGGCCATGTCATGGAAAGGGCTGGGATATGCATGAGGCTGATTATGAATGTTCTAATTCACTCATTAGATATTGCAATTTATTTGGAAGACAGTAATATAACATACATATGTTATATACACATATACATACATGTATATATAAATATACATATACATATATGTATAATACAACACACACACAGAAAGAGAAAGGAGAAGAAAATCAGGAGACATTTTGAAATGAGCAATTGTAGTGAATAGCAAGGTTCTTGAATGAAATTGGTGTCATGCCCAGTTCTGAAGGAATGAAGAATGACCCTTAGGAAGGAAGCTGGAAGGTATGGAGGACAATGCAAAGGTCAAGAGGCTAAGTCACACTGTTCAACATAGGTACAGCCTGGGGTCTGTCTTGAGAGAAAGAATCACTAGAACAGAAGGAGCCCTAATTAGGGCAAGTTGTAATGCATTAGGCTGAGATGTTGGGATTTAATTTACCAGGCACCACAGAACTATGATGTGTTTCTACAGTGGTAGAGATTGAAAGCAGAGCTTAAGTGGAAACTTCTTTCTTCAGCAATATGAGTTGCAACATTAGACATGGCTGAGGGCCCAGAGACCCAATGAAGATGTTTCCTAATACTTATAGCTGATCTGCAGCTAAAGTGACAGTAAGGTAGCTTCAGAGTGTTCAGTGTCAAGCTGTATCATTGTGTAAAAATAGCAATTTTCAGCCTAATAGTGACTTTACAAAAACCATGAAGCCTTAATATGCTCTCTTCATTTTGTGTCTTAACGACCACTCAGCATTCCTTGTGGGTTACAGGGTTAGGCAAACACAATCCAATAGGTTCAATTCTACACAGCCTTGAAGTCTGGAGGTTTTCACCATGAAGACAGGGACAAAATTAGTCAATTCAATCAAAATCATGTGATTTAAAATAATGCATTGCACACCATCTATTCAGTGTAGTTGCATCTCTTGGCACTTTCAGATAATAAATTTCTCAAAATGAAAAATATAGATTTTGTGGTCAGGCTTATGTGCTATTTTCATGTACCCTCCAGCTCTTTCCAAGCCGTGTATAAACAGAAATCTACTGTAGGCATTCCCTTCCTCAGCGTCAACATAGCCCAAGGCTTGGTAGGAAATAGAGGCTCAATAAAATTTGTGTGATTCATTATGTGTGATTTTCAATTTTTTTGGAAAGTAATCTTATCTTTTCTTTGGTCCCAATTCTGAGAGTATGGCCTACTAATCTACACTGGAGTGCTTGTTGGGAGATCATTTGTGTGACTTGGTGCTTCTCCTTTGCTACTATACAGTCTGCTAACTTGATATAGCATTTCCCCCTTTTATTTTGTGGATGGGGATTAATGCATAATTATATTGGACAACCTTAGTTGCTTTTCTGTCTTTTATTGAGTCTTTGGGTCATCCTATTTTTCTATAAAAGGTTAGATAGAAAACATTTTAATCTTTTAGGGCCTTATGATTGGTCAGTACTATGAAAATCTGGTAGTACCATGTGAATGCTGTTATGTGCAAAATACAAATACATGGGCATGGATGCATTTCAATTAAACTTTATTCACAAAGCAGGCAGTGGTCATGTTTGGCCAGTAGGTTTCAATCTGCTCATTGACTTTTTTGTCTAGTATATGATCTTTTATTATTATTATGAGTACTCTAATTTTTCTTCTTGCCAACACTGAGTCAACATCTACTTTGCTTTCCTTTTTTAATACCAGTCATGACCTTTGCATTTATATTCATGCCATTTGTCAATATTTGCCCTGTTATCTATCATGAAAACTGTGTTCTATCAAATTTTGCTGTTTGTACCCCTTACGTTCTCCTTTTTATTATTTTGTGTGTGTGCTGATACTAGGACTTGAACTCAAGGACTTGAGGTCTTTATCAGCTTGCTTGTTCATTGCTGGAACACTATTGCTTGACTTGTTCCTCCAGCCCAGCTTTCAGGGAGTTAATTGGGAATGAAATCTCATGGACTTTCCAATGGGCTGGCTTTGATCCTTGGTCCTCCAGTTCTCAACCTTCTGAGTAAATAAGATTACAAGTATGAGTCACTAGTCCTTGACCTCCTGGAATATAAGATGTTATTATTTCTATAACGACAGTAGTTTTAACACAGCAAAAAAAAAAACAATAAAGCTTGGCTTCATGTTTTTATGGAGCTATAATAGACCTTATGAATTGTTTAGGATAATAGTATCCCATATCTTGTTTACAGTCAGTAATTGAGCTTAAGTAATTAAGAAATGTATTGCTGATGAGTACCGTGGCACCTCTCAATCTTCATTTTCTTATATTTTCAACTTAGTTGAAGAGTTAAGAGTGATGGCATCTGCCAATTTACCAGGTCAGGTTTGTAAGTATGGGCCCCAAACTTAATACTACCTCAGAGAGGGAAAAACTTATGTAATCATTGGTCATTAAATTGTCTTCCAAGAGGGACCAGTTCAGTTGAATCAGCTACAAGAGATTTTAATGCTAATGTAATTAAAATAATCTGTTGCTTTCATCACCATTGATAAATCTGATAACAAGAGCCTCAGATCCATACTGTATAATGAAGCCTGGAAGAAAATGAGGCTTAAGGTTTTCTTCAGATTGTTCTTGAGGCATAGGGCCATGATAAATGTTGTCTTACAAATTGTGTGTAGCCCTTTTATCCATCACTCATTGGTGAATATTGAATGGTTGCAGAATCCTACACAGGTGTTTGCACGGATGCCTTCATTTTCTGTGTAAGCCTACTTGATTCCTCTCTCCTAGAAAGAACTCTATTTATAATGCTGCCCAACTAATATATTTTTTAAAAAGCTTATTAAAATGCAAAATACTGTTCCCAAAGCAATAGTAGTTTTATTGCCTAAGATACATAAAACAGGTTGATTAAAGAATAAAGAAATAAATGTGAGAAGAAACGGCAATCTCCTCTTTACAATGGGGAAAAATAAGCTTTTGCTTTTAATTACAGAGACCCAAAGTGAATGGTTATCTTGCCCCAAATAAATCAACAATAACAACAAAAGCCCCAGTGAATATAGAACTATAAAATGATTTGAGTTTCCTGGTCAAGGAGCTAAACTGTAGACAAAGGAGTTAGGTTTGCATGTTTTGATCCTAAACTTAGTTGCATGTATTTACTGTTTTCCATTCTTGCCTTGACATTGCTCATTTATAACTTATTAATAAGCAATAAGGTCCACATATATTTGCTGATAAGTCAATTCTAAGCATTCAGTCTCTCCAAATTAGCTATATTTCCTTACAAAGCTTGGTAAATTCTGCCAATCCTGAGAAGCTAATCTGAAATATTAGATTCAAATATGGCTGAGGTAATTTCCTATTTCATTAACACTTACAGAAGTTTTAGATCGTGTATCAAGTATAGTATAACCATGGAATATCTACTCTAAGCTGAGGGGTGAGCGAAGAGGAGGAGCTTAAGGAGGACTTCCTGCATTAGTAGAATGTTAAGTGAGGAGAAAGGTCAAACAATTCCCAAGTCTCAAGATGGAAAGAATGATTGAAAAATAATTTATAAAATCAGTTTTACACTTGATGGAAATGTTATCATGAAAAATTTAAAGCCAACTTTTGGGCTTGAAAGAGCAGAAAGGAGGGAATGTCCTAATCACCCTGCTTCTCTTGGCCCCTAAGAGCATGTCAAAATAAACACCCCACTGTCTGTACAAAAGCCTGTCAGCAGTCTGGGTGCTGTGTAAACCACATGTAAAGAGAATTAGTACTACACACATATGCACTAATCTTGGTTTCCACAATTCATTCACAGGTAGAAAGAAAAGGAAAACATTACAATCTTGCATCAGAGAAAAATGTAAAAGCTAATAGCAGACTCACAAGCACAGTATAAGGAGAGCATGATTAGGGTTTCAATGTAATCTGACCTCTTTTCCTTAGCTACTATCACTAATGTTTTAAATGTTATGGAAGAAAAGAACAGGGCACATGACTTTAGCTGGTAGAGGAGAAAAGGGTCTTGTACATTGTATTAACATTAAATCCCATAGCATCAGCTCTACAAGTATCATGTAATCTGTCTCTAAGGCAAAGTCAGGCTACATGAGCAAGGTCGCTCTAGTTGGCGGCTCACTGTTCTGAGAGTAGTGAGCAGTCCAAGAAGAAGCTCTACCGAGGGCTGCTGCTATGAACATGATTGGAAATGACAGGCAATGAAAATTCAGATGACCTGAATTACATGGTCTGATTTGATTTGACGAAGCCCATATTCTATCTACACAGCAATGATATACACATTTCTAAGAAGAAATGTCTACATAGCTAATGACTACTCGTTTCAACATGTTTTCTGGGTGCTATCCCTGAGCTTCTACCACTTGAGTCACACCCTTACTTCTGGCTTTTTGCTGGTTAATTGGACATAAGAATGTTGCAAACTTTTCTGCCTGGGGTGGCTTCAGACCATTGATCCTCAGCCTCCCATATAGGTAGGATTACAGGCAGGAGCTCACTGTGCCTTGCTTGATGAAAATACATTTATTGAACACTTACAATAGCACTGTCCTTTCTCCTGATCTGTTTGACTGGTGATAGTGATAAGAAACCAGGATAATCATTTCATTTTCATCAAATGCATTTCTTCAATAAATTGTGGGCCCCTTATTTTCAGCTTCTAGCTCAGGTTAAATCATGTGCTCCAGGGGCTGGGGATATAGCCTAGTGGCAAGAGTGCCTGCCTCGGATACACGAGGCCCTAGGTTCGATTCCCCAGCACCACATATACAGAAAACGGCCAGAAGCGGCGCTGTGGCTCAAGTGGCAGAGTGCTAGCCTTGAGCGGGAAGAAGCCAGGGACAGTGCTCAGGCCCTGAGTCCAAGGCCCAGGACTGGCAAAAAAAAAAAAAAAAAAAAAAAAAAAATCATGTGCTCCAGAGCACATGTAGTAGTACATGCAGGAAGTGGAGTGGAAATCCACTTTGACATCAATCTTTTCCTTTTAACCATTCCATCAGAGTAAGTCTTTCTTCTGAAATGCCACACTCTCTTCTCTACCTGTTTAAAGTTAGGCTGAAGTGGCATTGTTCCAGAAAAGAACCCTCTACTCTCAATAAGCTTCTGATAAAAGGGGGCTTCCAGTGTGTAATGAAAGTGGGTGGTATCAAGTGGTAAGGGGTGGATAAATGAAGAGGAGAAGGTGGGAATGGAGAATGCAGTTAAGAATCCAATGCATATCCTACAAAATTTTGAGAGAAGGGGTGAGTGGGGAGGGATAGGAGAGAATGTGGAAAGGATTGACATTGATCAAGATGCATTGTATTCATAAAGTGCTTTGTTAAATGGTAATTTCTTTGTACAACTACTTAGAAGATTTTTTTTTTAAAAAAAGAAAGAAGGCACAGGGAAGCAAAACAGAAAGAAGAGAGAATGAAATTAAAAATAAGAAAAAACAGGGATTTCCTGCTGTCTAATTTACCTCCCTTCTCCAACATTGTTTTCCTAACATTTTAAGGTAGAGAAATGAATTTGGCTGAGTAATAGTCAAGTTCTCAGTGGAGGGAGGGTTGGATCACTGACTGGAAGTTAGTTAAAAAGAATGGCAGGTAGCGGTCTCCGTGTCCTAAGCAAAAGTGAGTACTATAGTCTGTGAACCTGCCACTATGTGTTCTACCAAAAAATTTAGATAATTTAATGCTTGACACTCAAAAGATTGATGTGTTGAGCAGAATAATATGAAGACATTTAGGAAGAGCTGTTTTCAATTTCCCTTGTGTCCCTTTCCTCCTTCTGCAGATTCCTGACAGTGTGTGAGGAGGCTGGTGGTGCATTGTGGGAGAAGTCACGGCTGGACCTTTGCTGCAGATAGAGTCTTAAG
Source organism: Perognathus longimembris pacificus (assembly GCF_023159225.1). Taxonomy (NCBI): domain Eukaryota; kingdom Metazoa; phylum Chordata; class Mammalia; order Rodentia; family Heteromyidae; genus Perognathus; species Perognathus longimembris. The sequence continues at coordinate 24,961,737 of NC_063169.1, read as the reverse complement.
CTTTTAGTCTCTCACTGCAAACTGTGCTGAGCATGACCTTCAGAAACCTGGGCCTGCTATATTGAGAGAACTGTCTGAATTACTTTTACCTGTGTTCACAGATGCTTTGCAGGATGACTCAGACTTGGTAAAGAATGAGGAAGTTCAGTGGCTCAAGAATGGTTGTGTAGAGTTAAAAAAGAACTTTAAGAAAAATAACCTGGAACAAGAAGACAGAGTGATAGAAAGTGATCTTTATTCCTATAGGGAGGCAATGAATGGGTCACTGGCTCAGGCACAACCATAATTCTGGACAGAACCTATCCAAATGTATGATTTATCATTGTCAGAAGTAGAAATTGCCTTTGCATTTCTCATCCTACATTTATATTCTATTATATCAGCTAGGCTCACAATCCCCCTTTTACTCTTCCTTCTTCTATGTTTCATAAAAACTAGGATAGGCAAGCATTTTCTTCCATGGTGACCCCCACAAAGGCAAGAATATACATTGCTTTTAGGGTAGAAAAGCACACAATTTCATAATGCCAGTGACATATGTGTATCTCAGCATCTTTTAATGACATTGAGCTACCCCAAAACCTGCCTTTATTCATCCAGCTGTTTATGTCTTGCCAGAAGGACATTCTACCACATTAATCCCACTGATAGCCTGCTAGGCTAGGTAAGTTTTGATCCATAGATTAAAATAATACTTACCAGTACTTAATAATACTTACTAATAGATCTACTGATGATCAATATGTAATTCTATGTTCCTTAATTCTTAGCAACATAGTTCAGTTTTAGAAAGTTCTAATATTTTCCAGAGTATCTGATTTTACAATAACAATTTTATAAATTAAGAAGTGTATGGGATTAAATAATAAATGGATTCATATTTAATAAAATTTTTAGATTAACCATCAACTTAACTGCTAAATCAAGATGATGCTTTATCCTATAACTACTGAGCTTTATCAAGTGTACAGCAACCGTTGAATATTGTGAAACATCTCCCAACCATGTCTAGTTGATGGATGTTGCCTGTGTCTTAAGTATCACTTTATAACACCAGATGGAAGAAACATGTGTATCTAAAGTAGAAATCTATATAGATTGCCCCTATCTTATCTTAGGAGAGAAACTTCAGGGAATAAAATGTAGCAATAGAAAATGCATTCTGAGTTGGTGCTGTAGTTGTGAACACAAAAGGGTCATGTAGAATGCAAACACATGTTCCTTCAATGATGGGGAAAGATGTCACCGTTGAACTGAATTCTTCTTAGCTGTTGAATCAGACTGGAATCATGTTTCTATCAGAACATGGCTCATTTAAAATATATTCATTTAAATGTTTCTATATCCAATAGGGAAATGGTTTTCACAAGAGAAAAGTTATATGATCTTTTAGAAGTAGAATTTTATTACTTCAAATTTTCTAAATACAGTAAAAAGATTTCCTTTCTTTTAGTTATTAGATTGCCTGTATAAACAATACTCCTAATTTCAATTAATCAGGAAAAATGATTGAATTTGACACATACTTGGCTCAAAATGAAAATAGACAACCTAATAACTAAGAAATAAATTATATCAGGACCGGGTATTAGTGAGGATTATTTGCTCTGCCACAATTTGGCTATTAGGAAGATATTAGATTTAGCTTTGATCTAAACAGCAGAAATGATTTCTACTTTAATTTCTGGAAGGTGGAGGATGAATAATAGGAAGGCTTTAATTGTTAAGTATTAGTAACTACCAGGAGCTAGTCATCAAATCAGTTTATTTTCTCTCCTAATACATTTAAATAAAAAGTATTAAGTAATCTATCTATAAAATATCATCAGACATTAAAGTGCATATTGAATACAACAGAATATTCATGATGGCAAGCATATAGCTCAGTGACTGGTCTGTAATTTCTTACTGAAAAATTCTGGCTTTGTTATTTTTAATATTGTATAAATTTATCATTTATTCATTTTTCATTTTGTTTCTCTTCTAGTTCTGGGTCAGTTTCATGGGTTTCAAATGCTGACTAACAATATGCCATGAAAAGAAAATGTTCAAAATACTTCTGAGCCTAAGATAAATTTTTAAGACTAGTTCACTGTTGTAGGGCCTTGTGTTCAGGAATTCCTGGAGGATGCAGGTATCATTTTTGTCTACCAGTTCTAAATTATCCACAGAAAACAGCTGAGTAGTAATTTTCCTGAACCCTTTTTCAGAAGTGAAAAGGCATTATAACAAGAATACAATAGCTGTCGCCTTTTGTTGCATCATCAAATTTCTATGTTTGGGTTTGTTGACCACTGAACGGAGAATGCGTACCATTCCCTCCTAGCCAGGAGCACGTGATGACAGGTAATTATGCTACAGGGTGTGTTTCTATGGAGATTATTTTGTATTTTTTTTCAAATTTTTATTATCAAACTGATGTACAGAGAGATTACAGTTTCATACGTTAGGCATTGGATACATTACTTGTACTGCTTGTTACCTCGTCCCTCATATACCCCCTCCCTCCTCCCCCTTTCCCTTTCCTCCCATGAGGTATTCAGTTCATGTACACCAAACAGCTATGCAAGTATTGCTTTTGAAGTTGTTTGTCTTTTTTTACCCTGTGTCTCTCAATTTTGGTATTCCCTTTCAATTTCCTAGTTCTAATACCAGTATACATGGTTTCTAATATACTCAGATAAGATTACAGAGATAGTGTAGGTACAACCACAGGAAGGTGATACAAGAACATTATCAACAATAGAAGCTACAGATACACATGGGACATTGAAAGCAGTTACAACTGTGATATAACAATCGTTTCCATAACATGGAGTTCATTTCACTTAGCATCATCTTATGTGATCATGAGGTATAGCTATTGGGCTCTTGTGATCCTCTGCTGTGACTTGCCTAAACCTGTACTAATTATTCCCAATAAGGGAGACCATGGAGTCCATGTTTCTTTGCGTCTGGCTCACTTCATTTACTATAACTTTTTCCAAGTCCTTCCATTTCCTTACAAATGGGGCAATGTCATTCTTTCCCATAGCGGCATAAAATTCTATTGTGAATATGTACCACATTTATCTGATCCATTCGTCCACTGAGGGGCATCTGGGTTGGTTTCAGATTCTAGCTATGACAAATTGCGCTGCGATGAACATTGTGTTGGTGGCTTTACTGTGATTTTGTTTGTGTTCTTTTTGATAGATACCCAAAAGTAGGGCTTCTGGGTCATAGGGGAGTTCTATATTTAGCCTTCTGAGGAATCTCCATACTGCTTGCCAGAGTGGCTGAACCAGTTTACATTCCCACCAACAATGAAGTAGGGTTCCCTTTTGGCCACATCCCCAACAACAATTGTTATTGTTAGTTTTCTTGATATATGACATTCTTACTGGGGTGAGATGGAATCTCAATGTTGTTCTGATTTGCATTTCCTTTATGGCCAGTGATGTAGAGCACTTTTTCATATGTCTCTTGGCCATTCTCATTTCCTCATCAGAGAAGTCTCTTTGTAAGTCTTTAGCCCACTTGATGAGGGGGCTATTGGTTCTTTGCAGTTTTGTTTTGGAGGAAGGTAATTTTTTTAGTTCTACATATATTTTAGATATGAGGCCTTTGTCCATTGACTGGCTGGTAAAGATCTTCTCCCAGTCTGTGGGCTTTCTGTTTATCTTACGAGCTATGTCCTTTGCCGTGCAGAAGCTTTGCAGTTTGATGCAGTCCCATTTGTCCAACCTTTCTTTGATTTGTAGCCTTTCTGGGTCTTTGTTAAGGAAATTCCATCCTGCGCCAAGGAGCCCAAGTGTTTCTCCTACTCCTTCCTTTAGTGTTTTCAGGGTGTCTGTTTTGATTTCAAAGACTTTAATCCATTTGGAGTTGATTTTGGTGCAGGGTGATATGTAAGGATCTAGTTTTAGTTTGTTGCATGTGTTGAATCAGCTTTGCCAGCACAACTTGTTAGAGGCTATCTTTCTTCCAAACTATTGTTTTAGCTCCTTTATCAAAGATTAAGTAGGCATAGTTCTGTGGGTTCATTTCTGGGTCTTCAATTCTGTTCCATTGTTCTTCAGGTCTGTTCCGGTGCCAATACCAAGCTGTTTTTATTACTATAGCTTTATAATACAGCTTGAAGTTGGGTATTGTAATTCCTCCAGCACTGTTCTTTCTGCTTAGGATTGTTTTTGCTATTCTAGGTCTTTTATTTTTCCATATGAATTTCTGGATTGCTTCCTCTATTTCATTTAAAAAGGGTGTTGGGTATTAATGGATATTGCATTGAATTTGTAGATAGCCTTTGGCAATATTGCCATTTTGATTATATTAATCCTCCCAATCCAGGAGCATGGGAGATTTTTCCATTTCCTTAGTTCTGACTTAATTTCATTTTTCAAGCTTTTAAAGTTCGCATCAAAGAGGTCTTTCACTTCTTTGGTTAAGGTTATTCCTAGATATTTTATGTTTTGGGGGGCTATTGCAAAAGGATATGCTTTACTGAATTCTGCCTCGGTCTTCGGGTCGGTAGCAAAGAGAAAGGGCGGTGATTTTTGAGGTTTTATTTTATATCCTGCAACTTTGCCAAAGTTTTGGATCAGCTCTAGAAGCTTGGGGGTAGAGTCTATGCGACTCTTTAGGTATAGGATCATGTCATCTGCAAAGAGAGAACATTTAACTTCATCTTTTCCTATTTGGATCCCCTTTATATTTTCTTCTTGACTAATTGCTCTGGTTAGGAATTCTAGTACTATGTTGAAGAGAAGGCGAGAGAGTGGACATCCCAGCCTTGTTCCTGATTTTAAAGGGAATGGCTTTAGTTTTTCACCATTTAGAGTTATACTTGCTGTTTGTTTGTCATAAACTGCCTTGATTATATTCAGGAATGTTCCCTGGAATCCCAGTTTTCCCAGGGCTTTTAGCATAAATGGGTGCTGGATTTTGTCGAACGCTTTTTCCGCAGCTAGAGATAAAAACATGTGGTTCTTTACCTTGCTCCGGTTGATGTGGTGGATTACATTAATTGACTTGCGTATACTAAACCAAATTGAATCCATGGGATGAATCCAGTTTGATCGTGGTGTATGAGTTTTTTGATGACCTGTTGAAGTTGATTGGCCAGAATTTTGTTGAGAATTTTTGGGTCTATGTTCATCAGGGAAATCAGTCTATACTCTTCTTTCCGTGATGTTTCCCTGCCTGGTTTTTGGATGCGGGTTATGCTGGCTTCATAGAATGTGTCTGGTAGTGTACGTTCTCTTTCAATTTCCTTGAAGAGTTTGAGAAATATTGGTGTGAGTTCTGTTTTGAAGGCCTTGTAGAATTCTGCAGTGGATCCGTCTGGACCTGGGCTTTTCTTGGATGGGAGACCATTTATTGCTGTTTCTAATTCAATACTGGATATGGGTCTGTTTAGAAGGTTTAAATCTTCATGGTTGAGTTGGGGATATGAATTTTTTCTAGGAAATCATCCATTACTTCCAAGTTCTTGAATTTGTTGGCATAAAGGTTTGCAAAATAGTCCCTTATTGTTTTCTCAATTTCAGTTATTTCTGTGGTGATATTACCTCTTATCTTGTTTATTTCAGTGTGCTGCCTTCGTTTTTTAGTCAGGTTTGCCAGAGGTCTGTCTATCTTGTTGATTTTTTCAAAGAACCAATTCTTTGCTTTGTTGATTCTTTTGATGGTTTGTTTCATCTCTAATTGATTTAATTCTGATTTGAATTTAATTATTTGCTTCCGTCTATTGACTTGGGGTTTGGCTTGTTGTTCTCTTTCGAGGTGATTAAGGTGCTTCTTTAAATTATTGAGTTGCTGTTTCTCCAGTTTGTTGAGCTCAGAGATATAAATTTTCCTCTGAGTACTGCCTTTGCTGTGTCCCAAAGGAGCTGGTACTTTGTCTCCTCAACTTGGTTGAATTCCATAAACATTTGAATTTCTGTTTTAATTTCTTCGATGACCCAATGATGGTTCAGTGTCGTTTAGTCTCCATGAATTGTAGGATTTTCTATTGTGGCTGTTTGAGTTGAGCTCTAATTTTATTCCATTGTGGTCTGAGAGAATGCAGGGAATGGTTTTGATACATCAGAATTTGTACAGATTTTCTTTGTGCCCTAAGATGTGATCTATTTTGGAGAATGTTCCATGTGCTGCAGAGAAGAATGTGTATTCTGTTGTTGCTGGGTGGAATATTCTGTAGATGTCGGTTAAGTCTAGTTGGTCTATGCAATTATTTAGTTCTGTGGTTTCTTTGTTCCGTTTTTGGTGTGTTGATCTGTCCAGAGGTGATAGTGGAGTGTTAAAGTCCCCAACTATCAATGTGTTTGGGTCTATGAGTGTTTTTAGAGTCAGTAGTGTTTGTTTGAAGTTGGTGGGTGCTCCTGCATTTGGTGTGTAGATATTTAGAATGGTTATGTCTTCCTGTAGGAGAGAACCCTTTACTAGTATGTAGTAACCTTCGTTGTCTCTTCTTAACTTTTTTAATTTGAAGTCAATGTTGTCTGATACTAGTATTGCAACTCCAGCCTGTTTATGGGGGCCAATTGCTTGATAGATTTGATTCCAACCTTTCACTTTTAGAAGATGTTTACTTTTGCTGCAAAGATGTGTCTCTTGGAGGCAGCAGAAAGATGGATCTTGATTTTTGATCCAACTTATGAGCCTATGTCGTTTTTTTGGAGAATTAATTACATTAATGTTGAGAGTTAGGATTGAGAGATAATCGTTTGTTCCTTTCATTGTCACTATCTTGTTAAAAGCTGTGTCTTCCCATTTCTTGATCTGATGTTTACTAATTAGGGTTCATTTCTCTGTCTGTGTTGGGATCTTGATTATTTTCCCTGTATAGTACATCTTTAAGGATTTTTTACAAAGCTGGTTTGGTGGAGATATATTGTTTCAGTGTTTCCTTACTATGGAAGACTTTCATTTGACCTTCGGCTATGAATGAGAGTTTAGCTGGGTACACTATTCTTGGTTGGTAGTTATTTTTATTTAGTGTTTGGTATACCTCATTTCAGGCTCTCCTTGCTTTCATGGTCTCTGCTGAGAAGTCTGGGGTAATTCTGATTGCTTTTCCTTTATATGTGATTGTTTTCTTCTCCCTAAAAGCTTTAAGGATTCTTTCCTTGTACTCTACTGATTCTGTTTTGATCACTATGTGTCGGTGGGATGTCCTATTCTGGTCTGGTTGGTTTGGGGTTCTAAATGCTTCTTGTATCTGTAGGGGCTTTTCCTTCTGGATATTTGGGAAGTTCTCAGCTAATATTCTGTTAAATATGTTGCCTATCCCATTAACTTCTTTCTCCAAGTTTTCCTCAATACTTATTATTCTTAAATTGGGCTTCCTGATTGTGTCTTGAATCTCCTGTAGTGATCTGTTTTGTTGATTGGACTGGATTTTTATTGATTTTTGATCTTTCTCCATAGATTCGAGGGAATCTTCAGCTCCTGAGATTTGATCCTCTGCTTCAGTTAGTCGGGATTGTAGTCTAGCTACTTGATTTCAAATCTCTTTTCCTTCTGACTGGTCTTTCCTGATGATTTCCATGTCATTTCTTAGGTTCTGTATAGACTTCTTTACTTCATTAACTTCATTAAATTGGTTTTGAGTGTTGTCTTTCAAATCTTTAAGCCGGGTTGCTATCTTTTCATTTGACTCTTGAGGTTCATTTATCTTTATTTGTGGATGCCATGAAATTCTCCATTAATTTTTGCTTTGCCTCCTCATGCTCTAGAATAATTGACTGAAGAGTTTCACACTTTTCATTTATCATGTTTATCAGTAGACGTTTTAGAGCATTTTAAGGGTTCTCTTCTATGACTTTGAATGACTGCTCTGCTTCCTGCTTGTTTTGAGTGGGGGATAAGACTTCATTGTTTGCCATCTTTCTTGTGTTCCTTCTGCCCATTTGGATTGGGAATGCCAGTCTACCAGCACCTGTGAGCACCGTTTAAGACACAAATTAGACCTTACCAAGCACTGTTGTGTAAATCTTAGAAGTTCACAATTAAATACACATACCTTTTATACCTGTGTATAAAATTGGATTTGGTGTTCCTAAAGAATATAATTTCAATATAACAACCAATCCTGAGCCCTGTATTCAGTAGTTACTTATTTACTGTTACAACCCTATGAGCAATTCTTGTTCTTATATTAAGTTCTTTTTGGACTGGCTTTCTCTATGAACCCCTTTGTTTCACTTGAATTAAGCGGGCATACCGTCTATCCAATAACCAGGAGTCAATGGGATCTGGAAGACCTAGTAGTAAGTCAGGAGTGTAAGTTAGAGGTAATAAAGAAACTAGAGTAAAATGTATGGGGGGGCAGTGATAATTTTGGTTTAGTTTCAGTGATGTGGAAATGTGGAGGAGAGTAGAATCAGTAGAAACAACAAGGTTAAAATGATAGACTGTGGACAGTTAGCAGTAAAGAGTGGAGATGTTATTCATGGGAAAGTAATTTTTAAAGAAGTAGAGTACATAGAGATAAATAAAGAGAGAATACTGGATGACAGATGCACATAACCGAAAAAAGTTATTTAAACAAAAAAAATAAATAAAAAGAAAAAAAAAACAGAAAAAGAAAAAAGAAAAAAAAAGATCAACTAAAACAACAATAATGATAGAACCAACAGGTGAAAATTGAAAACAAAAACAAACCAATAATGTTTCAGAAATGAAAATGTAACCAAAAAAAATGAATACTGGAAGACAGATGCGCATAACCGAGAAAAGTTATTTATAAAAATAAATAAATAAAAAGGAAAAAAAAAACCAGAAGAAGAAAAAAGAAAAAAAATGATCAACAACAACAACAACAACAGCACACACACAAAATGACAGAACCAACACGTGAAAATGGGAAACATAAACCAATGATGTTTCAGAAATGAAAATATAAAAAAAAATAAAAATGAAAGCTTAAAAATCTTTTGAGACAAAACAAACAAACAAATAAACCAACAAAAGTCTTCCTTGTTTGGATGGGCTTTCTACAGTCTCTGGTTTTCTTGTGATGGTCTGCAGTCTATTCTGCCACTTGGCTTGTTTGATGGGCTTTTAGGTTGCAGGGGTGGATCTGTTCTGACCCTCCTCCCCTGTTGGCGCAATCCTGGGTCTGTGGTTCCCACAGCTTGCAGATAAGACTTGGGCATGCTCTGTAGGTGGAGACGTGAGCAGTCTCGGGAACCATGGCTCCTCCTGTCTGCTGTGGGGCTTCTGCCTTTAATGCCTGGCTTTGAATAGGCTGTGGACTCAGCACAGCGGGGTGCCTCTGGCCTGGTTTACTGGGCTGAGAGTCACTTTCCTTGGGGGAGTTTCCTCCCTCCTTCGCAGGGTGGCCTTCTGGGCAGAGATGGGTATGGAATTCATCTGTTTCGGGCTGGGAATTGGGCTTCTAAATGGGACCGTTTATCTGTCTTGGGAAGTTTGTTCTCCTGTTTGGCTGTTCCATGCTTCAGATAGCTGCTCGCCGCTTTTGCTTTTTAATTTAGGAATTCCGGCGGGCAGGGCGGGCACCTCTGAGGCCCAGGAAACGCCTCCCACCTGGGCAGTGGGCGTACTCCTGAGCAGAGCTGGCTCTCACTAATTGGTCCCTCTTGCCCTTCTCAAAGATGGCCGCTTTGTCCTTGCTTTCCCCAGGCGGGCTTTAGCTCCAGTCTTGTCTGACCCTTTGCCAGTGTCAAAGATGGCGCTTTGCTCTCGCAATGGGGGAAGGAGTTGCTCTTTGGGCAAGAGTGAGACTGTCTTTCGTGGGAGTACTCACGTTCTCTCTGCGATTTTAGCCCGTCCGTGCTTAGCCTGTGATTTGTATGTATGCTGCCATCTGGCGAATTTCTCCCTGGTCTCCGTTGAGCTGTGCGGGGTGTGCAGCGTGGTGCTGGCACCTGCCCTGGCATGGCGTTGGTACTCCTCCTGGAGCTCAAATCTGTGTTTTCAGACCAGCTAAGTTGATTTTTCCTTCCTGGCCTGAATCCCTGTACTGTTAGAGCTTACTTGAGCTGTCTATCTAGCGGTAAAAGTTTCTCTGGGGTGGGAAAACTGCGCTGTTGGAGGGAGCTCAGTTAGGATGCTGTTGCTCCTCTGCCATCTTCTCCAGATCCACCTAAGGAGATTCTTTATCATCTAATTAATGCTTTTCCCTCTTTCGTCTTCTTCGGTTCCTTTTCCTCTATTCTTTCTTCTTCTTATCACTAGCCTAGTGAGTTGTGAGTTCAGATTTAGGTATTAAAAGGTCAAATTTCCATAAAAAGCCTAAGGATGTATAATGATATTTAAAAAATGATACTTTGATGTTTTGTGTTAATACTGTCTCTTTAGATTTGTTCAATTTTGCGATATATATACAGATTTGTGAGTTTGATATATCTATACATATGTGTGTGTATAAAATCTAAGAGTTAATTTTTTGAAATTTTCCACTAACGGTGTTTTGTAGTTTTTGTTGAAATGCAAACAATATTTGATTGTGTGGGTTGAGATCTCCAAGTTTTCAACTGATAATTCAGACATTATGTAGGATCTTGGAAGAGTTTCTTGGTCTTACAGATATCTCTGGAGAAATACAGATGTCTATAAAGGCCCTGAGGGGAAGATGGGCAAGGGGGGCCATAAGAATGGAGAGAGGTAAGGTGAAGCAAGTGTAGTCATTATATCTATTGTATATTATGTAAAAAGATGAACTATGTTACTTGAGGGTAGAGACAGGAGAGAGACAGTGGGAGAGAGCAAAGTTTGGGATGATGTTGACCAAGAATGACGATGATGATGATGATGATGATGATGATGATGATGATGATGATAAGCTTTTATGTTGCCTAGGATAAAACAAGAAAACTACGTGCTTTAAAATTAAGTTGTTAAAGTGGACATGATTTCATTACTCTTCATTATTTCTTTGTGAAGTAATATATTTCAGGGCTTCAAGACTGGTACATTGTATATTGTATATATGTCTACCGACCTAGGGAAGGGAAAGAAAAACAGGGTGTAAGATATCACAAGAAATGTACACACTGCCCTACTATGTAACTGAACCCTTTTTGCACAACACCTTGTCAATTTTTTTTTCTTTTATTAATAAATAAATTACAAAAAAGACTGTCTTTTTGAGAAATAAAAAAAGTGAAAGCACTGTTAATGAGTTTGGAAAACTATTAGGTATAATTAACAACATTTAAATCAGGTTTCCTGACTTTTAGTGTTCTTTCTGCCCTCTTCTGTTCTCTTATCTGTTCGCCTCTCCTGCCCTCTTTTTTCCTATTCTCTTCTCTCCTCTCTCCTTTCTTTCACTTTCATCCTTTCTCCCTCTCTTCCCTTCTTCAAAGTTTTTTTGAAATTATTCTTTCTCATATATTGTATAAAAAGAAAGATCTTATTGTTATTGTTGTTATTTGTTAAAATAAAGTTAATTTCATTGTTTGGTCGAAGTTCTAATAATATGGAGTGCATACGAAACCTCAGAAAAAACTTTAGTTTAATCCTTAGTTTATCCGTTTATGTTATTCCTCTCTCTCTCTCTCTGTATGTGTGTGTGTGTGTGTGTGTTAACAGTGGGGCTGGAAATCAGGACCTTTTGCTCTCACTTGGCTTTTTCACTCAAAATGCCAATACTCAGCCACTTGATCCACCCCTCTACTACTGGTGCTTAGCTGATTATTTTGAAATAAGAATCTCTTGATTTGTCTGCTTAGGCTGTCTTCAAACTGTGAGTCTCAGATCTCAGCATCTCGAGTAGCCAGAATAATAGGCATGATCCTTCAGAAAATAGAGTACACCTGATTTTTGAAGTATTGTGTACAGAGAGTATAGAAGGCAGTATTAGGCTTATGATTGTTAACTTTATTTATCAGGCAATGAAGAACCTTTAAAAGATTTAGTAAAGACAATAAAAATCCTAAGTAGAGATTGGAGAGATAGAGATCTTGTAGTACAGATCAAGAAACAATGATATCAAGGATGTAATTTAGGAAAAATAAGAAGACCAGTGCAGTAGTTTAAGGTAAACAAAAAGAAGAACCGGGTCAAAACCAAAATAGCAAAAAATAAAAGCAGGCAAATGCAAAAGATCTTGTGGAAGTTGTGTTTTAGAATGAGTAAAGGAACAAAGGAGGCAGGTTACAAAAAGGAAGAATGAAATATGGCTTTGAGAGTTGCATCTCAGACCCGTGAGACAAAATAGAGTAATTGAGATTATGGAGATGGGTGTTTAATAGTGATGGAAAATAACCTGAGCATTGTTGGCTTTAAGGAAATAGCAAAGCACTCTACTGGTGATCAAAAGTAGACTAAGAAATTGAATAAATCAGAATAGTGGTCAGAAAACAAAGTGGTTAGAGGATAGAATCATTTGCAAAGCCCTAATAATAATCGTAGCCTCAAGAAAGACTTCATAGGAATAGGATTAGTGCTCTCACATTATGAGAAGATAAAATGAGAGTCTGGGATAGATTTAGAAGTATAGTCTGAGAGATAGAAGAATTTGAAGACTTTAGTGTAGTTACTCAGGAATGAGAGAATTAGAACTTTTTCATGCTGATGGGTAGTTCAGTATTTTACAATATTTACAATGGTATGAAGATTATATCAGGAGCATTCCTTACCATAACAATTAACATTTATTTGTAGCTAATTATCTCTAATTTTCTCAGTAAATCTAAAGGAGGCAGCTTAAAGTTGAGATAACCTAAACCTAGCGAAATGAATAAATTAATAGGAAGGTCATATAGTTGGCTATGGAAGAAGAAAAGACCTATCTAATCAACATCATCATCAACTTAAGATTCTTCAACAGCCTCCACATTGAACCTTTAGTGTCTACTATGGCATCTGATATACTGCTGCAATATTTATCACTTTCCTACTGAGGGAGACCTTAATATAGAAATGCAGCCTCCTGCCTTGATCCTACATAGTTAATTTTAGTGCTAGAGGTAGGTTAGACTCCTGACCCCCATTTTGACCACTGTCCTACCTTCCCTGAAGTTACTTTACTCTCAACAGTTATTTTATTCAGACTGTCTATAGAATTGAACGTGGGTAGAACATTAAGGCAAAGCAGAATTAGCGATGTCAAATTGGGAGAAAAGTGAGTTATTGAAGAAGCAAAGAATTTGATGCTAAATACAAAGTCTAGAAGGAATGATGAAGGAGGAATAGTGGCAGATAATAATTGTGGTGCTCTTGGAGAAACAGTGGTTTTGAGTGAAGTTGAGATCTGAAATTTGTAGTGTGAACCAGGGTCACTAACATGGAACATTTTAAGATGTGGAAGATGGGGTAAAATGAATGAGCTCAGCTCAATGAGCTGAGCTGTGGGGAACAACCTAGACAAGACAGCCCCTCTTGTCCAGGCTCAGTGTCTCGTCATTACTGAAGATGAACAGGCTGTGTATCAACGTGACAGGATATGAGCCTCTTGCATTTTATCTGAGGAAGGTGTAAAAACCTCATGTTGGCATCTTCTGACTCCAGAGCTGGATATTCAAATAAGTTCACAGAGGTGTAAATTCATGGGGTTTTCTTTTTTAGAAAAAAAATGTATAGAATTTAAGCCCAAGCTTTGTGTGTAGGAAAGAATAGAGGTAATTGTAGGCACAGTAGATTACGCTCAGTAGGAGGGCTTGCCTCATTTCCTAGGAAAATACTACAGCAGGTACCTACAATTCATTAATATTTTCTCCTCAAATGTTGATGAATAATTTTATTTAGGGAAGACATTGGAGAAACACACATGTTCAGCTCAGAAGTGAGAAGTGTTTTGGAATTAACCTTCAAGGTCATGATCTCATAGGTCACTGGAGACACAGTGTATGCTGGTGTTTTATGCAATTTACTCTTTTGGAACTCAATGCCTTTCTGCAACAGTTAAGATACAAACTTACAGAAAGTCAGAAGTATTTCCCATTGCTTTGAAGGGACTTTCAATACTTTCTTGATGAAGAAGATGGCCTACAGGTATGGTCACCAGGACTGTGGACTTTAGAAATGTGGGAAGGATTGTCAGTAGTTCTTTGGAAAGTCATATTCTAACTCCAAGGAGAGTACTGCACAGGGGGAACATAATTTTTCTAGGCTGTGTGTCTCTTCCCTTCACTGTCCCTCCCCCACCATATATGCACACAGACCCTTTCTTCAGTGATTCTTCTTGAAATCTTGACATTTTTCTAAGGTGTGTTGTGCACATCATATTGTACCTAGAATATATTAGGTATACAACATGATTCTGCTTTAACAGAAATACTTCTTTAGACTCAGATTCAATCCTGGATGTGGAAGTTAGAGAAGGAGGCACTCAAAGGCAAAAAGGAGTCACATTTTTACATCACAGAGTCAACGTCCACAGACTTCCATGTCCTTCTTCAGAGATGATTTTGCCCCCCTCTGAAACTTTTGCAGATCCAGTTTTAACAATATAGTTTTACCCTTAGTAATAGCCCAGTGAGCATCAGTCTCTAACTGCCGCTTGGATTGCTAGAGAACAGAAGATAGAGTCAGACTAATAGCATACGGGAGTTCAGTGCCTTTGCTTCTTTGAGGCCTGTCAATTTTTCTTAAAATACACACGTACATGCACTGCCTTCGGTCCTGTGGCTGACTGATTAATGTGACTGCTCTCTCAGCTAACACATGCTGCACTTGCCTTCTTTCTAGCAGTCCAGCCCCTCTGGTGTTGCCCGAGTTATACCTGCTTCTCTCTCACAAATTATTGTGATGATTAAGAAAGTTCGATGATAGTTAGATCTTTTTTTTTTTTTTTTGATTCTGCACCTCCTGTCAGATACTAGGATACTAGAGTCAGAGTGGAGATTGGGGAGGGGGCTGGGGAAGGAGCGGCAGTTTTTCTATATCAGTGCTCCGAGTTCAAATAAAGTGTCAGGATGACTAAGTACAAGGGATTTGTGGAATGCTTTCATGTTCCCTCATTTCAAATCACTTCATAAGCAGCCTGGTAATGAGCTCAATAAATTCTGTTAGAGGGGGAAAAAAAGAGCCCCATATTCGCTACAGAAAAAGTAGGTTGCTATTTTATAATTAGGCCTCTGGGCTGGTGGGAAGGAGTCTTATTTCCTGTTTGAAATCCACTTTGTTAGCTCTGTGATGTGGAGATGGCTAAATGAGTATGAAATATTATAATTAAGGACATCACAAGCTGTTTATCTTATCAGCAGTGTTTTTCCTTAAAGGCTGCTTCATTGACCACTTGTGTATTATGTTCTTTGTGTGTGTGTGCACTTTGCCAATTGTATCCAACAGAGGTTTATTTGGCTCCAAGGGAGAAAAGAGGCGATAAGAAGAGCAACCCAGCATCCACAAGTCACAAGAGAGTTCACAAATGCATTTCTTCTGCCTCCATCAGGCATTCTTTTCATTAACAACAATAAGCTTTTTGTTGATAGAAACTAGTGAGTGTATAAAATCTTACTACATTGGATGATAGATGCCGTGTTACCGATGCTGTCCAGGGCAGGACTGTGAGCAGTGGGGTGTTTTCTTGGACAAGCATTTTGATTTTATTTTGAAGCTAGTACAGAAAACCACTACTGTACCACTTTGGAAAGAGAGAACTGGTTTATTAAGGAATGGTGAAAGCTGAGCACCCACGGCTCACAACTGTCATCCTAAGTACTGAGAAGACTGAGATCTGAGAATAGTGGTTCAAAGCCAGGCTGAGCAGGAAAAGTTTGTGAGACTCCTATCTACACTAAACTACAAAAGTAGCCAGAAATGGAGCTGTGGCTCAAATGGTTGAGTGCTAACCTTGAGTAAAATAGTTCAGGGACAGCATTCATGGCCCCTGAGTTTCAGCCCTGGGACCAGTACAAAAAAATAAGAAATAAATAAAAAGATTGGTGAAAAGCAAATGCACAGATCTGTAATTGCCACACTCTTGACTTACTTATTTTCTTGATATCATTGAATGGTGAGACAGAGAATCTTTCTTTATAGTAGATTGAAATGATGAAATGACAGTCTTTACCAGGAACTGCTGAAAAGGCCCTAGAAAACTGGTAGCCATTTACTTGGCAAGTCATTAGGTTGATGTAAAAAAACATCTAATCATATATTCACAATACTTTGCTGTAGTGTTGATTTCTACAAGGTCTTAGTTCTCAAAACACACAATAGGAACCTCATTTCCTTCCTTCCTTCCTTCCTTCCTTCCTTCCTTCCTTCCTTCCTTCCTTCCTTCCTTCCTTCCTTCCTTCCTTCCTTCTTTCCTTTCTTCCTCTCTTTCTTTCTCTCTCTTTCTTTCCCTCCTTCCCTTCCTCCCTCCCTCCTTCCCTTCCTTCTTCCCTTCCTCTCTTCCTCTCTCTCTCTCTCTCTCTCTCTCTCTCTCTCTCTGTGTGTGTGTGTGTGTGTGTGTGTGTGTGTGTGTGCGCTGGTCCTGGGCTTGAACTAAAGGCCTATGTGCTGTCCATGAGCACTTTTTGCTCAAATCTGTTAAATCTTACCTCTTGATCCACAGCATCACTTCTGCCTTTTCACTGGTTAGTTGGAGATACAAGTCTCACAAACTTTCCTGTCCAACTGTCTGTGAACCAGGACCCTCAGTTCTCAGCCTCCTGAGTAGCTAGGATTGTAAACTTGAGCCATGGGTGCCCAGCTCTTGTGTATTCTTAAGACAGACTCATTATGTCTGTGGTGCTATTCTATTAGTGAGATGATGGAGTAGGATGTATTTTTCTTCTAAATTCTCTCTATATATAGCCACTCTGACCCTCAAATCTGAAATCTGTTCTGTACATAGCCTGCCTCTACAGTTAGTCCACTAAAATCTATTCAGTAAGCATATAACAAAATAGTGATAATTTCACATAAGAAGTGTTAAGGTATTCTGACAGGGTTTTATGTAATACCAGAGCTACTGTTTATAGTTATGATCTTTGTGTACTGAAGCATGAAATCCAGTTTACATAAGGTTCACTGGTCCTATATCTTTAGATACATTTGATAATAGATTGGTAGAGTTGGGAGTGCTTCCTAATTCACAGTCCAGAGAGTAGATCTGTGTGTAATTTACACGAAACTACCCATGCGCTAGAAGGAGACCCCAGCTATCCCCAATGTAAATAGAACTAAATCTATTACTTTTAATTTTTTCCTTATCATACAGATAATCTAAAATATCCTCAGGAAGACATAAGCTGACATTTCCCAACTACATAATTATTAGATAGACATTTCTATTATTTATATAAGGTGCTTATAAGTTAGTCATTGAACAAGTCGTTTTCTAAAGCAAAGGGTGTCAACATTTCTTCATAAAGAACCAGACGTGAAATACTTTAGGATTTACAATGTTTCTACTATTGTCCTGCTGAGAGCACTTGGAACAGCCAGGGACAGACAGTACATGAATAAATGAGTGTGGCTTTGCTCCTACAATGCTGAAACTTGAAATGCCTATACTTGGCAAATATTAACACTCAAATATACAGAAATCATTCTTAGACCAATTGATCACATGGAAACAAGCTTCCCATTTGATTTGGCCGATGGTTAGTAGTTTACTAGTAGATTGAAACAGTCTTTCAAGTTAGGGTTCTTTATTTTCCTGAGGACAGAGATAGGTATGTATCATGGTTTCCCTGAATGAGAATCATTGGCTCACTGTCAGACTTTGAGACTCTGCCAGCTTATCAATAAAAGAGAATAACACAGAGCTGAAAAAATTTCAAACCCTATTTTTTCTTTAAAATTTCTACCTGCTGGGATGTTTTTAAGAAGTAGAGCCTATTAAAAATTATCACAGAAATGCCAAAGAGGATTTTTATGATTTGGAGATTTACTTGCTCAGAATCATACCATACAACCACCCAGTTCTATTTGGTGTCTATTTGGTATCACTAATCAGTTTAGTGAATGCATATTGAGCATCCAGTTTGTGGAGTGGTCTATGAGGTGCTTAATATGGGGGAAAGTGCAAACCATGAAGGACTGGCAGAAGCTCCTTGAAATCTCCCAAAGTGAAGGATTCCAGAGACGGAGTAGAAGAGCCACAGAAGGCTGTGATCCAGCCACCAGCAGACAGCCTAACTCATGGGTTTGCCCTGTGAGCAAATGTGGCATGCAGGTGAGGAGGAGGAGCCGTTGGTCTCCGAGTGACAGCAAGATGTCAGCAGCAATTGAAAACTACCCACCAAAGCATAGCTTTCAAATGTGCACATGGAGCTTTTAGGCACAGAGACTGAGATCTTCACAGTTCAATCTTTTCGGATGAAGGACAGTTATACTTTATATGCATATTTGTCCATGAGCATAGACACCAATCTTATTCTCTTTCCTCCTGAGTCGTTTTGTATTTTTAACCAATACCTCTTTCCATATATAGTCTATTCATTATTATTTATTTCCTGCCATGCTTAATGTATTTATTTATTTTTTCCCCAGGAAAACTCCTCTGCAGTGGCGCCCTGTCACTCTTCCCCCTTTCCCCATCACAGCCTCACGCACAGGTAGAGTTTCTTCAAAGAGAAATTTGTACTTGCTCTTTGACTTTTTTTCCCCCATGGAAATACTAAGTGAACTGAAAAGAGAAGACTTAATTTGACTTAATATAGTCATCCTGAATTCTGGCAGTCTTCACAGAAACAAACTGTCTTCAGAAGGAAAAAAAAATATGCGGACTCCAAAGTGCCAAAACATCTGGATGAAATATGAAACATGAAAAATGCAGTCAACTGTCCAGATATTCAGTCTGCTAAATGACAACTGTGTTGTATTTACTAATTTAGCTGCCTGACTGCCTACATTAAAATCCAACTAGAGTCAGACAGTGACACAAATGGATTAATTATACATAACATTTATAGCGTTCTTTGTTTTTTCAAACATTTATTTTTTCACCTACTGCATTTTACTCCGAGCTCCTATAACTAACTAGTGACTGCAATGGTAAGATCAATCCTGCTTTACAAAATGCTGCCTAAAGACACCTGTACCAGCTTCACTGGCATACATTTAGGCAAGAACTGAAATATTCAGTGAAATATTTAAAGTTCTATCTAGTTGCTGTATCCTATGTTTATATTTGATAAAGTTGTGTTAAGGCTGCCCTTTGTTCCCATGCAAATGTGATTAAGTAAGCTCCAGTGCAGATGCCTTAGCATTTGATGAATGGCTAATATCTACATTTTTGCGGCAGGCCTTTTCTTCTTCAAGCCAGCTCTCTGTTGCCCCCCAAATGTGGAATCCTGGGCCAAGATTTTTCTAGCTGCTGCCCCTTGCTGTTCTTTCCCAAGAATGTCAATGATACAGAATGTTGTTTAAGGTTTCTGACTATGAAAACACTCAGCAAAGCCAAATGTCTGAGATGACATTAGGCAGACCCACCCTTTGCACTGGATATAATCATTTTTTATCCTAGACAGATGTATAATTGATAGGGGTACTAATGAGACAGAGATAAAACCTTCATGTCTGATGGGATTCTGCTGATCAGCTAACATGGTACATCTTGAAAAGGACATGGACCATAGATTTGCTAGTTGCCTGTGAGCAAAACCAAGTGAATCTCATGTCAACCCATCAAGATGGGCTCTCCGCTGCATCCTGCAGTGCACTGTGAGAATGTTTATTTTCAAGGGGTGGGAAACATGTGGGATGTCTATTTGCTTTCCAAAGTTTGAATAAATATTTACCCAGAGTAAATACTCCAAGACATAAGGGCAACTATTTTCTCTCATGAGCCACAGAAGTGCATCAATCTACTTGGGCATGTCAGAGTCTCTAGCGATTAATGGGAGCACTTTCATGCATCTTCTTCAATATCTACTGATGGAGAAATCACCTAGTAGACTCTTTCCTGCCCTTCCCAAATTTAGGTAAACAAGATTCAAAAGCAAAAAAAAAGAAAAAAATTTTTTTTCTTTTTCTTCTTTTTTATTTTTTTTAACAAAAAGTAACAAGCATTTCCAGGGGAAAAATGCAGCATAAATATTTCACCCCCATCCGCATCTCTGGTGAGAATTCTAAGCTCCATTTTAGACTCTGAGAAGCTCAGATATAAAAATTAGAGAAATGATATCCTTGTTTGTGTGGAGGTGTTTTACAAAGAATATTAGAACTTTGTTCCTTGAGTCACTGATTCAATCATTATCTGATTTATATTTTGGTGGGGGGTGTAGAGTATTGGTACAGAGTCTTACCATGTACTCCAAATTGACCTGGAATTCTCTAAGGCTGGCCTTGAACCCATAATTCTCCAGCTCAGTATCCTGAATGCTAGAATAACAGGTATGTACCTAGGTTTATCTGATTGTTATTTATCAACAGCTATGTTAAGAACAGAAGGGCCTTCCATTGTACTTACTACCTTTAATTTTCATCAGCAAATCATAGCTTGATCTAGACACACCCATAACCATCTATCCCATGAAGTAGGATAGAGTACAATAAGCTATATTCTAGCCATTACTAAACCATATAGAAGAAAACTCTAACCCACAGACAGGAATGGAGACCAGGTTTGGAAGGAAGAGAAAAGCATACATTCTATTTTATATTTATGTAGTTATTTATTTTGGCCAGGGCCAGGGTGCTGTTTCTGAGCATTCTACTGCTGGAGCCACAGCTCCACTTCTGGATTTTGGGTGATTAACTGGACATAAGAGACTTAAGAACTTTCCTTCCTGGATGACTTGCACTGCAAACCTCAGATTTCAGTCTCCTGAGTAGTTAGGATAATAAGCATGAGCCAAACAGCCACAACTAACACATATACTCTTAATATGAGGTTTCCAAATGCCAAAGCTACTGAGTACATTTTTCTCACCTCATCTGGAGACATTCTGGTAAGTGTGTTACAATGTATTTTTTCTCTTCTCCTTTTCCACACTTGCTGTGGTTCTGTATCCTGTCTTGCTTCTGCTTACTGAGGGGCAAGCCATGAGCTATCAATGTTCAAATCTGCAGAGGGAGCTATTGTTATGCCCATGAGTTGTGTCTATATTTCTGGATCCCCAGAAGCTACCATTTCTTCACGGCCAGGCCCAACACAACCCTGGGAACTGCAGAAAGGCCATTGAGCTGAACTGGATTGCTGTACTCATAATTAAGCCTGCTGTACTCTTCATTCTGCACAGTGGCTTTTCTCTCACGTTTTTCCCCTCATGTTCTTGCTGCCACCCCATTTGCCTCTTATCAGAGAAGCTGTCTGTTCTCACTTTCTTGCAGAGAAATGGCTTTCAGAAATTTAGTTAGGTGTCCAATCTCTTTAGGATCCAGAAACATCTGGGCTATGAATTCTTTGGCTGTGATCAAGAGAAAAGTGAACAGCCTCATTTCTGACCCCATAGCTTTAGTAAATAATTTTCATGCATATTTCCCCCTTTCCAAGGATAAATTCTTTCTAAGACCTTATCCTTGTCATTGAAAAAAGAAAAATAACGACTCTGCTCAGTCAGCATTCTGGACCTACATGGACACAATGAATCTTCCAGAGAATATAGTTTAGAATCCAAAAGGGTGAGAAAAGGAAAAGTAGGAGTCAAAGTGCAATATGGCAGCAACAAACAATTTTGCACAGAGAGTAGAACATGGACTCTCTAACATAGTTCTAACACAGTGTGGGCATTCCAGGCTCCCTAACTCAGCTTCCAGACACTGGGCAGAACTTCTAGAGGAAATCCTGGGATTTCAGTCTCTTCTCTCCTGCTACCTCCTTAGGTCACTGTGAAAACTGGTTGATGGCAGGCTGCATTAAGCTGCATGAATGAAAAGAAGTAGAATAAGATTTTGCCAACAAGCCCTTGCTGGATAAGAAAGAGGACAATTAGCTAGTTTAAGGGAGTGTTCTGTAAGAGGCTTAAATTTCTTTTCTTTTTTCCTTTCTGTCTTTCTTCCCTCCCTCGCTCCATCCCTCCTTTCCTTCCTCCCTTTTCCCCTTCCTCTCTTTTCCTCTCCCTCCTTCCTTCTCCCTCCTTCCCTCTCTCCCTCCCTCCCTCCCTCCCTTCTTTCCTTCCTTCCTTCCTTCCTTCCTTCCTTCCTTCCTTCCTTCCTTCCTTCCTTCCTTCCTTCCTTCCTTCTTTCTGCCTTTTCCTTCTTTCTTCTTGGAAAGGTCAAGCCTTCAGGGCAACTTCAAAATAGTTTGGCATTTATAGCAGCTCAATATATATCTCAATGATTTGTAAAAAGTAATAAACAATGGTTTGTAATTTCACTTCAGTCACTGCATTTTGTATAAAGTACTATTTATTTCTATCACGTAGAAACTGATAGTTTCTATATGCAAATATCTGAAATACTTAGCTTGAATGACTGTTCTCATTTTAGAGGTGATCTCAGATTTCTCAGAACCTACTGGAGCCCATTTTAAATGCATAATACATATTTGTTAAATTACACTGTATAAAATTTAGAATTATTGTCTGTTACTTATCTTAAACCCTTGGACTTCCAAAAAACAAATCTTCATAAGTCAGAAATGTTTTAGTTACAAAATAAGGAGTATCCAGCCTGGACACAGTTGCTGTCTTGTTATTACTGCTCATTCTGATGCTTTTCTTATGCTGCTGGCTGTCTTATTAGTACCTCCTGTTGGGAAATATTTTTCTTTAGCATAGTATCTTAATAACCATCAAGGTGGTTTATCCAGGGTTTCCTAGTGCTCAGCATGCCTAGGGATTGTAATGTGGTAAATACCATATGGGCAAAATAACTGCATTAAAAAATGCTATCAGTGGCTGCATCCCACTTCCGTATGTAAGATGTATTGATGATTTATATGTGCAGTCTCCTTTGGAAAAGAAAGCATAGTTTCTGACAAAACAGAATGATTTTTCCTTGTAGAGTAAAATCCTTAAAAATCTATAACTAAAACTAGAGAAGGCAGAGTTTGTCATTGCAAAGCCATTAGTCCATTTTCTGCAGTGCTTTGTTTGATTAAGCTCATTAGTCTGTGTATATGGGTGAAAGCCATTGTAGCTGAATTAATATTGTATAAAGCAATTATTTTCCTTATCCACTCTCTCATTCATTATGCTCTTCTCAATGATTATTTCACTATGAAAAAATTTAAAAAACACAAGATCATCCTATTGTGAGGTACTCAGTCACAATTTCAAGGTATGTGTTATTCTTGTGAATTTTCCAGACAATTTGTATTTCTATAGTACTTATCAAATAATGTATACTTTTATATTTTTATTCATTTTGCCATTCTGGTTCTATGGAAGCTTTGAAACAGCTAACAGTATCACGTATTATGACATGAGATGCTACATTGACAGTTGACACAGTCATTAAGAATCTGGGCAATTAATTCAATTCTGATCAAATGTGGAAAGATAATAAATGCCTTTTCTATTAAAGAATTTCTGCCATCCATCACTTTTGAGCTTTTAGGTCACAAAGCTATCTCTTGCACTTTTAATTTTTTTCTGGAGGGGTCTGAGATAAGAAATCATAGTGTTAGGTAAAAGGTTTGCAAATGGCTAATTATTGTGAGTTCCTGATTACACTAGGGGGAGTCATTGCTGATTACCTTCTGCAGATTTTGCTTTCAAGTTCTATTGACATTCAAACAGAATGGGCTTTAAAGTCATTTGTGGTTATTACTCAATATCTTTTGCCTAATTTCCCTTTCCCGTAGCCTATCACCCAGCAGGAGATCTTTTATGTCAAAACACTTAATTACCTCCTCCCAAATAAGTGAAAGTTAAAAATAAGCAAAATAAACAGAAGAAAAGAAAAATGGCATATTTATAGCCTCTTACCCTGATTTACGATTTGTTTTTTTACCTGTTTGACTTAGAGTTACTGGCAGAGCACACAAGAGGCCCATGAGTATGTTTTGAAGGCAAAGCAAATCTAAAATATTTCCTCCCTCCCTCCTTCCATCCCTTCCTCCCTCCTTCCCTTCCTTCCTCCCTCCCTCCCTCCTTCCCTTCTTCCCTCCCTCTCTTTCCCCTTTCCTTTCCTTTCCCTTTCCTTCTTTTCCTCTCTCCTCTCCTCCTCCTCCCCTCCTCTCTTCCCCCTCTCCTGCCCTCCCCTCCCCTCATCTCCCCTTCCTTCCTTCCTTCCTTCCTTCCTTCCTTCCTTCCTTCCTTCCTTCCTTCCTTCCTTCCTTCCTTCCTTCCTTTCTTTCTTTCTTTCTTTCTTTCTTTCTTTCTTTCTTTCTTTCTTTCTTTCTTTCTTTCTTTCTTTCTTTCTTTCTTTCTTTCTTTCTTTCTTTCTCTCCCTCTTGTTCTTTTCTTTGTTCTGGTACAGGGGCCTGGGTTCTGTCCCCTAGCTTTTCCTACTCAACCCTGACACTGTACCACTTGGGCTCCACTTTTGACCTTTTTTTGGCTGGTTTATTGGATTCAAGTGTCTCACCAACTTCCTTGTTCTGGGTAGGAATAGCTTTGAAGAGGTATTATCAGATTGTAGTCTCCTCAGTCTCAAGGATTACAAGCATGAGCTGCCAGTGCCTGGCTAAACTATTGGTTCTCATCTTGTGCTTGGAGCCCATCACATTTGGATGGAAGATCATGGGAGGATGAATCTCAGGAGGAGAGATACTGTGGCTGCCACCTGTGCTGCTACATCTTTTTTTTTTTCTTTTCAAATTTTTATTATCAAACTGATGTTACATCTTGATGTATGTGAAGTGTATGGAAAGAGGAATGGCCGTGTGCAAGAGGATATAGTAAATAGATGCAAATCTTACCTGCATAGGTATATCTGTGTGCACTATTTGTAAGCCTGTATGTATATTTGAAAATAAAATGCAAATAGATAGAATAATTTAATTGAATGAAAATTATGCCATTGGCATGTGAATGTAAAGGCTTACATTCTCCTAGAATCTCATCCACTCGACAGTGATCGTGTCTTCCTAGGTACAAAGCACATAAAGCCAATTACCTATGTGTTAACCTTTGTTCCTCAATACCAGAGAACTTCTATTAAAAGAATTCATTTTTTCTTTCTGGGCCTATATCTCTTTTTATGTGAGGGTCAAGGACATGGCCATGGTTAAAAGGTTAACACTTTATTGTTTGTTTCAGTAAGGTTATAGACACTACTTCGACCCAGGACATTAACTGGTTCCCTTCTTTGCAATGTTGCGCATTGTGAATTTACTATGAGCTACAGGATTTCCAAAAGTTTTACTTGAAGAATATATTGTTGGTTTGGATGCTGATTTTGCTCCTGACCTCCTCCCCCCTACTTTTAGAAGCACCATGTGACTGGAAAGGTCAGGCTTGAAGTGCATTTTTACTTCACCTGTGAGAAGATCTAATGTATTTCATCATTAGACTCCTGTAGAAATATACAATGAAAGTAGGGGATCTGGTTAGCGCCAGAGGCAAAGTACTACTAACTCATCCCAAAAGATTGCTTTTTGATTAAGGGGCTCTTGCTGTAAGGTGCTCAGCCTTTCTTGCAGCTGATATGAACTGCTATTCTTGGCTGTGTAACCTAAGTTGAACATCTGATTTTTTTTAAAGAAACAGCGATTACATTAAGGAGTCCTCATGTGAGATATAATTCCTTGAAATTTTTCAGGCAGAATTCAATAAGCAGACTGAACTTTATGCCATGGAGTTAGGCAGAAGTTCACAAAGGAGAGAAAGTGGTAGGGGAATTCAACCCCAACTGTTTTGTAGATAAATAGAGACAAGCCATAAATGACACTGACTAGAAATCTACCCTGTCTTGAAAAAAATAAAAGAAGGTCTAATGAATAGCTGAGCTTAGAAAACAGACAACTTTGCCTTTTTTCTCATGTGCCCTGAAGAGTTAAAATAGCCTGCCCTTAATTTTGTTAGGAGAGGGCAAAGGAAGTGAAAGGGAGTAGGGTAAGCCTAGGGCAAATATATAATTTATTGTCCAAACTGGGACACTTTGGGAGGTAAAGGTACTCTGATAATAATTACATGAGATAAAAGGCATAAATCGAGCCTCTCACAGGCAACCGGGATGTTTGGTGACCCCTGGGCAGTACAATTAATAGGGCTTTATGTCCCTGGTCTTTTAGCCTTGCTGTGACCATGAGCACACAGTAGAAACATCATTTCAATTGATGGCTTTATTTTTTTTCTTCAAGGTTTCTGATCATAAACTCTCTGTGGTATAGGCAATCTCAATTACACTTTGTGGCGGGATAAGTTTTCTGTTCTTGGCATTCTGTTATTAGATTAACAAGCATTTGATTGTTTCTTTTGTGTATGGGCTTTTCATATTTGGTACAATTGGAATTGAAAAGAGAAAAAAGTATTTTTAATAGGACAGCTAAGAAAAGAACATCAAAGCTCCTATTTGGATTATCTTTAACTGTTAGCTATCTTTTGTTCTCCAGAGCTGGTCTATCTATATGTCCTGCCTCTTTTCTTCAGCTAATGATACTGTTTGCTCATTTTCACCATGCTAGGTAGAAGACAGAAAGAAATTTGTTGTGATTGTTTTATAAAAATCGTAGTGATTTTTCTTTCACAGCGGGGCACTGTATGAGCATTTTAATACATGATCTTTGTCTAGCCTGAACATCTTCTGCACTTCTCAAATAAAGCTTGGAATTGAAGAGATCGATCTGACGCAAGGACAGTCATGTACTAACATTAAGAGAATGTGCTTTTGGTTTTCATCAGTTCTGAGTTGATTTAGAGAGCAGCATTGGGTCACATGTATTACAAATAAGACTGCATATAAATGATAAAGTTCATTTGAGGTAAGAAAATTAGAAATCAAATCAAACTAAAGTGTTTATTTTTAAAATTGTAAACATTGTGAAAATATTATATCTGATTAAAGAGCAAACCAATCCTTAGGCAAGCCAAAGATGTGACGTTCACCATGTATTAAGAATTTATGAAATTCTAGATCCTATACTAAATATTGTAAATATATTATATCATCTAATCTTTAAAGGGAGATTTTAGGTATGTTTCTATATAAGAGCTGAAAAAAGGTATCAAAGAGTAAATTACTAGACCAAGTCCATTGGGAGGAGAAAATAAAAATCAGATAGGTCATATTAAGCAGAAATACCTATGTACTATCTTCAAAAGAAAGTGAGAGAATTTAGGTACTATTTTAAAAGAGTCAAAGTATATTTTTGTATAAATTTTCCACCTTAATTATTATATAGAGTAAATATTTTAAACACAGGATTTTCTCAGTAAAAAGACAATCAAGAGAATGTAAAGGAATGAAAAGGTAACTTTCATTTCTATGGATTACAAAAATCTCTGAGTCTTACATGTAATGTTTGCTGCAAGAAAGACATTGAGCACATATGCTGGTTGTTAAAAACCTCTCAGTTCATTCTCTCCTCTAGAATGGCAATTAACTACTCATCTTTCAAGTCAGATTTTTCTACAAAGATTTAGAGAACTCCTCCTTTTTCAAAGACCAGTCAGCCTAGTAACTACCATCAGTACTTCAGTGCTGAATTCAACTAAATCACATCTCTCCCTGATCTCTTCTGTTTTTTTTTTTTGTTGTTTGTTTGTTTGTTTCCTGCTTGAAGGAATACTGTGGAAAAAAAGAAAATAAAATGTCCCATAAATTTCTGGATTCTATTATAGATAAAAATAAACAACATCCATGCACTGACAAGATTGCACCAGGTATGCTTGGTGAGCATTGGCTCCTGATATGTAGGAGAACATTTTTAACTTTTAGATAAGGAAGATACAGAAGAAAACATTTTCTTGGGCAAAGAATGTTAATTCTAAAGCACCTGTTAATTTGAAAAGCCCCCATAATAATAAATATAATTAGCTGCAACACTTATAACACTAGTAATGGGGTTTGACATCAGTTGGATCTGCCTGCAAATTTTAATCTGACCTTTACTAGTTCTGTGACCTTGGATGAGTTATTTAAATGTTCTTGTCTCATTGTATATCTCTGGAAATGGGATGAGAAAGTTTTACTTTCAGCCTTTTAGGCAAGGATTAAAAATGCAAGTAAGCTTCTGATATGGAGTTCCACTTTTGTAGAATGTAACTAACTAGTACTAACTTCTGACTTTTAAGGATGTACATATATTTTATTTTTCAGTAAGTCCTAACAAAGAAGGGTGGAATATAGTAGTGTTTATAACCAACTGAACTAAAAAAGTGGAAAATTCTAGCTTGAGTGTAGTAGCCTATTCCACTTTATGATTTGTCTCATTTTTCCCCCTATCAGAATGAAAACGCTGGTCCAAGTGCTTCTTTATGATGAATGTGGTTCACGGCCTTTCATCATGTACGGAGCAGAGGTGGAAACAGTATTTCATGTATCACAGTTCGATCTAGTGTGTCAGCTATGCTTACTCAATAAAAGAAATCACTGCAATAAATAATGTTAATGGACATTGTGTTTTAAGATGTGAAGTTATTAGAACATTGGATAGGTAACCTTTTTTAAAAAAAATTTATTCAAGCTAAATTCTATCCATTTGTGATAAGCACTTTATTTGGTTTCTGTCACATCTTTCTTACAGAAAAGCCTTACAATGACTTGTGGAGCTAATGACACAGCCACATTATGCACACAAAGAAGTGACAGGAAATATTTCTAGAAAAGACTGCCTTTATGAAACTGCTAATAAGTGGATGCCTGTTTTCCATTAATGCCCTGCAAAACAAGTAAAGCCTGTGGCATCTCAAAGAAAACTGTTAATTACAGAATTTCTTCTATTTTATGCAGAGATTTCTTTTCAGTTATTGTTTATCTGTCAATGAAATGCATGCAGATCCATTTTATGTGTGTCACATATTGTTAGGGAAATTTGCTAAGCATTCTCTGGAAACTAATGCAATGAGATTCACTAACTTTATCATTATTGATAATGATTGAGTATATGTTAAAGGGTATATTCTACAGATGGAGAAATTCTTAGTCATATACTTATTTAAACTAGCAATGCAAATAATTTTATTAGAAGTCATAATATATTATAAATATTGTTTCACATTTGATGGTAGAAAATATATGGGTTGAGTTTTGCATATCAGTGATACTGTGTTTTTTTTTTTTTACTTTCTGCATATGCCTTTCTGTAGGTTTATGGTTCCAATATAAGTGGTATATAAATGCAAAGATAAAAGACAATGTTGGTTTTGCAGACAATAGAATTATACTTGCCTCGCTGACTGGTAGGAATGTATATTTGGTTCTCTGTAGCAGGGCTTGCCACACAGGAAAGCACCATCATAGGATTATAGGGCTTTTTCAAGCTGGCTGATAAGAGACTTTTAACTCAAAATGTCTAGGTACTGCAATGCCTTCTCGTCACGGTTGCTAAAAACACACTGCCTTTTGTCAGGCTACAGAATGTTTTAATTCCCAATGCAAATCTGGGTGACATGTTTGTTACGCTAGCAGATATACCTGACAGATCCCATTCTCTGTTTTCCAGAAAAAAAACACACTCGGCAGCACGTTGGTGGGATATCAATCCTTTTATGTGAGCATGCCTTTTAGTAATTGGGAAAAACCGTTTCAAACCAGAGTCGATTCGATATAAAAATACCTTGCAAGTGCTGTTTGTATAATTCCTAGGATGAGATCATTTTTGCAGACCTAGTTCTTCGTTCTCAGAACAGTTTTATGGCTTGAATGAGGCATAAATAAAAATAAGGTGAATAAAAATAAAGCTTTCATCATACCTTTTGTTAACGTTTAGAAATATATTCATTGAGCTTTTTAGTTACTTATATACATATACACACAATATGTAAAGAATTATGGTACATGCATCCAAATAGTCTATAAAATAGAACAATTACCTACACATGTTTCTGAGACCATAAGTCAGAGCTGCTCATAAAAATATTCTCAAGTACATTCAATATCCTGTGCAAAAAAATACATATTAAGAAAGCTTTCCTTAAGAGGTAATCTCCATCTTTTACATATAATGAGATATACATCGCCTATAGCGATCAGAACAAAAGTTCAAATTCAGGTCACTTGGATGTGAGAGGACCTACCTGAAATCCATTGTTGGTCATGTACTTAATAACATTACAGGCCTGACTGTATAGACATTCAATATCTCCAGTTGAAAAAGTTTCTTGTGATTTTATATCATATCACACTTTGTCCCCAATTTTTTATTTCTGTTTTTAGAGCTAAAGGAAAGAAAAGATGTGAGGTAAACTGATTTAGAAAGTTTTTATTAGTTTTGGTTGGTACAGAGAGTCTTATTTTCAAGATTTCAGATCTATCCTTAAATCCTCCTCTTTTGAAATCCATTACATCACTCACTTGTTTTTGTTTCATTCTTACGAAAGTGTCTTTCTTTTGAATTTATTGCCTTGTCTCCAATTTTGTATTTATTTTCTGAGGCTATTTTATGTGTGTAAATGTAGGAAGATCTAGCAGCACAAACTGTGTGGGAACAGATTAGAATTGAGCACGTATGCTTTTAGTCTTTTCATTGAAAATGCAAAAGGCATGTTTACAGCATTTTAATTGTATTTGAACAAATTGTTGTGTTGGTTCAATCAGTATTTTTGAATTTCCTCGTTCAGGAACAAAATTGTGGCGAAGTATTCAAATTTCTATTTGTAGCTCTCATTAGGTGGCATGTAGAAAGGAGCTGATCTTGTTTCAATTTGCAGGTGAATAGAATCTATCTTCCTTGTAATTCAGGGACCAGAAAGATTAAACACTTTGGCTTCCTGCTCTCGGTGAGGATGTTCTTAGACTCCACAAACTTATCTAAGAATGCTGATGAATTGATGAATTGATTAGGGATGCTCTGCTTTATTTTGAATGCGTTCAGTGCTTTATACGATATTAAGATGTGTTGCGTTATTCTCTTAGATCATTTTTCTATTATTATAAGGTCATTTTTGTTATATCTGCTAGAATACTAAAGGATATCTGGGTTAATGAATTTCTATTTCAGTACCCAACAGCACCAAACCCTTAGAAGGTTCGTGCTCATACTCAGGTTCACAATCATTGTTTAGCAATAAGCACCTGCTGAAGAGGTGAGGGCCTTGGAGTGGGGGTGGGGCAGGGGGAAGCTGCAAACAACAACTTTCACTGTATGAGAAGCAAGTTTTCCTTAGGGAAATTACTAAGAGTGCAATGCAAGCATATTTTTTAATTAAATAGATTAGTTTATGCCTTTGGCGCTTAAAGGAAAAGTCCTTAGATTCACAGTCTCCTGTACTCTAAACATTGGCCAGGTTAATTTCTGGAAATTAAATCTAGTCCTGTTCTTCCACCCCATTTTATTCTTTCATTTCAAGTGCTTTTCTTTTGCCATATATGGTTCATTCCCTGCTTTCTTTTTCTGTTCTCTCCATCTTCATTTTTTCCCCTCATCTTTAGCACTTCTGCCTATTGAAATGGGACTGGCTCTGACAGTCCCCTCCATCTTTATTCCTGAAGTCAGAATGAATAGCAGCACTAGGACTCATTCAGTCCCTCTTTGTCTATGCAGCTCTTAACTGACTTCTTTAAATAACAGTGTCTTGCCAACTTGTCCATGCTTCTGATGACACTGTCGTCATTTGGAGTCCAATGTGCCATTTTCTCCTCCTGTTCTCTCCCCGTCAGTCATATGGTCTTGCATAGAGGAGGCACTGAGAGGCTGAGATTAGTGCCTATGTTTAATCCCTTGTATTTCACCCTTCTAAGGGCAAGTAAGCCATTAAAATTTGTGAAAAATCATTTCCCCTTTTAAAATTCATCTCCCATACTATCACTGAGATACTCCATTTCCTCTACAGAGAAGAGAGACCTATGTTTTCACACTGAATTGTGAATATCATAGTGCTGCAGGTGCAGAGTGATTCATCAGTCCTTAGAAGAAGATAGATCAGAGACAGAAACAAATTGTACAGTTCAAAGGACTTACAGTTGAACAAAATGAACATGAGAAAGCTGGAATCTGGGGCTGGGAATATGGCCTAGTGGCAACAGTGCTTGCCTCTTTCGATTCCTCAGAACCACATATATAGAAAAATGGCCAGAAGTGGCGCTGTGGCTCAAGTGGCAGAGTGCTAGCCCTGAGCAAAAAAGAAGCCAGGGACAGTGCTCAGGCCCTGCGTTCAAACTCCAGGACTGGCAAAAAAAAACCCAGAAACTTAACAGAAACTTAAGTGAACATTTCAGAATAAATTATTGCTGTATGTAAACTGTTACTGAAATTGGTATTTGTTTGAAGGGTTTTATTTCACATTTGTATTATTAGCAAAAGGGCCTATTTTAAAAGCTTATATAATTTTTTCCTTCAGATTCTATGCATTAAGAGTAAAATTCCTAGCCAGGCATCAGTGGCTTGTGCCTGTAATCCTAGCTACACAGTTCAAAGCCAGCCTGAGCACGAAAGTTCATGAGACTCTTTTCTGCAATTAACTACCCCAAAAGCTTAGAGTGGATCTTTGGCTCAAGTGGCAGAGTGCTAGCCTTGAGCACAAAAGCTCAGGCAGGGACAGCCCCCAGGCCCTGAGTTCAGGCCCCTGAGCTGGCACCAAAAATAAGCAAAATTCCTCTTACTGTAATAAAAACAAATTGAAGAAAAAAAAAAAAGACTCATTAGAAGTCAGTTAAAAAAAAAAAAAAGAAAGCTGGAACCTGTGCTGTGGGGGAGTGGTGGAGTGGAGTGGTGGAAATCGGATCAAAAGGAGGGGGCAGACAAACAAAGAGCAAAGGGGTAGACAAATGCAGTGACAGTATTCAATGTGTGTATGTGACCACAGAACCATGTAAATTAAGGAGAGGGGTGGGGTTAGGAGATTGGGGGGAAATGAAGAAAGGAGTGACATTGATCAAGATGCATTATATTCACAAACTGATGAATTGAAACCTTGTGCAACTATTTAAAAATTATAAAATTAGTAATAACAATAAAGAAATTAGATTGAACTAACAAGTAATCATTGGGAAATCATTTTAAGATTTTGATAATTTCCCAATGGCTCCTTGTCTAGAAAAGGGAAGCAGGGAGAATGTAGTGTTTTATACTGAATACTAAATAATTCCATAAAAGAGTGCAAATCGGCTTTGAATGCTGGAAATGTACGAATTAAAGCCGACTCAGCCATTAGGTTGTCTGTCTTTATCAAGAAGGCATGGAGAGTCCTTGCCTTGGAAATGCAATGCAAAGCTAA
Source organism: Perognathus longimembris pacificus (assembly GCF_023159225.1). Lineage (NCBI taxonomy): Eukaryota > Metazoa > Chordata > Mammalia > Rodentia > Heteromyidae > Perognathus > Perognathus longimembris. The sequence goes on along the minus strand of NC_063169.1, from coordinate 24,928,702 downwards.
TGTAGGAAAGTAATGTGAAGGTGACAGGCTTGAAATAAGAGCATTTTGCAGTTTGCCCCAAGTCAGCCACACAGAGGTAATATGCCACTGAAATGGGATATAGTAAACACAATATTAGGTCAGGCCCAGCCACTGAATTCTGGGGGAAATCATATAAAAGGATTAAAAGATGCAGTCATTAGGATCCTAAATGACTTGGTAGATGAAATGGATCACTCAGAAATGTGAATTGTGTTTTCATTTCATAGGACAACATTGGCACACATGCAGAAACAAATTGCTTTGAGTATCTTAACATGCATTTCTCAGGTCTCCAGCTTTGCTTTGTTATAAGTAGGCAGTGTCTACTTTGGTTCCTTTACTAATGAGAATACTTTTTATAATCTACTGCAGTGAACTGTTCCACTGTCCTTTATGATGAACTGCTTTTCAGGTTAACTTTTTTGAGGTTTTGGTATGATTAAAACCTTTTCAAATATTGCATATTGTAACAGAAAATTGTGCTGGGGAAGAAGTCTAGGGTCAAGATTAGAAAAAGGAAAACCAAATGTTCATACCCCTATCTATATTTCTTAAGCCAATTTAATTGTGAGCCCTAGATTATTTTGTAAAATTACAAATCTAGGAGAAAATTACTTAGAAAAGCAAATGGAAGCTTTCAAAATTTTAAAATACTAAAAGATGTTCAGGGACTAGAGGTTGAGCAGTTGCTAAGACTTCAAGGCCAAAGTTGAAGATCTGTTTCCAGCATTATCCGTGAAACACTCTTCAGGTAATGTGCCTTCATCTTACTACCAGGGAAAGAAATCAGAGCCTTTCTCTTCTTTATACTTGGCAGTAGGGGTAGGCGATGCTTCTTTCTTTTTGTCATTTTTGCCAGTCCGAGGGCTTGGGACTCAGGGCCTGAACACTGTCCCTAGAGCTTCTTTGTGTTCAAGCTAGCACTCCACTGCTTTAGCCACAGTGCCATTCTGGCTTTTTCTGTCTATGTGGGTGCTGAGGAATCAAACCCAGGGCTTCGTGCATGGTAGGCAAATACTCTACCACTAAGCCACATTCCCAGCCTCTTTTGTTTTTTGGCATATGTCTTCAACATCCTTTTTTTAATTTCCTATGGCTGAGTTTACTGTGTCATCTCCTATCTTGGTGAGCTTGTTATTCCCATTCCAGCTTTCCCAGAAATTCAAGAGTCAACTAAAGCCACCGAGAATTTAATGTCATTGTAGGAACTTTACTTATTTATTTGCTTGTAGTATGAGTGATTGAACTCAGGGCCTCGTGTTTCTAAGGTAGGCACTCCAGCCCTCTTTGTTTTGTTTTGAGCTACGGTATTATTGTAACTAAGACCTTGCCTGGGCTGAAATCCCACTTGGGTTTTTCTATATCCCTGAGGGTTATAGTCATTGGACATTGTCCTCAACTGTTGGCTGAGATGGCATCTTGTGAACTATGTCTGGGCTGTCCTTGAGCTGTGATACCTCCATCTCTTCATCTCAAGTTGTTAGGATTATGGTCCCAATTCAATATAACTGGCTAGTGATTTTTAATTGACAACATGGCAATGTGTCTTTATAGAGATAATTTTCCACACACATTATATAAGTCCATAAACAGCCACTTTGCTATAAGGACTCCTCCACTGAGAGGCATTATTGAGAGGGTTCATTCTGAGACTCATTTCTCTCTTTGAACCCTTCTGTCTCCGGAATTTTCTCCCTGTACTAAAGGCCTGTCATATATAACACACAATTATCAATAAATAAACGTGTTCTTCATCCAGAGGAATGGGCAAACCTTATCACACCTGATTCTATGAACATTGTAGAAAAATCAGGACAAGACTTACAACAAATAGGCATTTATTAGGCATCTACTATATTCTACACTATGAGATATGCAAACGCATACATTTTAGTAGAGAGAACAGACATATAAACAATAAATTATCATCTGTGGTGTTTGACATTGAGGCAGAATAGCTAGAGTAAGGTGAAAAAAATTTTCAATACAAATTCAGCTTCAGGAAATAGAGCAAAATCAGGAACTGGGGCTCAATAATCACTGGCACAGAAAGGAACTGGATTAATTGTTGAGTCATATGGAGTCCTGTTCATTTTCCATCACCTGTCTTTCTTTCCTTAGAAGAGTAATTGATCCACGAATAGAAAGTACCTAGTTTTGGTCAGACTATGATCTTAAATAATACATGAAAAGGGCTGGGAATGTGGCTTAGTGGTCGAGTGCTTGCCTAGCATGAATGAAGCCCTGGGTTTGATTCCTCAGCACCACATAGACAGAAAAAGCCAGAAGTGGTGCTGTGGCTCAAGTGCTGTTCTTGAGCAAAAAGAAGCCAGAGACAGTGCTCAGGTCCTGAGTTGAAGCCCCAGGACTGGCAAAAAAAAAAAAAAAGAAGAAGAAGAAGAATACATTGAAAAAAAACCACAAAGAACAGGCATCAATGACCTATCTTCATCATGATTTTTATCCTTGAATCAAAAAATAAAATCTCCTGGCGTGCTCCCTATAGATTCTTCTTTCTAGTTTGAATTTGAAGAATGACAGGGCAGTCATTGTTCCTTGCTTAGTTTTTAAGTAGAAATAGAAGAGGATACTTCTAATGTCTACCCTACAGAATTCCAAAATCACTATCATGTTTAGAAGTTGTATGGCCCTCTGAATTCTTGGGAGAGAATTGCAGAGGATGGAATTAACAAGAGGAAGAAAAAATAAGCAGGAGATGAAAATGAGCAATCAAGTTTGAAATGAAGTCACAGAAGACCTTGCCTGTCATGTTAGGAACAGTGTATCCGAATTAGCAAAGTGTCAGTGAAAGGAGCAAGATAAGGCAGCTAAGTGGGTAGACGAATGCAGTCTCTGCTCAGTGTGGGCAGAAAAGCTTTACAAACCCTAAAGCCCAGTGCTACTCAGTGTCCAGGAAGATGACTTCCCAGGACTCAACACCTCCTGGGGGGAACCACAGAACAGTGATTGAAATGCAGGTTAACAATCTTAAGTTATCAAGGAAAGGAAAAATTATGTGCAATAAACTATGCTAATGAAGTCAGGGAAGTGTGTAATAGAGTTTAGAATGCCATGAAACAGTGAACATTAGGAAAATGCTTTTTGGTGCTTATAGATATGCTAGTTTATAAATGTATGAATCCTCTTGTACTCTAACAAGTTATGTTAGCCATTACTGAAGTCTATGACATCTTTTAATATCCACATTAGGCCAGTTTCACCTTTTAGGAAAGTAAGCCCTTTGTTGATGGGGTATTTCATCCATATTTTCCTATATCACCAAAGTCAATGCTGAACATACTTTAGAGCTCCAATAAATCTTTTATGACACTTTCTCGACCATGGCCTGGCACTACTGACCTACCGATTGGCTCTTTGTTGAATAATTTATGGCATGTCTTAGGACAGTTACTGAAACCTTGTATGGATTACCCTACAAAGAATAAATCCATCAATGATACCCTACATTACAGAGTGCTTGTTTCCTAGGATGCTAATAGGGGAAGGTTATATAGAATTGGGGAAGGAGAAAGAAGGTCAGTGTAGGACACAGAGAGCCTGCGGCTTTAATGCAACCACTATTCACTTGGGGAACATCCTCAGTTAAGATGGATCTCCATGGACCTTCATGTAAAAAGAAAATAGGTACATAGACTCTGCAAAGCATTTATAAATAATAGTGATTGTTTTTGTAAAGCACATAGCATGCAGCCTAGTACCCATTAAGCGTTTAATAAATAACAGCAATTAATCATTTAAGACCCACTTTAAAGACACAATGTTTTTAATAACATACACAAAATATATACGAAGATGGATAGTAGTAAATATGTCTCATCTAATAGAAGCCCAGAGTAAATGACATTATTTCTCTCTTTATCTGTGAAATGAGTACTGATGGCCTTTCATTTCACTTCAAGCCTACAGTCCCTGATAATCTTCTGAAATGAGACAACAAAGAATTTCTTTTTTTCCTTTTCATTTTGAACTTTTAGACATTTAAATATAAAAAGCCTTGAGTGAAGGAAAAAGAAAGAGAAATAGAGGATTAGTGATTTAAAATATAATAACTGAGGCCAGTGAAGTATTATATTTCTTAGAGCAGAGGTGCTGACAAGGGCTGAGGGTTACAATGAAAGATGCGGAGGTGTTAACAATGAAATCACTTCTTAGAATATCCATTCAGTAACAGAAAACTTGTTTAAGACACTTTTCTTAATTTTAATTCTTACCACAATTTCAGAATTTTATTATCACCATCATCCTTTTGTCCTTAATTCCCACTTTCCCATAGGAACACATGCACTGTGTGTGAACAATATTTGTCACTTTTTTCTCCACTGATCCCTTCAGTAAAACTGCATTTTTATGTCTGTATTTCTAAAAATGGATTTTTTGACATTGATGATTAAGAAATGACAAAATGACACCTAGGCTTCTTTTCCTTGGTCAAAACGAGCAAAGTACATATTAGTAGTGACTGCCTATTTTAAAATCTCTTTTTTCTATGTCTGTTGAGCTGTCTGTAATCATCAGAGTGGAAAATAACTTTGAAAGCTGAAGTTCAGTGTGTGTATGTGTGTGGGGGGGAGCTTTAGTGCCTCAATATGGCAAAAAGACTGGCATTTAGGATAGCTGCTTTTATTAAAACAAACATTTTAGTCAGTGTTGTAAAGTTCTACAGAATCGTGCAAGTCCTAGATCTGTCTGTATGACCTGCACCTTTTGAGGTAACTATTGTCACTTGATTGCTAGGGAGAGAGGAAATGACTGGTTGTGAAGACACACAGAGAGTCTAGAGGAAAGAAGAGACAAGGAGAGGAAAGAAAGGGCAATTAGAAGCATAGAGAGGAAAGGGGAGGGAGGAGATAAGGAGGTGACTGGAAGGAAGGAAAGAGAATGGAAGGGAGGGCAAGGAAGGGTGGATAAGGTAAGATGGTAGCAGAGTGAAAGTGATTAGGAAGAAAAATAGGTGAGGAAATGTGAATAGAGAGGAGGGGAGGAATAAAAGGAGAGGGGAGAAGAGAGGGAAAGATGGTAGGGTTGAACAGGGAAAGAGGACAAGAAAGAAAGAGAAAGAAAGGATATAAGGAAAAGAGAAGAAGGGGGAGGAGAAGAAAGATAAAGAAGGGAAGAAACAGAAGGTGAAAAGAGGGGAAGGAAATGGAGGGGGCAATTATTTCAAACAAACAAAAAATCGAAAGGCAAACTTGCTTCTAGCCTTTCTTAGGCTCCATTTCATTTGAGACCCCAATCTGTTTGCCTCAGCATTTTGCTCATGAGAAATGGTGCTGTGTGTTTTGCCCTGGTTTGCTTTTCTTCAGTTTGCCTTCATGGTGTTCACTCTGTCATCTGAGCCAGACACTGTGAAAATACGTTAACATTCTTTTCAGGCTTTGAAGACTTTTTTTTTTGCCCTTCTTCTTTTAGTATGTCGAACTTAATCTTTTCCAGCTTCTTTTCTATTAAGGTTGTATGGAGGTTTCAGTTATTTTTCTTTCCATTTTTCCTCTGCTGTTGCATCTGTAGACACACTGTCTCGCTGGTCTCTGAGCAGTGATATATTATGCATGTATTTTCCAGTGGATTGGGGAGGTGAGATAGGAGAGGTCATACACTCTGAGCAACGCCCATTGGCCCCAATAGATGGGCTGAACAAGGCTGGCAGGGGTGGGATTCAGAGAACAACATTCATTTTCTTTCATCCAGGAGCCTGAATGAAGAGCAATCTTTTTGTTTGTTACAGTGATGGGTAATTTGGAGCACTTCCCTTTGCATGAAGAAATTTGCTATTCTAATCAAAATCTCGTCCCTTTCTACAAACCATTATAAGATACTTATGAAAATAGGCAGATTCAGATTTCCTGTTTGAATTTTTGTCAGCTTTCACTTTTATGCTCATTTGCAGAATCACATAACTATGAAAGGCCAATTAGCTCTAAGTCCCCAGAAAGTGACAGAATAAATTGCTTTCTTCCTAGCAAATCAAGAATAATATTGTGGGTGCAGAGCGAAAGTGTCCACCTAGAGATTTCAGTTCATTTTATCAGTCTAATAGAGTGCTTTCGGCCTGTCTTCTGTGAGTCATACTTGGGGCGTTCACTTTCCTGTCAGAACTCTTATAGAATGTTTCTCTACTTCTGTGCTGAGATAGAATACATCTGTAAATTTGAACACTGCTTTGGTCAAGATGCTTAGTGGGGCTTAGATCTCTCACCCTCCCCTCTCAAAATGTATTTAAGTCAAACCAAGGAATTCACAGCACTCTCTGTCGTAGGATTGACTGGAACCATGTTACTATCCCTTCGTGCAACATTGTGGTTACTTGAATGTTTCTCCACAGAGAAGCTGGGATGCTATAGCTCCTAACTGCAAGAACTATGCAAATATGACTGAAAACCATGGCCTCAACTGACATTTGCAAGATTAAGGCATCCTCCTAAATCAAGCAGGCTGTGGCTTCTCTAAGGCACCCCACCCCCACACCGGCCCCTGAACGTGCACATTTGCAAGTTGCTTCCTTTCTCCAAATTTCTTAGAGTGACTCTTATGCATTTATTGAACATTTTGTCCCACAGCAACATCACTATGCCTAGGAAGCTCAGGGCACCCCAGAGGAAAGAAACACATTGTGTTTTATCTGTGAGACAGCCATGCAGAGTATGTGTAGAGCAGCCTGGGAAGGAGCCCATGCCATCACTCTGAGGTGTAGTATTCAAGGAAAATTTTATTCATGAAGTGGCAATGTTGTGCATTCATCCTTGCTGGAAATATTATCACTGGTAGTATTTGAGAAGGAGGACAGAATAACAAGGGACTTGACTTACATATAGATTTGAATTGTGTCGGTTGCTTAAATCTATTAGCTCTGAATGAAAAATAGTGAATTGCTAATTATTTTGCCTGGGGTACTTCTATCTACCTGCAGTGTAAATGTATTGTATTGAGTCAGTGCTAGGAACATGAGGAATATTTATTCAGGATATCTGAGTACTTAGGCTACTACAGTGTTTTCACCATGCCAGGGAATGGATGCAAGGTATTTGAGCCTGTGGTGTTACATATAATATTTATACTAATACCCAATGAGTTTGAGATGATTAGTGTCATTAGAATGAATTCCGAAGGGATTAATGAGGATTTGCTACTTGTTGGGAGCTGTCCTTGCTACAAAACAATCTCAAGGTGGCTTCCTTTGTCGGAACTTTTGGATTAGAGCTATTCAATAAAAACATTGGTAAATGGTTATAAGATTTACATTCTTCCCCTGGTTAGAGATGACTTTGCTAACTCTACTGCACTACCGGGGCTCATTTAATCCAGCAGTTGTTTTACCAAGCACTTCATAAAAAAAACAATTATTGAATTAATTGTCATGTTTCTAGTCCAGTATTCATTTATGATATCCCCTCCACCTGTAAACTCCTCTCCCAGTTGCCTTATAGATGGAAAATGAAATCATTTCACAGCCTTTAAAATATGTTTTCTTTTTGCTATTAAAAATACCAATGACAAGAATTGGTAGAGGGAGAGCACAGCATTTGGTGTCCTTTGTCCTGCTTTGGGGAAATTAAAGCTTGTCAACTTAGCAGAATATGAGTTCATTCCAAGTCCGTGCCTACCTTTCAGCTGCCCTTGTGAGAAAGTCTCCTTCAAAAACCCTCCTACATAAATTCCAAACTTATGAATGCAAGCTTCTTTGAGTTATTTTTATCATCAAAAACTTAAAAGAAACATTGCTCTGAAGTCTGAACATACTTATAAATAGGAGAGAAGTAATCATATTGCTACATTCTCATTCTTCTTTTCTGGAGTCTAAGGTATATTTTTGTCCTGATTACTTGAGTTATTTTATAAAACTTCATAAAGCTGAGTTAGTTATCATTTCTAGTGTTTATATTTAAACCATTTCCTAAGATATGCACTCTATGTGATAGGAGAAAAAAGCCACAACGAGGTAGTAGATTGTCAAAGAGCAGCCTGGTAGGGATATATAAATAGAGCACTATATTGGGTTTCTCTCTCTCTCTTTTAATTATTCTTCTTTATTGTCAAAGTGAAGTACAGAGTGGTTACAGTTTCATATGTAAGGCAAGCACATTTATTGTCCAACTTGTTACCTTCTCCCTCATTTTTCCTTCATCTCCCTCTTCCCCACTTCTCTCCCCACCCCCATGAGTTGTACAGGTGATTTACACCAATTGGTTTTGTAAATATTGCTATTGCAATGGTTTGTCTTTTTATCCTTTGTCTCTTGATTTTGGTATTCCCTTTCCCTTTCTTAGTTCCCATACACGTATATACAGTATCCGAGGTACTAAGATCAGTTACTGAATTAGCAAGGGTAAAAACCACAGGAAGTGAATACGAGAGAAAAAAAAAAGGTAAGGTTTCACATGGCATGTTGAAGATAACTACAACAATGATATACCACTTATTTCTATAACTTGGAGTAATTTCGCTTAGCATCATTTTATGTGTTCATATGGGCATAGCTATTGAGCTATTGTGATGTTTTGCTATGACTATCCTAGAGATGTACTAATTATTCCCTATGAGGGTAACCATAGAGTCCGTGTTTCTCTGAGTCTAGCTCACTTCACTTAGTTTGGGTGTAGAGGCTATATTTGAGGGTAAGAAATAGACACTTATACAGTGTGATGGGAGGTGTGTTTAAACAAGCACAGGGAACTAGAGGAAATCAACAAGTTCCACCAGAATAGGATTATATTTATATTTCAAAAAAGGCAGTGGGGATTGATTAAAAAAAACATCAGTTTAAGCCAATGCTAATGCAATCTTAACTCTAGAGGTTAAAATATGAATATTGCAGTTTGAAAGCAGCCTAAGTAGTAAGTAAAGTCATGAGGACTCTTATCTCCAATAAACCAGCAAAAAATTGGAAGTGGGACTGTGACTTAGTAGTAGAGTACCAGATTTGAGTGAAAAAGTTAAGGGACAGTGCCCAGAATCTAAGTTCAAACACACACACACACACACACACACACACACACACACACACACACAGAGACACACAACTGCAATCAACTAAAACAGAATATGTAATTTTTTTGTAACGTCCTGTCAGCTGATGAATGAAGGCTGCTTCCTGAACTAGGTTTTCAGGCTTTTGCAATATATTCTCAACTTATTTTTCTGGCTGAAAAATATTTAATATACCGTTCAGAAATCTCAAAAGTCTGAAGGCTGAACATTTTACCATATCTCATTTAGGGGCAAAACCTAATCTGAACTGACATGATGTTTTTTATGTATGTCACTTTTTGTGAATATTTGCATGCTTGCTATAGATATACTACTGTGTTTGATTATTAGGTACTGCCTAAAGCCCACAGGGTATGTTTTAATGTACAGCATGTGAACTTAATTCTTTCCTAAAGAATTCTGAAAACTCAGAATTACAAAACATATCTGTCTCCATGTACTTAGAGTAAAAGATTAGAAACTGTGCTCTCAAAAAGACTGTTTCTGAACAAAACATGTTACCACCTAACTCTCATACACGTTTATTCATCCTATGACCTGAATTCTCCTAACAGCCACATAAAGGCCAAGTTCTAAAGCTATTTCCTATAAGAAGCCTTCTTTATATATCCTGGATGGGCTTGTTAACTCTTTCATTGCTGATTCTATCTGATATCTCATTCTATCTTGCCATTTCACGAAGGTACTGACTAATGTGAGGAATAGAAAATCTGTGAGCAAAGGCTATAATAATAGCTATCAGGGAAAGGATGGAGGTTGATACTCCTGGGTACAAGTTAGAAATAAAGCATTGATTGAGGTTGGGTATTTACCTTGGGGTTTGGCAGAAATATGTTGGTATAAGCATGGTAAAAACACCTATACATAGGAGAGTAGCTGTTGCTTCTTAAGCATGCAACAAATACCAGAACCTATGCAAAAATCTAGTTATTTTTTTCATTTAGCCTTCATTTTCAGTGTTCTTTTTTTCTTAAAATCTCTGTAGTACAGGTAAGAGAGTACAATTTAAACAGAATAAAACCTTGGACAGTATCATACTCCTACCAAAAAGCACAGTGAGATTTTAACTTTATGTCTGTACATTAACTCCCTGATCTTTGCTCATAGTAAGTGTATGACACAACTTCTTAAGTAGGAATCAAAAATGACCTGAGAAATTAAATTCAGTGAGATAAGACATTTGGGTTGGAATTTGGATGGCATTTCCCACAGTGCCTTGTGGTACTCTGTAATCTCACACTGAGCAATACTCTGGTGTTTCCTCAAAAGTGCTAAAGCTGTACACCCCTACTAAACCTCACTGTGCTCTTGTCTTTTGGGATGGGATCCCTATATTTAAATGGAATAGCAGGCAAAGCTAAGACTATTCTGTTTTCTGCTTTGCTTCCTTTTTCATTTTTATGTTGGGGAACAGAACTTGAACTTGGTACCTGATGCTTTCACTCATTAATTAGACGGTTCTCTTTATAATACCATCGCAAGAGAAATGAAGAGATGAAGTGGAGACTAAATATTCCAGTCCTGGAATTTCCTATGATTTTTGAATATATCAAAACAGTACAAAGTAAGATCAGGATAAAAATAAATCAGAACACTGATCTTGCAATTCTTAAACATGACAGAGAGCATACCATATTAATTCTTGTCTCCAGTATTAAATAACAAGGTATGTTAACTATAACACAAAACAAAAATTGTTTATGGAATGAATTCCTGGTAGCTAGAGATTAATAATGTTTTTTGTCACCTATTTCAAAGTGCATCACAATTTCTTTAGGTTCTAAGATTTGAAGATTTAAGAATAAAGTTCAGCTACTTCTTTGGAAGAAATAATCTATATTAATCTTTCATCAAGTGGAAAAATTTGGCAACACATTAGTGTCTCCTGATGTTACTTTTTCTTGCTGTGGGCTGAAGGATTGTTGACATAGCAGAGAGCCATTAATGGCAAAGCACCCCAAATGTTGTCAACAACAAGCTGACATTCCATATTCTGATCATTCAGCTTTCATTCTGCATCCTAGCTATATGGGCAGTAATCCTGACTCAGAGAATCTAGATAAATTAATGAGGACATAGTTATCGTGGGTCCTTCAAAACAATTTAGGACAAATAAATTAAAATCACTTGTTGATCCAGCTCATTAGAATTGCTGGATCTTTGCTCAAACCTTTTAGGATTAGTTTAAGCACAGAGGGATAAACAGAAAAAATGTATTTTCCCACCTCCCATTTCAGAAAGATAAGTTGGAGAAATAGTTGAGACTGGTTTTTTTCCCCCTATTTTATATAGTTTTCATTGCATTTAATTAATAAGGGGAAAATACAATTAAGAGAGTGTGAGACTTAATGCCCTTGCTTTGTATTATATAGACATATTCAAATAGGAGCTATTCACTTTTAATCAGTAAAAGCTGACACTGGAAATATTTTATTACACATAAGCATATATGTTTATATGCATAACACACCAATGAATGAGTAAAGACAATGTTTAGGAAGTTGATTTTGGATCTCTCTGGTACTACTGTTAGGGCTATAACTGTAGTGAAGATATTCTAGTAACTTCTGAGAATGGACTGAGATGGTTGTTTTTTTCAGAGTGTCTAACCATTATTGATTATTCCAAAGGTTCTCAGTGCTCCCTAGGAAATCTGAATTCCAGTCAGTGATATGGAGCTTCAAGAATCAAAGATTCTTTAAGTGGACCTGAGATCAATTAGTTCCAAGTGGACTGACATGCTTGATGTTCTTCTTAAAGATAATGATTTTAGAGCTTGAAAAGATAGCTATATAATTATCTTCCTGGTTCAGAGGCCAATCTTTCCACGTTTAATGTGTTTTAAGGCAATTGTGATGAGCAACCAAATTTAGAATAATTGTTGACATGAGACCACAACCATTTATTCTTCAAATGCTTATTAATTCCCTTTGGTTAGTCAGTTCATGATTGGCATATAACCTGGCTATTTAATATTAAAATGAGGGGCTGGGGATATGGCCTAGTGGCAAGAGTGCCTGCCTCGGATACACGAGGCCCTAGGTTCGATTCCCCAGCACCACATATACAGAAAACGGCCAGAAGTGGCGCTGTGGCTCAAGTGGCAGAGTGCTAGCCTTGAGCGGGAAGAAGCCAGGGACGGTGCTCAGGTCCTGAGTCCAAGGCCCAGGACTGGCAAAACAAACAAACAAACAAACAAATATTAAAATGAAGTGCACATAAATGCATATCATGCATATGTTGAGAGTCCTTACATGTTGAGAGTGGGATTTATATTTCAATGAGAGCTTTGTGCTCTATTTTTTCCACCTATACACCATTTTTGTTTATGCTTTGTATTGAGTTTCTCCTTTCTGACATTATCTTTTTCAATATCACCTCACACATAGAAGCTATTGTTCCAGTTTATCATTCCTAAAATTATCACTGATGAAAGACTTTTGGTGGATTGTTTCATCTACTTCTATCCTGCAATATGCTACATGCCTCATATAAAATATCTTTATTTTGCAAATTAGACAAATTTAGTTCTCTCCAAATAATCTTCCAAAAGAATATCAATTATACACTGGTTTTATATAGGGTAATTCTAAAAGGACACCAATCATATTAATCTATATGAATGAGTACCTCTGCTGTGGAACCATCTACCATGTGTGTGGTGACTCCAACTTTTAGAAGGCTGCCAGTGCTTCCAACTTTACTTTATCTTCCTTATGCCAGGATTTCTAAACATTGGCTAACACTTCCAGATTATCTCCATCAAAAGCAAAACTTTGGCTCTTCAGTTTATAGGATGTCTGATGAAAACCTCTCCTCAGAGTCTTCTGATCCCACACTCTGGCAATTGATTTGCTGTTTTGGCACAGTTCTCCTTTCTGTTGAGTCCTGTGGCTGCAAGATTGAATCCTTTCTTTAGGGATTTGTCCAATTACTGATCAGGATGCCTCTTTTATACAGAATAGAGGTCTGCAGGAAATACAGGTTTAAGAAACTAAGACAGTTTATTTTATGGAAATGATTGTTATATCACAGTTGTAACTACTTTCAACATCCCATGTGTATCTGTAGTTTCTACTATTGATCATGTTCTTGTATCACCTACTTGTGATTGTATCTACACTATCTCTGTAATCTTATCTGAGTATATTGGAAACTGTGTATACTGGTATTAGAATTAGGAAATTGAAAGGGAATACCAAAATTGAGAAACAAAGGGTAAAATAAGAGAAACAACAACAAAAGCAATACTTGCAAAACTGTTTGATGTAAGTGAACTGAACACCTCAGGGGGAGAAAGGGGGAGGTAGGAGGGGGGTATGAGGGGCAAGGTAACAAACAGTACAAGAAATGTATCCAATGCCTAATGTATGAAACTGTAACCTCTCTGTACATCAGTTTTATAATAAAAACTAAAAAAAAAAAGAATAAACTTGGCTGCAGTCTTGAGTTTCAATCTCGAGATGCAGACCTCCTGTATCCCCCCCCCCCAAAAAAAAAATAAAATGCAGAGGAAAACAAAAAACAAACAAACAAACAAAAAAAGAAACTAAGACAGTTTGTAGAAAAGAACAGAAGCAGGTAGTGAGTTCACTTTGTTTTGGGACTGTGTTTGAGCTCTGCTGCTTTCTGCTACTCTGGCAAGCCTGTAGTCTTTTGGGGGCTGAGTTCTGAAGTAACATCCTAGCAAAAGAAACTTGAGAGTTGGGCAGAGGCTAGGTCTGTTTTAACAGGAAGACTGTGTTATATCACGAGAGGCAGCCAGCACTGCCAGATCCGTACTGTTGGAGAATGGTTCTGGGACTGAAAGTTGAATTTGACGTCAAATGACAGTATCCACACTGTTCTCTACTCTGTCCATAACACTCTGAGATCTGAGTCTGAATTGAGCTGTGCTCTATGTGCAAAGTGTACACATTTAGATTATTTTGAAAACAATATAAAGAATCTCACTGGGTATTTTCACTTTATGTTAACATTCATATCGTTGTCATCACGATATACTGTGTCCAACTATGTAATTAATTTATTTCAGTTGTTTCAACTTCTTTACTGTATTTATTATGAAACTGAATTTGATGTGTTTTTTTTTTTTTGCATTATATCTTAACTTGCCACAATGTTCAATGGTTGGAAGAGATGAAGTGACAGGACAAGAGATAGGATATTCAATTCTTAATTACTATCCCCAAAATATGAACCATTCATTGAGTGTCAGCTATTTTCAGGTATAATTTTATTTCTAGTTTGAATAACAAGATTCACCATAAATATCAATATACTTGTATTTCAGAGGAGAAAAACATATCTAGGAGGAACAATGGGATATTACAAATTACTTTTTATAGAAAGATTAGTTTTTTGTCAAAATTATCTATCAGTGCATATGTACTAAACACATTTTATAATTTTGTTAGTTTAGAGAAAAAAAATTGAGATGCCAGTCTCTTTTCCCAAGGTCATGTGCTTTCTAAAATGGAATTAGTTTTAATAGGTGGTCTCTAGAGTCCTTTATCTTTCTATTATGTACACTGATAAAGAAGTCCATATTATTTTCTGAAAATTATTGGAACTTCAATATGCTCATGAATGAATGGGTAGAGACATTAGGAAAGCTCTGTTCTTACAGATCTCAGTTGGCTAATGGAGTCAGCAAAAATGGAACAGAAAAATTCATGTTACTCTATGATGAACTCAAGTTGTTCTAACAGGATTTATTATTTCATTACAACATATCGAACTCTAATGATGTAGAAACAAACACTACTTAATTACCTGGTATCAGCTAGTTTTTTTATTTTTAATTTTTATTTTATTGTCAAATTGATGTACAGAGAGGTTATAGTTTCATACTTTAGGCCTTGGGTATGTTTCTTGTACTGTTTGTTACCTCCTCCATCAGCTAGTTTTTAAGGATCTTTCAGATCTTACTTCCAGTCTTTACTGCAGGCTACCATCTCTTGGGGAGAAAAGTGGAATCTTAGGTTAGAGCTAGCTAGAGAGCCTCACAATGGCTCTCCCACCTCATTTGGCTTTATGGAATTGTTTGCACTTTACAGTGCAACTAATATTGCCCAAACAACGGAAACTTTGAAAAAATTGCAATTTTAATGGATGCTTATTATTTTTACCTTTGCTATTAGAAGCAAAAGGTATTGTTATAATTATCTGTATGTCAGAGCACTAGCTACCTGAGTTGCTCTAGGGATATTAAATAAGCGCCACAGGAAATCTAGTTTATTTCTCCCTCAACATTAATTATAAGATCTATATTTCATAAATTTTAAGTGTATAATAAGCAAAAAATACCACTAAATTTCAGTCTACCATTTTCTCTCATATAAGCAATTCTGTGTAACAATATCATCAGCTAGGTGTAGTTTTAATTTTACCAAAGTTTGAGCATTTGTATTTCTTTTTTTTTTTTTTTTTTTTTTGCCAGTCCTGGGCCTTGGACTCAGGGTCTGAGCACTGTCCCTGGCTTCTCTTTGCTCAAGGTTAGCACTCTGCCACTTGAGTCACAGTGCCACTTCTGGCCATTTTCTGTATATGGCGTGCTGGGGAATCGAACCCAGGGCTTCAAGTATACAAGGCAAGTACTCTTGCCACCAGGCCATATCCCCAGCCCCGAGCATTTGTATTTCTAAATAGGAAAAAGATTGACTGACAAGTAGAAGAAAAATGTGAAAGAATATTTAAAACGCAGGTGAAGAGTTAACATAATGACTTAGCATAGCACTGAAAGTAGTTAAATGACAAAATTGAAGACATATTAGTGTGTTTTGAAATGGAAAGCTATAACTTTATAATGTATAAAACTCACAAATGCTGAAATAGTGCTGCTAACTTACATTTGGGAATTCACAATAAAACCCCTGGTAGATATCTAAAGTTCAAAAGAGACAATTACAACATTTGCAGAACAAATATAGATCTTTCCATTTTTAATGTACTATAAATTAAATTATTTATAATGTGGATAATACACAATAAAATTCACATTTCTGTGGTTTAGACAATATTATTAGTGTTGTATGCATGTAAAAAACTTACTATAGAAGATGAAACTATAGCTCAGTTTTCACATTTCTAGTGGAATTGTTACACCAAATAAGAACAAATTAAACATTTATTTATCAACAAAAATTATCCATAAACATTATTTATCAACACTGAATTGCAGGAAGGGAAGGGCCGGGGGCCAACCTGACTAGAGGTTTGCATTTTATTTCATCAATTGTAATTCACTTAATCCACTCTAATAACTGAAATGAAACTCCAAATTATCACACTATGGGAATAAAGGGACTTGTTTATATTTCAAAAAATTATTTGGGAAAATATAGCAAAATAAACATTAGCAATCTAAAGTTATGACTTATTTTGTAATGAGTAAATTATTGAAAAGTCTTCGTACTTGTAGCTTGATCAGGACTACTCAGTATTTGGTGGCATTTTTGAAGTTTCTTATAAATTTACACACAGAGGTAATGTTTGTCCTGATTGATTTTATAGTGATTTGTATATATATGTATATATATATGAATATATATATACACACAAGTATATATATATATGTACAAGTATATATATACACAAGTATATATATATATATATATATTGGCCAGTCCTGGGGCTTGGACTCAGGGCCTGAGCCCTGTCCTTGGCTTCTTTTTTGCTCAAGGCTAGCACTCTGCCACTTGAGCCACAGTGCCACCTCTGGCCTTTTCTATATATGTGGCGCTGAGGAATCAAACCCAGGGCTCCATGTATAAGAAACAAGAACTCTTGCCACTAGGCCATATTCCCAGCCCAGTGATTTGTATTTATATGAAACACATTATGTTTTATAGTCGACTTTTTTGAATAAGTATTTATTTATTGTCAAAATTATGTACAGAGGGGTTACAGTTTCATACGTAAGGCAGTGGGTGCATTTCTTGTACAATTTGCTACCTCCTCCCTCATTTCCCCACCTTCCCCTCTCTCCCATTTGTTTTTCAGTTGGTTTATACCAAATGGTTTTATGAGCATTGCTTTTGGAGTCATTTGTCTTTATATCCTTTGTCTATCAACCCTGGGTGTTATAGTTTGCTGCATGTTTTTTTTTAAATTTTTTTTTTAGGAGTCTTGTGTATTTGTTTGCCTAGCTTGGCTTCAAACCAGTGATCTGTTCTCAGCTTCCTGAGTAGCTAGGATTATAGATATGAGCCACTGGTGTCTAGCTACTTTACATTTTTTGGTGTGTGGAATCTCCATATTGATTTCTCTAGTGGCTAGACTTATAGGAGTTTACATTCTCATCAGTTTACATTCCCAAATCCCCAGCAGAATTTTCTGCTGTTTTCCTTATTTATTTATTTTTTTTCAAATTTTTATTATCAAACTGATGTACAGAGAGGTTACAGTTTCATATGTTAGGCATTGGATACATTTCTTGTACTGTTTGTTACCTTGTCCCTCATACCTCCCTCCCCCCTCCCCTTTACCCTTTCCCCCCCTGAGGTGTTCAGTTCACTTACACCAAACAGTTTTGCAAGTATTGCTTTTGTAGTTGTTTGTCTTTTTTTACCCTGTGTCTCTCAATTTTGGTATTCCCTTTCAATTTCCTACTTCCAATACCAGTATACACGGTTTCCAATATATTCAGATAAAATTACAGAGATAGTGTAGGTACAACCACAGGAAGGTGATACAAGAACATCATCAATAATAGAAGCTACAGGTACACATGGGACTTTGAAAGTAGTTTCAACTGTAATATAACAATTGTCTCCATAACATGGAGTTCATTTCACTTAGCATCATCTTAGGAGTTCATAAGGGTATAGGTATTGGGCCTTGTGATCCTCTGCTATGACTTGCCTAAACCTGTACTAATTATTCCCAATAAGGGAGACCATAGAGTCCATGTTTCTTTGGGTCTGGCTCACTTCACTTAGTATAATTTTTTCCAAGTCCTTCCATTTCCTTACAAATGGGACTTGTTGCATGTTTTTAAGAACTGTATTGAAAGCTGCTTGAGGTCAGTTATTTCTCCTAGTCTTCTCTTTTACAAACTCATTCTCATTTTGTTTCCGATTTGAGAATAAAAATGTGAATAATTTCTATTGAAAAATCTATGTAAAGATACAAAAGTCTTTTTTAAAATTTAAATTTAATTTAGTAAGTTTTAATTGCAGAAAATATTGGATTATGCTATAACATTTTTATACATGTGTAATTCTTTGGTCATACTCCCCCTTCAACCTCTTTTGTCATCTCTAAGGACTTTCTCCTGGTGCTCTTTGTCTTCTCAAATAACTCCCTTTCTACTTTCTTTTTTTTTTTATTTGTCTGTGGTATCTCTTTTATTTTTTTTCAAATTTTTATTATCAAACTGATGTACAGAGAGGTTACAGTTTCATACGTTAGGCATTGGATACATTTCTTGTACTGTTTGTTACCTTGTCCCTCATACCCTCCTCCCTCCTCCCCCTTTCCCTCCCCGCCCCGAGGTGTTCAGTTCACTTCCACCAAACAGTTTTGCAAGTAAGTATTGCTTTTGTAGTTGTTTGTCTGTTTTTACCCAGTGTCTCTCAAATTTGGTATTCCCTTTCAATTTCCTACTTCCAATACCAGTATACACGTTTTCCAATATACTCAGATAAGATTACAGAGATAGTGTAGGTTCAACCACAGGAAGGTAATACAAGAACATCATCAATAATAGAAGCTACAGATACACATAGGACGTTGAAAGTAGTTACAACTGTTATATAACAATTGTTTCCATAACATGGAGTTCATTTTACTTAGCATCATCTTATGTGATCATAAGGGTATAGCTATTGGGCCTTGTGATGCTCTGCTATGACTTGCCTAAACCTTTACTAATTATTCCCAATAAGGGAGACCATAGAGTCCATGTTTCTTTGGGTCTGGCTCACTTCACTTAGTATAATTTTTTCCAAGTCCTTACAAATGGGACAATGTCATTCTTCCTGATAGAGGCATAAAATTCCATTGTGTATATGTACCACATTTTCCTGATCCATTCGTCTACTGAGGGGCATCTGGGTTGGTTCCAGATTCTCGCTATGACAAATTGTGCTGCGATGAACATTGTTGTGCTGGTGGCATTACTGTGATTTTGTTTGTGGTCTTTTGGATAGATATCCAAAAGTGGGGCTGATGGGTCATATGGGAGTTCTATATTTAGCTTTCTGAGGAATCTCCATACTGCTTGCCAGAGTGGTTTAACCAGTTTACATTCCCACCAACAATGAAGTAGAGTTCCCTGTTGTTTTGATTTGCATTTCTTTTATGGCCAGTGATGTAGAGCATTTTTTCATATGTCTATTGGCCATTCTCATTTCCTCATCAGAGAAGTCTCTTTGTAAGTCTTTAGCCCACTTGATGAGGGGGCTATTGGTTCTTTGCGGTTTTGTTTTGGAAGAAGGTAATTTTTTTAGTTCTGCATATGTTTTAGAGATGAGGCCTTTGTCTGTTGAATGTCCGGTAAAGATCTTCTCCCAGTCTGTGGGCTTTCTGTTTATCTTGCGAGCTATGTCCTTTGCCGTGCAGAAGCTCTGCAGTTTGATGCAATCCCATTTGTCCAACCTTTCTTTGATTTGTAGCCTTGCTGGGTCTTTGTTAAGGAAGTTCCATCCTGCGCCAAGGAGCCCAAGTGTTTTTCCTACTCCTTTCTTCAGTGTTTTCATGGTGTCTGTTTTGATTTCAAGGTCTTTAATCCATTTAGAATTGATTTTGGTGCAGGGTGATATATAAGGATCTAGTTTTAGTTTGTTGCAAGTGTTCAGCCAGTTTTGCCAGCATCACTTGTTAAAGAGGCTATCTTTCTTCCATACTATTGTTTTAGCTCCTTTATCAAAGATTAAGTAGGTGTAGTTCTGTGGGTTCATTTCTGGGTCTTCAATTCTGTTCCACTGGTCTTCAGGCCTGTTCCGGTGCCAATACCAAGCTGTTTTTATTACTATAGCTTTATAATACAATTTGAAGTTGGGTATTGTAATTCCTCCAGCACTCCCTTTCTACTTTCTTCTTAATATGAGAGAAAGTATGGTATATTTTCTCTTTCTGAATCTGGTTTATTTCACTTGAAATCTTGGATCCTTTACAGCTATTTAATAAATCTCTGTTGCACATGAATTGAGTAAAACCTAATTGAAGCTCTTCTTTAAAATGGATAACTATGTTTTACATGTTCCTTCTGGAAACTTCTTAGATATTCCTTTAGTTTACAGAAATGATTGCATACTTATGGCTCAGTTACTATGCTCCATTCTTAAATGCCATGAAGTTTTTATTCAGACTATCACTTTTTTTGTAATATTTTCATTGCTACTTTTTGAGATCCTGTCTTGTTCATTCAAACACATCTCAAATTTGAACATGCTTTTTCTACTTCTCTCCTTCTCCCTCTCCCTTTCCCTCTCCCTCTCCCTCTCCTTCTCCCTCTCTCTCTCATTCTCCCTCTTCCTCTCATTCTCCCTCTTCTTCTCCTTCTCCCTCTCCTGCTCCCTTTCCCTCTCCCTCTCCCTCTCCTTCTCCCTCTTCTTCTCCTTCTTCCTCTCCTCTCCCTCCCTCCTTTGTTCTCTCTCTCTCTCTCTCTCTCTCTCTCTCTCCCTTGCATTTAGTTTTAATCTTTCCCACAGTGCTTATGGATCTTATAGATCTCTAATGAACCTTATCAATCATTATTGTGCAACTTCAAAATCTACTGGACATGTGCAGGTGGCCATTCAATTTTACCATTTACTTAAAAATTAGAGATGATTTGGCTAAATTTAAACTCCTATAAGTTCTCCCTGAATCTTCTCTATCTCTTCAAAACTGATATATTAATATTAGATGTCTGTAAATTCCTTTGTCATGAAGGGGTCTGGACTCCCTACTGCTTTTCCAGCATCATTAGTTCATAGTTTCCTGGAGGTCTTCCATTGCTGTAGATAGAAAACTTTGAATGATGCCTTAGAATGCAAGACACTCAATGGACATATAATCATTAGATTGTTAAATCATTCTCAAAATTCATTTTTCATGAATTTTGTACTTGATAAGTAGAATAAAATAAGAAACATTTTATGCTTGAATAGAGTGGGTGTACTTCATAACAAAAAGTCTTAAATTGATTGTTGTGGTTTGTTTCTCTTGAAAATGAAAGGAAATTTAAATGATTACTCCCTAACAGTCTCCCTTAATTTTCCCATCAAGTTTTGTTTATTGATGCTAACAGAAATCCCGAGTTAGTGTTTACCTTTAAAAGCACCATGAGAAGCAATGTTATTGCTACATATACCATTTTCTACAATAAGCAGATTCTATTTTTGTATTAAAAGCATTTTTATCTAATTCAGTTTTAGTTTGAAAGTAAGGGTAGAATCAAGATTTGGTAATCAAATGAATATTAGGAGACAAGTTAATAAAACATCTAGAGTACATGTCGATATTTATTAAGTGCTTACAAGTAAACATGTAGAATTTAATTATTTTTCATTTAGTTTAAAATTAGCTCTGATATTTAAATTTAGGTATAATTATACATTTTATTTATGTCACTGCTTCATTCTGATTTTCTTAGTCATGATGGTATGAATGTAACAAATATTTTTACTAGAAAATAATTTAGTCTTTTTTGGACTTTCAATTAGACCTCATTGACAATAGTATTTTTTTTTACTAGATTTAATTTTATTTTCAAGGTAATGTACAGAGGGGTTACAGTTACATACATAAGGTAGTGAGTATATTAGATATCAAACTTGTTCCTCCATTCATCATTTTTCTCCCACTTTCCCTACTCCTAAATCCTTTCCCCAAGTTGTACAGTTCATTTCCAACATATTATTTTGTGAGTATCACTGTTGCATTGGTTCACCCTTTGTTCGTTGTCTCATCATTTTCTTGTTCCCCTCCCCTAATTCAGATAAATGTATTTGCAACACCTACGGTACCAAAATCAAATACAGTGACAAAAGGGGATAAACTATAGGGGAAAAATGCATGAAAAAAGAAATAACATCACATAGTACACTAAAAACAACAATAAAGAAAAACCTCTTGTTTCCATATCTTGGAGTTCATTTCACTTAGCATCATCTTATATGGTCATATATACATAGCTATTGTTATGATCCACTTCTAGGACTATCTTAGACTTATACAGTCTTTAACAAAATTTTTGCTTTGCATTTCTACATAATAATATGAATTAATATTTAAATATTATAAATCATATTCTTTTAATGATAATCATCACACATTTAATATAATACATGTGTATGTGTTTCTTTGTGAAAAGTATTTTTACAAACAAAAATCACTTGAATTGAAGTGAGTTTTTCTCTTTAATGGAAGAAAAATATAAAGTATACTATAATATCAAATTGATACTTGAAACTGCACACTAAAGTTAGTTTTTCATTACACTTTTTGTTTGAAGAGATCCTAAAAGTTGTAAAATGACATTCCACTTAAAATTATTTTATTAATATACTTTATTGTATAAAGGTGAAGTCTTTCCTTCTACAAGCAACTCAATATTAAAGGCTGAATTTTTAAGTTGTGTTCACATATCCATCTGTAAGTTCTCTTTCCTAGTAAATCATCTGCTTACTACTTGTTACCCTAACAATATTTAGCCCTCCTCCCAATACCTATACCTTCTAGAAGTGTGGCCTAAAATGAAAATGTATAAATTGTAAATTTCATCATAGGGTTTCCATCACAGTTTGCTGAAGAATATATGTTGTCATTTTGTCACATTGTTACCATGGGAACTAGAAACTAAAGGAAAAGATATGGTTCCTGCTTTTTGAGGGAGGATATAAAAAGATCTGGTAAATCACGTGATTGGTGCTGCAGGAAAATGGAAAGCAAGATAAAGGGTTTGAGGAAAGCTGATGTGGTTGGTGGTTGACATTTGTATAGAAAAATAAGCCTCCACTTATGGTATGATATTTGAGAGGAAAACCTGAAAGAAATTAAGGCTCAGGCCATATCTGTGTCTGGGGAAAAGAGTTTCAGGCCAAGGAATCAAAAGCAAATGCTTTGAATGCAAAGTATGCTCAGAGCACACCTGTTCAAGGATTCCAAATAAGACAATGTAGTCAAATTCGAGTGATGCAAGGGTGAGAGCCACAGTTGGGGGTGGGGTGGGGATAGATGTGTCTTATGTGTAGGTCTTGTTGGCTTCCAAAATGACAGACCCTTCTTGTGAGATTTGAAGGTATTGTCAGATTTGACGTAGAGAAGTGTCATGATCTGACTGACATTTGGAATGCATTGCTCTGGCTCCTGTTTTCATAGCAGACTCCTGCAGAGCAATGTTAAAAAATAGAATATCTATATAGAATCTATTTTACTAATAGGGGTGAGAGAGTAAGAGAGATACTGCCAGACCCAAAGGTAGCAGTGGTGAGAATATCTGTGCATGTGTTTTGAAGGCTGAATCAATAAGATTTATCAGATTATTGCATTTTCAGTTTTGTTTTGAGCAAAAAGTACAATAGAGTTGTTATATAACAAGTTGGAAAAGATTATTTAGAGAATGATAATAACTGAGTATATTTTTAAGCTTGCTTTATGAGGTTTAATTATTAGTCTGCCAGTTCAAAGTGTCATACACACAATTGAACTTTATGAATTTGGTGTTCAGAGGGCAGATCTGAGCCAGAAATATAAATTTATGAAGTACAAGAAGATAGATAGATTTAAAGTCATGCAATAAGACATATTACTGAGGGAGAGTGTAAAAGATAAATAAAGAGTGGAGAATTTAGATACAGCTTTCTAATGCACAGAGGACAGATGAGGAAAAACTGGAACTAATTCTAGAAGCAAAAAAGAAAAAATTCAAGGAAATGGTAACAAATACTGCCCAAAGAGATAAGGACAAGGATTTAACTATTATTTGTAGGAATACAGGTGAATCTTATTTTACTTTAAGGAGAGTTTTTTTTTGTAGTGGTAAAGAATGATTGGAGTTAGTTTATACAGTTAAGATTTCTTCTAAAAGCGGGGCTAAATAAGGGGGAACAAGCAAAAGTGATAAAATATAATCACAGCACCTTACATTCATGCACAGAAAATCTAAATGGAGCCTCTTGCTTTGCAGAATTAATATGTGCATATACAGTTGTTTTAAGAAGTGAGCAGAAAAAGTAGAAAATTTTCATTGTGTTTGTTTTTTTTCTTGTATTTCAATATTTTTCACCCATTTTAAAGTTTGTTTCTGGAAGATTTCTTATTGACTAGATAAAATCTAAACCCACATAATAAATTTACTTAAGAACAATGGAAATATTGTAAAGAATTGATAAGAAGAAATAATGAATTCTAAGAACATGTTATATAAAATTTCATTGTAGACAAATGGATCAAGAAAATGTGGTACATGTACACAATGGAATTTTATGCTTCTATCAGAAAGAATGACATTGCCCCATTCGTAAGGAAATGGAAGGACTTGGAAAAAATTATACTAAGTGAAGTGAGCCAGACCCAAACAAATATGGACTCTGGTTTCCCTCATAGGGAATAATTAGCACAGGTTTAGACTAGTCACAGCAGAGGATCACAAGAGCCTAATAGCTATGCCCTTATGTACACATAAGATGATGCTAAGTGAAATGAACTCCATGTTATGGAAATGAGTGTTATATCACTGTTGTAATTACTTTCAACATGCCATGTGAAATCGCAGCTTCTTTTGTTGATGATCCTCTTGTATCTCCTTCCTGTGGTTGTACCCACACTATGACTGTATCTCATCTGAGTACACTGGATACTGTATATACTGGTATTAGAACTAGGGAAACGAAAGGGAATATTAAAATCTAGAGACAAAGGATAAAAAGACAAATGACTCCAAAAGCAATACTTGCAAAATCATTTGGTGTAAACCAACTGAACAACTCATGGGAGGAGAGGGAAAGGGGGACAGGGGAGGGAGGAATGAGGGAGGAGGTAACAAGCAGTAGAAGAAATGTACCCATGGCCTAAATTATGTAACTGTAACCCCCCTGTACATCACTTTGACAATAAATAAGTATCAATAAAAAAGGATGAGGCAAAAAATAAAGATAATAAAAAAGAAAACAAATATTGTATATTTCGTATTTTTCAAATTATTTTTTGATTATGTAAGTAATCTATATCTATACCTATGTGTTTGTTATTTAGGTTATGCTCAAATAAAGTACCACAAACTAGGGGGTATGTATAAGCAGCAGAAACTCTTTGTACCACAGTTAAGAGGCTGGAAGTTCTCAATCAAGTTGTTCATATAGCTCATGAGTCCTTCTCAGGGCTGGGAGGAAGAATGTGTTCCATAATCTCTACTTCTGGTGGGTTTGCTGGCAGTGTTTGGAGTTTTTTTTCCTCTCAGACAAGTTACCCCAATATCTTCTCCTCCTCGTCACATGATAGTCTCTGAATTTTTCCTTCACTCTGTAACAACATTACCATTCATGCCAGCTTAGGGGCCATGAAAAATGACCTCATCTCCATAACTCTGGAAAAATACTATCTGTAAATGAGTCATGTTCTAACATACTGAGAGTAAGTACTCCAACATATCTACTCTGTGAAGCCATATTTTGACACATAATAGAATTACATTGCACAGTCTTATCACATAAAGACAAGAACATGGGCTCTTAAATTACACAGAATTCAGTTGCCATCCCAAGCCTGTCACTGGCATTTTGTGACCGAGTTTTAGGTCCTTCAGCTCTTTGAGCCACCATCACTTCAGTGTAAATGTGGGTCTGGGCACACCAACCTCATCAGGCTTTTATGGAGATAGAATTATATATTAGGTATATATTAGACATTCAATAAATGGAAGCTATTAATCAGTTAATTGGTGTTAGTGGATCACAACAAAAAGCTGCCTTAACCCTGATGTATATCACAATCTTTTACTGTTGCTGTGGAAATAATACAGGGTTAAGTAATTATCCTGAATTTGTCATTAAAAAAAAAACCATTCCAGTGCTCTAAGCTGTATAAATTTAACATTATTGATGCCATCATTTTAATGTAATCTTGACTGTGGGCTCCCAATCTCAATTCATCCTTTATTAATTGACACCTGTACTTGAATGCTTGTCCTTAGCTGAGATGTATTTGGAACAAAATGATAGATATATCATGGGATTAGCTACTTACTTCAAAGTCATGTACTTTCGTGATTTGTATGTTGAAACGAATCACTTGTTTGCAGTTGAAAAGCTAATGAACTACCAACAGGACTGACTAAATAGCCCCCTCCAAAACTTTAGAATTGAAATGTGCCTGTGCATTTGAGGAGCTCACAACCAGCTGCCATTTAGATGTCACATCGTCCTTGGAAATGATTGCTAGTTTTTGTTTTTTGTCCAGTCCTGAGCCTTGGACTCATGGCCTGAGCACTGTCCCTGGCTTCTTTTTTTTAAAAAATATATTTTTATTATCAAACTGAATTACAGAGAGGTTATAGTTCCATACATTAGGCATTGGATACATTTCTTGTACTGTTACCTCCTCCCTCATCCCCCCCTCTCCCTCCCTCTTTTCCTTCCCCCTCCCCTGCCACGAGTTGTTCAGTTGTTCAGTTCATTTTCATCAAACAGTTTTTAAGTATTGCTTTTGTAGTTGTTTGTCTTTTTTTAGCCTGTGTCTCTCTCATAAGGGTATAGCTATTGTGCTCAAGGCTAGAACTCTACCACTTGAGCCACAGTGCCACTTCTGGTCATTTTCTGTGTATGTGGTGCTGGGGAATTGAATCCAGGGCTTCATGTATATGAGGCAAGGGCTCTTGCCACTAGGCCATATCCCCACAGATTTTACAATACAAATGGATGATTCTTTGATACTCAACCATTCTTTATTCAATCTCTTCACGGAACAGTAGTTCTCAAAGCAAGTGCTCCTCCTTTACTAGTTTCTTTTTTAATCTCTTAAGGTTTATTGGTTTTGTCGCCAGGATGCATTAAGTTATAGATAGCTGTTGAGCTCCTAGCCAGAACTGGGTGTGTTACTTGTTCAATGACTACATATACGTGTGCCTTTCCACCTACAAACCAACAAGTTTGACCCTTAGATACAAAGCTAAGACAGAAACAAAATAAGGAGAAATGCCACCAAAATGAATGAAAATAAATACATTTATTGGGAATGAATACGATGAAAAGAAATGAAAAGGAGAGGTCTACAAAGGAACTGTACTAACAAATAAACCAAGACCTGATTATCAAAGGAATTGAGAGGCAAATGGTCACATTCTCAGGAAATTTACCCTGAATTTGGCCAAGTCAATTTACATATTGGCATACTATCTCTCTGGCAGCATTTTATACTCACATTTTCACCTGCCACTATACAATTTGTTTGAGATTCAGCTTTTGGAATTGACTTGAAATGGATTCTGGAGCGTCTAGCAGGGGACAAAGGAGAAAAACAACTGACATGAAAATCACCACAAATCATTCACAGCTTTACCTGTATTGCCCAGGTCCCATTTTTCCATTTACCAAGCTGAGTGCTAAGTACATCCATGACCACTCTGCTCATTTTCTTTATCAGGGCCACAAAGTGTTTGTTGAGCTCTTAGAACTTGCTACTACTAGAGTTTCATTATGGAGAATAGATATAGCACCTGGAGACATCAGTCATAAAACTCCACTCAGATACAAACAGTGCTTTACAAAGGCAGAGGGGCAGCAAGAGAGAAAAGATGAGGTCTAGCCATTAGGCTGGGGATGGAGGGGGAGAAGCAGAAAAGAACTGAAGCAGAAAATTAAATGGTCTGATACTGACTTTGAATAATAGTGC
Organism: Perognathus longimembris pacificus; assembly: GCF_023159225.1. Lineage (NCBI taxonomy): Eukaryota > Metazoa > Chordata > Mammalia > Rodentia > Heteromyidae > Perognathus > Perognathus longimembris. The sequence goes on along the minus strand of NC_063169.1, from coordinate 24,900,856 downwards.
TGGGTGACCCTGAATCTTACTACTGGAAGTGTGCACATATTAAAATTCTCTAGTTATGATCAATTTTCTGTTGTGCTAGATATTTCCTCACTCTATAGGTTGGGTGAATGGGAAGAGCCCCCCCCCCAAAAAAAAAATAAAAACAACAAAAAAAAGCAAACAACCCAATAACAGAAAACACTTGGAGGCTCTGCATCCATTTTACATCTTTTGTATGAAATCTGGTTGTTTCTTCTTCTTTTATTAGCTCTACCAGAAACACTGGCCCTCATGTGGGTCCTTCACTCATCAGATTCTAATTATTGCCATCCATTTCAGTTTGGCTGCCCAAGCCAAATACTCAGAGATCCTCACAAGGGAAATCAGGGCTGTGGACTATTTGTTAGCACTGCCAGATACATCTCTACTGGGAAGTTATTTCCTCCATTTCTTTTTTTACTAACACTTTTTTTTTGTTTTAAAACTTCCCATTCTTGTCCAGATCCCCAATTATTCTCACCAATGATTTCCACAAAGTGAAATCTATACCTTAATTGTTAAATCCCAGTATTTAGGCTTACATGCCTTACAATCATTTAATTTCATGAATGGTAACCTACTAAGATTAAGAAAGCCCGTTGCTTCTCTGTTTCTTCCAATGAAGGCATTGATCAATCATTCTCTTTTTAAAGAATAGAAAAAAGTATTTTTTTCTAAAATAGTTCTTCTTTAAGGATAATTTAAAAGAAATAAACTGTGAAATCTTTAAGAAAATGAAATGTGCCTTTACAGAGGGAGAAAGATGTTGAGTTGGATTTTTGCTTGTTAGTTTAATGGGCAACACAAGCCAACATTACTTGGTTAACAAGTAGGCCAAGTTATGTCTGATGAACTGGAACGTTAAAAATTAGAAATCTTAACAAGAAGCCATCTGTTTCAAAAACATTTTAATGCACTTTTAGATATCCACCATTTTTTCTTTGATTATACAGAATGATAATGGGAAAACTTTCACTATATTGGAATTATGTTTATAGGAAAAAAGCTAAAACACATGACTAGATTGTAATATTCAAGGGAGATAAGATGATTTTTTTAAACTCCCAAGAGCTAAAAAAGCCAGTAACCTTTTACTTGTTTTTTCTCACTTCACTAAGGCTAGTACCATTAAGCACCTAACCTTTCTCCTTCAAAGACCAAGTTTAAACCATGATAATAGTGAGCTAGCAATTCCCAACCTTCTTTGTGTGTGGTGACTATGCTTTCTATTGTTCTTGTGTGAGTTTATTAAAAACTCACAGCAATAATTTTCTACTATGGCTATTACAAATTATCACAAAACCTTAGTGACTTAAACTAACATAATTTTTTTTTCCATTCTGGAGATTAGAATAATTACATAATAATTCTTACTGGACTAGAGTCAAAATGACAACAGAGTTGAATTCTAGGGAGGGAGAGAATGGGAAAGAGGCATTTCTTTGCCTTTTCCAGCTTATATACACTGTCCCCATTTTTTGGCTTATAAATATTTTTTATCTTAAAAGCAAGCACCTCCAAAGTGTTCCATGGTTATGAGACTTCTGCCTTCCTCTTCTAAGGTCTCTATGCATTGGATACTCAGACAAATCAGAGTAATCTCTGATTCACAAACCTAATTCTACTTATGATTTTCATTCTCTCTTGCTGCAGAACACATGTAGGCATTCCTAGAACTGAGGTATGGGCAATTTTGGAAGACCACCATTTGGTCTAATATAGAGCTCTTGTTAAATAAAATAGAAATACGATCAATTCTTGAGATCATTCTGGAAACATTTAAGTACATAAACATGGGAATCATGTTGTGTAAAGTTTACTAAAATTATTTTAAAGGCAATTTTTAAAATATATCTTATTTTCTTTAGGTAGTTATACAAAGGAATTTCCATTCAATAGAGTGGTTTATCAATACAGTGCCTTTTGGTCAATGTCACCACTTTTAACATTCTTACTCCCCTCCAAACCACCCCTTTCCCTTCCCTTTCTAAATTTTTAGATTATATGTTGAAAAATGTTTGCCATTTTTCAAAGCAATTTATGTTTACGATGCATCTTGACCTGTGTCACTCTTCAACAACTTCACTACTTTCCACCTACCCTTTCCCTTATTTTTCTCAGTTTTGTGGCAAACAGTGCATTCTTCTACTTATTTGCCCATTCATTCTTCTACCTGTCTCCTCTTGACCCCTGCCTCCCTTTGCAAGTATCCATTTCCAAGTACTCATTTTGTTAGGCTTTGACTTAATCTTTTTAAGGAATTATTCTATTATCATCCTTCATAGATGCCATTATACTTCAGTTAATTTCATGTGTAGCCTCTTGGAGCCACCCAGTGTGCTTACTTCTAGATTTATAGTCACATTCTAATTCCCACAAATGAGGGAAACAATATAACCTATGTTTCTCTGGGTCTGACTCACTTCACTGAACATAATTCTCTTCAAGTCTTTCCATTTCCTTACCAATGGCTCAATGTCATTCTTTATGATGGATGAATAGAATTTTATTATATATATGTAATATATACAATATATTATATATACATGTATCTCACATTTTCTTGATCCATTCACACTTCAATGTTTCTCCATGGCAGAGGACATTGCTAAGAAGATAAATAGGAAGATCACAGAATGGTAGAAGTTTGTTACCAACTGTCCCTCAGACAAGGGCCTCATGTCCAAAATATAACTAGAGCTCAAAAATTAAATCCTTCAAAAACCAATCTTCAAAGAAACAACCACCCCATTAATAAGTGAGCTAAAGAATTAAAAAGAAATTTCTCTGGAGAGGAAATAAGAATGGTCAATAGACATGTGAAAAAATTTTCCACTTTGACAATAAAGGAAAAAAAATTCAACATCTCTGGCCATAAATAAATGTGAATTAAAACTACATTGAGTTTATACTTCACCTCCATTATAAAGGCCATTATCAAGAAAACTAACAATAACAGATGCTGGCAGGTATCTGTCCCAAAGGGAACTCTATTACACTGCTGATGGGACTGCAAACTTGTTCAATCTCTCTGGAAAGCAATATGGAGTTTCCTCGAAAGACTAAACATAGAACTACCTTATGACCCAGCAATTCCACTTCTTGGCATTTATGCAATAGAACACAAACATGGATACACTAAATTCGCCACCACAACCATGTTTTTTGTAGCATTGTTTACCGTAGCCATGCTATGGAATCTGCCCAGATGCCCCTCAATGGATAAATGGATAAAGGTAATATAATTTTATAAGTAACATCTTTAGTTTCTTGTTTTTTTCTTTTTTCTTTTGTTGGTTGTGGGTCTTGAACTCAGGGCCTGGGCACTGTCCCTGATCTCCTTTGTGCTCAAGTGCTCTACCACTTGAGTCACAGAGTCAATTCCAGCTTGTTCTAAGTTGTTTATTGGAGACAAGACTATCACAGACCTTTCTGCCTAGACTGACTTTGATCTGTGACCCTCTGATCTCAGCCTCCTAGGTTTACATGTATGAGCTATTGGCACCCAGCTTATTTTCTTGGTATTAATTATGTGTTGTAGTTGTGAATTTGAGAATCAGTGTGCTAAAAGACCAATATGACAGTTGAGACAAAATGTGGGTGTGCACACATGCCCAATTTAAGTACTCAGTAAGCTCCAGTCTCCTAATTTTTACTATGGAGGCAGAGCAGTCTACCATGAGGACTGTGGATAAAGTTAACCACACAAAAGTTGTGCACAAAAAATTGCTTTGTTTGTGCTAATGAAAACAGACAAATTTAATTCCTGTAGGAAGTGTAAGACATGGTAGGTGTCTAATATGTACTATTATTTTTGGTAGTATTCAGAGTAAAGTACCTTAGATTCATTGCAGGACAAGACTAATGACATTCTCTGACTTTACCAAATACAAATTTGAAATCCAGGTTCCTGCAAAAGCTGAGAATGAATTCCAGCCTTGGGCCTGAGTTAGTCTTGATGAGATGATTATGGAGCTCAGGTTTAAATGTTATGGTATAATTGTGACTTGTCCTAAAGGATGTAATAGCTTAGCTCTGCCTGTCAGTAGCAGGCAGAACAATTGTCCTTGGCAGATGCCCATATCTTAATTCCTGGGATGTTGGAGCATTACTTTATATGAAAAAAGAGAATTTAAACTGCAGATGCAATTATAGTTGCTAATGTTCTGATGCTGAGATGGAAAGATTAGCTAGGATTACCTAGATAAATCGAATCTTATCATGTGGTCCCTTCAAAATGGAAGAAAAGACAGAAGAAAGAACAGAAGAAAGAGGGAGAGTAAGTTGAGAAGGACAAGTCTTAATGTTGCAGACTTTGAAAATGAAAATTCCATGAGCCTCAGGTTGCTGGTGGCTGCTAGATTCTGGGAAGGCAATAAATCAGATAGTTTCTAGAGTCTAAGAAAGATCAACACTTTGATACTTGCCTATTGAGATATCTAGACGAACCTGCAAGGTAGTAAATATATCTGTTGTTTTAAGCCATTAAGTTTCAATCTCTGGTTACTACAGCTATTAGAAACTTTTATACATGCTTTATCTCTACAGAAATCATTATGGTAACTTGAAGATTAATTTGCTCAAAAATATTTATGGTATTTACCTAAAGAATACATTTCTGTTCAGTGTCCCATTAAATATGATCCCATTTTTGTTTCAACTAATACCTTTCTTCTAAACTTACGTTCTTCATAGGTAGTTTTTTGTAAAGTCAAATCTAAAGCTAGCCTTTCATGATAGACTGCATGATAGCAAGTTTTAAAGGAGACAACAATCAAGATACATTAAATTGCCTGGCATTGAAAATTACACAACTGTATGCACAGAATTTTATTTCAGTTATGTATGACAAGTATAAAATGACAGATACGTTTGACCAAGACAAATGATGTTCATGTTTTTCTGATGTGAGAAAAAAGTCAATTTACCTTTTAAAACCCTTTACTCTCTGTGCTATCACACCTAGATTCTAAGTTATTGAATTCTGAAAGTTTGAAAAGTCTGTAAGAGTTTAAAAAATCCAAACTTCTATCTCAAATATATTCATTCTGTTGTTATGAGGAGACAATATAGTTGTTACTATGCTATTTGACATTTCTGCCAAGTGCCTGACTAATGCTTTGAAAAATTCAATCTGTCCCTTTTCCTTACCATAAGGAAAACTGAGGCAGAATCACGGGAGATATCTACACAGGACTGCAAAGCTCAGATTTTCTGCCCAGATTGTCACCATCTCTTCCATGAAATTCACTCTTTTTCTGAACTCTCAGCTAATGGTCACAATACCTTCCTTTCAAACAGACACATAAGACATGAAGGAAAGAGAAGTAAAACAGGAGTCAGAATCTGTTTTCTGCTTCTCATGACCTAAACTTATCTCTCTGCTTCTGAGAGAGACTTGCTGTAAGACAAGGGTTTGGTTTTAACATTTAAGAATGTTGCAGAAGTGTGCTTTATAGCAATGCCCCTGAAGAAAATGAGTGTTTACACCATGTGCTGCTGAGAAACAAGGCAAAGCATAGAGAGGCATCATTCATCTTACGCCTCCAGAAGACTCTCCCACAAGCCTGTTTGACATCTGAAATTTCTCCCTCATGCCATGGTATAGCACCTGCGGCTTGCTTTGTATAGGGAAAAGGAAATAGAGTTCTACAAAGATGCTGTTACTTCTATACAAGAAAGTACAGAGAATCAAGTGGGAAGAGATGGCAGAATAGAGAAGAGACAAGCTAAATTTAGAACAAATTAAATTAGGGAAAGAACTGAAAACCAACAAGAAAGGAAGCATTTTGTAATTTATTATCTCAAAAGTAATTTAAAAATGTTTAAAGCATGGCTTGTAACATAACTATCAGGATTCTACAGAAAAGTATGTGATCTGCTTTTCAGTTGTGGTTAGGTAGAACCTCCAGCTACCTGCCTGTCGGAGGTGTTGTTTTCTGCAGGTATAACCATTTATATTTGGAACATTTTTTTTTACATTTTAAGATCACTCAATATGGGTCAAATGAAGCATCTTTTCTGCTTTTAAGATTAATTGCATAATTAAGGATTCTTCCAGAAGAGCAGCTTTAAATCTTCAGTCTTTTTACTTCATTGACTGACCAAACCATGTATACTGCATCTAGTTAGGAAATTATGGAGACTTTTCATTTACATCATTGTCATATGTTCACTTCCAGGTTCTGTCATTTCTGTGTGTGTGTGTGTGTGTGTGTGTGTGTGTGTGTGTGTGTGTATGTGTGTCCCAGTAATTGTACTTGCACTCAGGGTTTCACTCTTTACTTGACTTTACAAAATTATTACTCTTCCATTTGAGACACATGTCCACTTCCAACGTTTTGCAAGTTAATTGGAGATAAGTTTCACGGGCTTTTCTGAGTTGGCTTTGAACTTGGAGCCTCAGATCTCAGCCTCCAAAGTAGCTGGAAATTCAAGTGTGAGCCATTATGATCTCTTCTCTTATAAATGTCATTTTCTTTTTACTTTTACTTTTATTTCTTGGACTTTAATCTTCTCATCAGTTAAAAAATGGGGAATACAATTAACTAGGCTTGTGGGAATTGAATGAGGTAGTATGTAAAAAAAATACTTAGCACACTCGGCAAACTTTTACGTTTTCCAAATATGAGTTTAGTTCCCACTTTTCCTTGGTGCCATGATGATTCTTACTGTGCTATAAGTATCTAAGCCTTCCCTTCATCACCTCTTCTTTGTTTTTCTTCCCCATTTATAACCTGTACATTGTTCTTGAAGGCACTGACAAGCTGAAGTAGGCAGGCTGATGGTGTGCCACCTGAAGAACTGTGCTATTTGTAGGTGGCTCACTGGAGAGGATCCCATGGCAGGGGCTTCATGTGAGTTCTGAATGTAGGTTAACACAGACATCACTGCAGCCTTTGTCTGTCAATCTCCATTTGTGGGCAATTGCCAGAAATAAAGGACCAACAATTTAGAACCCCAAAAGCCTACTGATAGTTCTATGAAAGAACTTGCTGATAGACAATGACTGGCCACAGAGTGGTGTCAACATTTTTAAAAATTTTAAATCCCAGTGATGTTGGATGCTTTAACTCTCAAGTGTATCATATGGAGACTCAATTTGTTTCCAAATAAAATTGTTATTCACTGCATACTGTGTGATAACGAGTGGAGACAGGGTAGAGGGTAAAGTAGATGTGATTTTTTATCTTAAATTTTGGTAATCTTTAACCATTAATATGATATATATATATATACTTACACATATATAATATTTGTACTTTAACTTAAAATTTTTAAATATACCAAAGGATTATGGTACCAGTTTTTGGAGATTCAGTCCTGTAATTGTGGCTACTCGGGAGGTTGAGATCTGAGAATCATCATTTGAAGCCAGCTTGGGCAGGAATGACACTGGGACTCAACTCCAAATAAGTACCAAAAAATTAAATCCAAAATGGAGCTGTGGCTCAAGCAGTAGAGTACTAAACATGAGCAAAAAGCTCAGAGACAGTGCCCAAACCCTGAGTTCTAGACTCAGGGAAGGCAAGAAAAACAGAAGGAAGAATAGAAAAGACTGTGATAAGGCACATATAACCTCCACTGTCTTAACCATTTTCATGACACAGTAGCTGGTATTAAATGAATACCTATTATCTGATCTATTGCTACTATTTACCCACAGAATTCTTTTTGTTTTGCTAAATTGAAACCTCAACCTTAAAGAATGATTCTTTTTCCTTTCAGCCCAATATTCTCTACATATTTGACCATTCTAGGACCTTTATATAAATAGAATCATATAGCCTTTATGTGTGTGTGTGTTTTATTGCAATATTGCATAATATTCTCAATCCTCATCCAGGTTGTAGCCTATATCAGTGCTTGCTTCCTTTGTAACACTAAATAGTGTTCCAGTGTATGTATATACTACATTTTATTTGTTCATCTATCTGTGGATATTTGGGTTGCTTTCACCTTTTAACCATTGTGAACATCGGGTGAATCTGTGTGTATCAATAATTAGTCATGTGTTTGCTTTCAATTCTCTTGGATATACAAAGAATATAATTATTGGATCAAATCATAATTCTACTCTTAATTTTGTTATTGAGAAAACCCCTTGCTGTGTGATGTAGTGTTTTCAGTGCTATACATTTCCACCTAAGGGTGCATGGAGTTCTGATTTCTTCACATCTTCACTCCTACATGTTTCCCACCACCCATTTTTGTTTTTAATTTAATAGCCTTCCTAATGGGAGTGAAATAGTATTTCTTTGTGATATTTCACTTCAGTTTGCATTTTCCTAGTGATCACTGTGCTGCATTAATTCATACACTTACTGAGCATTTAAGTCTATTCATGTCTCTTCCCTTTTCTTGGTCAGTTGTGGTTCTTAAACTCTGGGCCTGGGTCTGTCCCTTAGCTCTTCAGCTCAAGGCTAGTGATCTATCAATTGAACCACAGTGCAACTTCTGTTTTTTTGAGTGGTTAATTGGAGAAAGGGTCAGATTTTCCTGCCCCTGCTGGATTTGAACCTCCATCTTTAGATCTCTGTCATCCGAGTAACTAGGATTATAGTCAGGAGTCACTGGCTAATGGTTCCTGACAAATTTTTAAAGAGTATATACCAGGTACATACTATTCAGATATTTCATTTTGTCTTATTTTATTTTGTGATGTAATTTTAATTGTGAAGTCAAATCCAGGCCATGGGCTTATTATTCTGTTAAGAAGTTGGTCCTCTTCTTTGGAACACTGCCGTTTCTGGGAAGACAAACATCATTTGAGGATGGCTTTCTTTCCACATGCTTATTCATTATAGTATTGGAAAAGTAAGGTTCTAAGTTAATTTGAATGTAAATTAAAATAAAATCTGTTTATTGAACAATCTTAAAAGATGCCAAGGAATACACTGCAGACATGTAATTTAGGGAGATAAGGCTCCTTGTTAATGAAGATGAACCTTGTTCAGGTATACCAATCACATCGTTTTAATTTTCTATTTTATGATATATCAACCCAAAGTAAACCAAGCTTTCTGTATATCCCCGAATATAGTGCAGGCATATGAATGACTTATATATTCTAAGACACCATTCTGCTTTGTATAACTATACCTGCTTTGTATAACTATACATAATGCTATTTTCTTGTTCACAGTAGAATAAAATGTTAATAATTTGGTCCGTTGCTACAATTTTACTATCCATTTCTCTCTGGCTCTGTATAACGTTTAGTGAGCACTAAACCCTAAAAGACTCAGGCAATTCAGTTTGAATATCCACTAAAAAGTACATATGCTTACTCCAAATAACTGAGCTACTTGATTTGGCAAAACGAAGTTTAGCAATCCCCAAAGAGCAGCTTCTTATGAAATATGAGGTTGCAACTGACTTTCATTTATATCCCTGTATATTTTACCCAGAAAATTACATTCACCTGCACATTTCTTTACACAAATATTTTCCATTTTTAAGAAAGAGTCGAAACTCATTCAGTGTAATTTTAGAGTTGCTTTACTTAGATTCTAGGGGATTAATTTTGTACTCTATTCCATCATATGGCTGACTTTTTTCCAGTATTTTCTTTTTCAGTAATTTAGGCACTGTTAAGTTAACATAAGTCTTGTCATGTAAGTATTAAATATCTATAAGTAGTATGCAACACTATGCTTTTTTGTGTAACTATCATGTACATTGTCATATAATCTGGAAGATTACATGATGATTGGGTAGCATACATTTTATATTCATTAAAAAGTCTTTGTTGACACAGTCATTAGAAAGAATAAGATTATGACATTTTCAGGGAAATGGATGGACCTAAAACAAATCACGTTAAGTGAGGTAAGCCAAGCTCAGAGAGATAAATGACATATATTTTATCTCATTTGCAGAAGCTAGATTTAGAATACTGGAACATAATGAATTATACAGGTTTCTAGGTATACATACAGTGAGACCAAAGGAAGGTACTCTTAGGGGAGGAACAGAAAGGCACAATGGCTATGTGTACCTGATCATACAAAATAATATTTAGCAAAATGAACTCCGGGAAATGAAGACAAGATGTTTTGTTCTTTTTGCTGTTTTCTTTTCTTTTTGTACTGCTTGTTTGTTTATATGTCTTTGGGAGTGTAAAGGGAGGCACATAAATGGAAGGAAAAGGGTTAACAAATGCAGTAATGGTACCCACTGAACACTATGTTGCAAGTGAATTATACAAGTGGTCCATAGGATGGGAGGGAAAAACTAGGAGAGAATGAGGGAAGTGGTGACATTGTCCAAACAGAAATGTACTCTTTACCTGGCATGTAACTGTAACCCTTTCGTATGTCACATTTGTAATAATAATAAAAAATAGAGAAAAAATTCTTGTTCTCTATATAGTATACTTAGCATTGTAAATGCCCCTCCACCCTTTTTTGCCAGTCCTGGGGTTTGAATTCAGGGCCTGGGCACTGTCCTTGAGCTTTTTTTGCTCAAGGCTAGCAATTTACCACTTGAGCCCCAGCACTGCTTCTAGCCTTTTCTGTTTATGTGGTACTGAGGAATCAAACCTAGGGCTTCATGCATGCTAGGCAAGCATTCTACAATTTAGCCACATTCCCAGCCCATAACCCCTTTTCTTATGAAGATGATGGATTAGTGAAGAAAAGAAGACCATGAATAAGTAAAAAAAGAAATTAAGAAAAGATCAATACAAATTTGTGATGGTGAGTAGCAAAAAAAAAAAAATGTTCAGAGATGTTGAATGATATAGCCAGAGTACAAAGTGATTTCTTGGTTTGGGGATGAGAAGAGAAAGAAGTATTCACAGGGAGGGCCTATCTATCTATCTATCTATCTATCTATCTATCTATCTATCTATTTATCTATCTATCTATCTATCTATCTATCTATCTATCTATCTATCTGTCTATCTATATTGTGTGTGTATACATATAGGCATGTTGTTTATATCTGCTGTGGTGCATGTGTTAGTAATAGTTGCTAACGTACATAGACCTACTGTTTTAGAGATAAGGCAAAAGTAAGCCTTAAGAAAGGTTTGAAAATAAGAAACATAGAAGAAATCATGGAAAGAAAGTGACTACAAGGAGGTTTAGACAGAACTATGAAAGGAGGAGGCAAGGCTATGTAGACCATTTTATTTTATGTGTAATAAGTAACTACTGAGACAATTTAAGCAATTAGCAGTGCAAGGGTACAATATCATGTGTGTAGAAACTTGTATTCTGACTGCCATTTGCAGAGTATATAAGGTAGAAATGAGAATTAGAGACTAATATAGAGGCCATGTGTTAGCATGTTTGGGGGGGATGACTTGGAACCAGAAAAATGTCTATCCTGAACTGGAAACATTGTTCAAATGTTAAGAGTTCCAACAAAGCAAGTGCAGTCAGTAATCCATGAGTCAAAAATCCAGGAAAAAAAGAAAGGCGAGAGAAAGAAAGAAGTTCAACTTTATAATAGGCACCCATGGCTCATATCTATATTCCTTGCTAGTCAGCAGGCTCAAATCCAGAGGATCTAGGTTGAAAATATCATAGGAAAAAAAGTTTGTGAGACTCTGTCTCCAAAAAAAAAAAAGTGAACATAAAGCTGGACTGAAGGCATGGCTTATGTGGTAGAATGACAGCAGAGCAAGGAAGCCCAGCAAGTGCACGGCCCTGGGTTCAAACTCTAGTACTTAAAAAAATTTCTATCATTATCATCTATTATTAGCAACTTTGCTACATGAATTACATGTTGTCAGTGGTCAGTGTCCCTCTTAAACAAAAGCACAGTGAGTTCACTAGTATTTACGACAAAAAATGTCATTTTATGCCCAACAAAAAGTGAAAACTAAATTATATTCAAAGGTTATCTTATTTTGTCTCTTTCCTAGATTAGAGGTTGTCACTCAGTCAGATGACTTGAGTTCTATAAGGCCCTGGAGTGGGAGTAACATGTACAATGTTTATCCTTCCACAGAACACAAGAGGAAGAAGCAACAGCCACACAAATATGAAGGTCAGAATAAAGTAAAATATGAGCCAATTTCTAAGGCCTGAGCCTTTGAGTCTGTGGGAGCTCAACCATGAAAATCCTTACTCTCTTCACTGGTCCTCTGCTAGATACTCAGTAGATGGATGCTAGCAGGCAGAACACTTCGAAGAAGTTCTTTTGGTCCCGCAGATAGCAGTCTGCCATCAAGAAATGGACAGGCATGAAATCCAAGTGCATTCTGGAGTCTTACACAAAGCAAAAACTGCGTCTGTGAAAGGAGTTGGAAACTCATCTGTTCTGCTTTAACTTAAAAATGCTGAGAAGTTGAGGGAGGAGTGATAGAGAATACTATCTCTGTCTGAAGACTGGAGAAATCTACTCCTATATAGGGTTCTGCACTAGAAGAGGGGCAAGGGAATAACTCTCATTAAAGGTCCTCACCAAACATAGGGCAGATTTAAGATAAAAGCTGAGAAGGAAGAACTGTAAACACAACTTGTGTATACTACAACTCTTGAATTGAGATATGATATAGAAGTGGGTCAAAATCATGTAGGAGAAATGGGGCAAAGATTAAAAACGGAGAACACTCCATCATTTCAACGTAGATTGACCCCAGAGTATCAGCAGCCCAAGGATGGAGAAACTTGACAAATGAGGTACGCTGAATGTACTATTGCAACAGTAAAACCCAAACTGGGCAAATTCTGCTTATTAGTTGCATTCAAATCTTCCCATCAGACCTAACAACCACATATAAACCAGCAAACTGACTAAAGAAAGGGCACGAATATTTTGAGTATGGATTCTCAGTCTCTAACATGGCATTCAATCAAAACTTGCAAGGCATATAAAAAAGAATGAGCCACTTTTAAGAAATAAAGAAGTCAACAGAACCAGAGCTAAAGATGTCTCAGATACTAGAATATCAAGATGGAGACATTAAAATAATCATGATTAATAATTTGAAGTGTCTAGTATAAAACTATATGCATGAAAAGATGACAAATTTTGGCAGGCAGATGCAAGTTATAATTGCCTAGCAGAAATGAGAGAAATGAAAAATGTGCTGTCAGTGATGAAGAATCTCTGCAATGGGCTTCTCAGTAGACTGATCCCAGAGGGAAAATTCAGTCAACTCTAAAATACACTAATAGAAATTATACCAACAATAATAGTTTGAGAAATGAATTAGATAAACAATTCCATTCACAATACCCTCATAAATACATAGGTATAAACTTAACCAAGGAAATTATATATCTTCACAATGAAAACAATAAGGCCTTGAAGAAAGAAAGAAATTAAAGACCCCAGAACTTGAAACAACCTCCAATTTTCATGGTTTGGCAGAATTAATGTAAAATTGCCAAACTACAGATTCAGTGAAATATCCTTTATAGTTCCAATGTCATGCCTTAGAGAAATAGAAAAGTCAATTGTAAAATTCATATGGAAAAAGAAAAGACCTGAATATAAACAGCAACCCTGAGCAGAAAGAACAGTGCAGAGGAATCACAATACTGGAATTCAAGTTATATTACAGAGCCATAGTAATAAGTTTTTAAATGGTAGCAGGACAAAAAACATGAAAAACAAGGGAAACAGATGGAAAACACATAAATTGTACCACATAGAGGAGCCAAAAACATGTATGTTAGGGAAAATCAACTTCTTCATCAAATTGTATTGGGGAAATTGGCTGTCTATATATGGAAGATTGACACTTGTCCTCTATCTTCAAAGTACCCTATACAAAAATGAACTCCAAGTGTATTCTATGAAATCTTGAAACTGAGTGCAATAGGAACATTTTTGGAACATGTGGGCATAGGTAATTATTTTATGAGTAGGACTCATGGCTCCTTTCTGTAATTCTCACTACTCAGAAGGCTGAGCTCTAAGGATTTTGGTTTGAAGCCAGCCCAGGCAGGATAGTTTGTGAGACTCATATCTTCAATTCACCACTGTGGCTCAAGTTGTAGAGTGCCAGCCCTGTCTGGAAAAAAAAATCAGGGAGCATCCAGGCCTTGAGCTCAAGCCCCAGGACCAACACACACAGACACACAGACACACACACACAAACACATACACAAACCCCCCAAATTAAAAAAAATAAATAAAAATTAAGAAGGACAAGAATTAATGGCATCAAATTAAAGTTTCTCTTTAGCAAAAGAAATAATTACCAGAATCCAGAGACAGCCATCTGAATTGGAGAAAATATTAACCAGTTATTCTAAGGATAAAGAACTAGTGTTCAGAGTATTTGAAGAGCTAAAAAATAAACAGTAAAAGAGAAAGGTTATCCAATTCATAAATAGGCCAAGAAATTGAACAGATAATTCTCTGAAGAAGTACAAATGACTAATACAAAGAAATTTGCAAGATCCTTAGCTATAAAAGAAATGTAAATTAAAAATTAAACTAAGGCTGGGCATGGTGGCTCACATTTGTAATCGTAGATACTCAGTAGGCTGAAATCGGAGGACTGAAATTTGATGCCATCTGAGCAGTAAAGTCCATGACACTTATCTCCAGTTAGCCAACAAAAAGCCAGAAGTGAATCTATGGCTCAGTAGTGGAGAAGTAGCCTTGAGCAGGAACAGTATCTAGGCCCACTAGGAAACTGAAAGGGAATACCAAAATTAAGAGACACAGGGTAAAAAAGACAAACGATTACAAAAGCAATACTTGCAAAACTGTTTAGTGTAAATCTACTGAACAACTCTTGGGGGGAAAGGGAAAGGGGGAGGTGTTAGGGGGAATGAGGGAGGAGGTAACAAACAGTACAAGAAATGAATCCAATGCCTAACATATGAAACTGTAACTGCTCTGTATATCAGTTTGGCAATGAAAATTTTAAAAAATGAACCAGCATTGTACACACACACACACAGACACACACACACACACACACACACACACACACACATATATCCTACACTGATTCCATGCCATGTCAATGAGAAATGCAATCTTCAAGGAAAAAAATGCTGGGAAGGATATGAGGATAAAACAATTCTCATATGTTGCTGGAGAAACCACTATAGAGGCTCCTGAACAAACCAAAATGTATCTACCACATGGGCACACCATAGTGCTGTTTGAAGTATATCCAAAGGAGAGAAAATCAATATGCAAGAGAGATACCTGCATACTCATATTTATTGTATCTTTGTTCACAATAACCAAACTGTGGGATCCGTCTAGTTGCCCAACATGCAATGAATGGATAAATTCTACTGTACATGCACAATAAAAAGTTATATCACTTTCAGGGAAATGTATAGAGCTGGAGATTATCACATTAATATAAACCAAGGTTCAAAAGACAAATACTGCATGCTTTTGCTTCTTTATGAATGTAGACTTTAAAGATACACATTCAAATATATGCATGTGCACATGTTTATCATTATAGGACTATTAGAGGGTTTAAGGGAAGAAAAAGAATGATTGTGGATGAATAATATTGAAATGCATTTTGTTTGTATGGGGATGACATAAGAACTTTCATTAAAAGCCATGTACATTAAATAGTTAGGTAGGCAAGACAAGAAATCGATCTCTAAAGCAAGAAAGGAAATCAATTTGATTAGAGCATGTGTAAAACTCCAAGGTGAAAACGATTTTGTACTATAAACATACACTGAAAAAAGGAATGAGAAATGGCAGAAAATAACAGTTGGATCTGTTGGGGCATGGAGGACCATTATCAGATAGAGATCCCTGGAGAGGAAGAGGATGGACATATTGAGGTACTTACTCTATATGCATACATGAATATAGGACAGTGAAATCTGTTGAAACTGTTTTACAAAGCATAAAGGAATCAAGGAAGGGATGGGGAGAGTTTGACTACAGTACTTCCTAGAGATGTATCAAAATAGCAAAATGAAATACCCTGTGACGCTATTAAATGGCAAAAAACAGTTTTAAGAAAAATTTTTTTTAAAATCTGTTTATAAAAAATTGGAAAGGATATATAATATCTACCTAATATCTATTTATCTATCCATCTATCCATCTATCTAAAATATAATGCGATTGAAGTTACAAAGTGGAGAAAGGAGAAATCAGAGGACATTTTAGAGTAGACAGTACCTAAAAGTTCACTAAAATCAAAGAAAGACTATTTTACAGATTGAAGAAGCTTAGGGAAAATCATACCCAGGCATATTTCTTTTTAGTATACTTCCACTAGGATTATTTATATCCCCACAGGAGGACATATTGATCTTCTAACCTCCAAGACATCATAACACAACTGTATTTGGAGATGAGGTCTTTATGGAAGTAACTGGCAATAGAGAAATAATAGTTGCTAGAGTGGCCACTGCTCTGGTATTCCTGGTACTTTAATGAGAAGAGGGCAATGTGAAAGCACAGGGAAATATGGCAGTCTATAAGGGGAGGAGAGAGGCCAAAAGCTCATTCTTTCCTAGACCTGAAGAGTCAACTCTACTGGCCCCTCGTCTCATACTTCCCCACTACAGAACTGTGAGAAAATAAATTTCCTTTCTTTAACCCTCCTTATCCATGGTATTTTTGTCTTGGCAACCCAAGAAAAACTAGCAAAATATTGAAAACCAAAGAGATATTGCTGATGAACGGCCAGCAGAAATAAAATGCCTCCCCTAAAAGAAAGAAGGAGGAGTGAATAGAAATAAAGATTGAATGATACTTTCACTATTAAAGATACTGAAAACAATTGGTGTCTTTAAGGTATTAAAACAAATAAATCAACAAAAAGCTATCATATCCATCAAAAGTATTTTTTAAAAACAAGGGAAAATAAAAATCTTTCCAGAGGAAACAAAGCTGAAAAATGTATTTCTTGGAATCATATAATGTATGCTAAAGGAAATTATTTACTTAGAGGAAATGTGCTTAAAAACCCTAGATCTATAGAATTGAATGGTAAAAGCCCACACAACTATGAAAGATTCTTTTTTTTTCTTCTGTTTAATCTTCTTAAAAGGTAAGTGTTGATGGGGGTGACACTGCTTATTCCTAAACTGCTTTATTAAATGGCACTTGCTTTGTACAACTACTTAAAGACAATAAAAGTTAAAAAGTAATAATTAAAATATGATATTTTATTAATTGATATGACAGAATTAACAATTTTGCACACTAAGAACTGATCAGAATGCTTTATTGTTTATTAAAATGTTATTTATACCATGCAGAAGAAAACAACAAAAACATAAATGGCAGTTGAGTGCTGGTGGTTCACACCTCTAATTCTAGGTATTCAGGGGGTTCTAAGATCTGAAGGTCATGGTTAAAATCAGTCTAGGCAGAAAGTCCCTGAGACTCTCATCTCCAATTAACCACTAAAAAGCTGGAAGTGGAGGTGTGGCCCACGTAGTATATTACCAGCTTTTAGTGAAAAAGCTAAGGGATAGGGTGCAGGTCCTGAGTTTAACACTCAGTATTAGCATAAACAAAACGGATTTAAATATATGTAGGCGTAAATAAAAGTTGAAATAAAATGTGTGAATAAATACAATGAAAAGGTCAAAATGAAAATATACTACTCTACCCTCTTTTGTTTTTTTAAAATATGTATTCAAAAATAAATAATCTCTTTTTTATTTCATTTTCCTCACTTATAATTTATATCTCATATTGACACTGATAAATAGGACAATTTCTTCTAACAAACGAGTGCCTGTTCACCCACCTGGTCATCTTTTCCTCTCATGATATTAGCATTTACAATTGGTGATATCATTTAATCTTGTAGATGGAAACAATAAAAAAGATTCAACACTGAATTCTATATTTTACTATTTTCTTCTAATAGGGAAAATATTCGAAGCCATGCTGTGTCAAAGTCATACTAAGTCAAATCTGTAAACATTCCGGAAACAATTTAATGTAATTGAGTACCTTTTTAAAACACCATTTCCCATTATCTGAAAGTTTAGTAGTATAAATTTGAGAAGATCCATTAATTCCTGATACTGATCTTCAGTATCAGGATTGAATGAGAGAATACTACTGGAGATCACATAGATACTAAAATGATAATGAAAAAAATTATTACAAAACATATACCCATAAATTTGACGTTATACCCAATTGAAATTTTTATTGGAAAACACCAACTACTAAAGCTCATGTAGGAAGAAACATATAAGCTGAACATCTTGCTACAAGAAAAACAGATTCATAAACAAAACCTTTCTCAGATAAAGTTCATGCCCAAATAACTTCCTTGCTAAAATGTTATCAACTATTTAAGGAAGAAATAATGTCAATTGTTTTTATGCAAAATATCTAGAAAATCTTAAAGAAGCTCCAAAATGAAAAAGCTTTGCTAACCACATTCCGTTTGCTCATATACCTTCATGACCTGAATCTCATTTCCGTAGTGGTTCTAGATTTCTGTCAAATACAGTGTGTGTGTGCGTGTGTGTGCGCGCGCGCGCACTTGTTGTGTGTGTGTATATGTGGGTGTTTTTTTTTTTGTTTGTTTGTTTTTTGCCAGTCTTGGGGCTTGAACTCAGGGCCTGAGCGCTGTCCCGGAGCCTCTTTTGAAAGGATATGTCCCAGCCATCCCAGGGCACCATGTGGAGATAGTCATGGACAGGAGAAGGAGGTTTATAAGGAGGTTTTTCAGTAGGGCCATATCTCCCACTGGAGAGGGAGCAACATGGCATCTAGTTTCTGCACCTTATCCAGGTGGTAGCTTCTCTGGGGCTAAAGAGGATGTAGGTAGGTCTTAATGGTGAGTAGGAGTGGCCCATTATAGTTCTAGGGCAGGGAGCTTAGGTATGGATGGATCTGGGGGCTAATGGCAGGAGCTGAGGACCTAAGGCAGGGGAAATGCTAACATCTTTGTGCTCAAACCTAATGCTCTACCACTTGAGCCATAGTGTTGCTTCCAGCTTTTTCTGAGTGGTTTATTGAAGGTAGGAGTCTCACAGCCTTTCTGCCTGGGCTGGCTTTGAACTGCAATCCTTAGATCTCAGCCTCCTGAGTATGTAGGATTACAAGTGTGAGCCATGGGCACCCACCTCAGCACATTTTTTTTTTTTTTTTTTGCCACTCCTGGGGCTTGAAGTCAGGGCCTGAACACTGTCCCTAGCTTCTTTTTTGCTGAAGACTAGCATTTTACAAACACTTGAGACACAGCACCACTTCTAGCTTTTTCTGTTTATGTGGTACTGAGGAATTGACCCCAGGGCTGCATGCATGCTAGGCAAGCACTTTACCACTAGGCCATATTCCCATCCCCTACATGTTTTTTTAAGGAGATATGATTTTAGTGAAGATAGGCTGTAATATTTTGATATCAGGACCATTGTATCTTTCTCACAAAGTTTTAGGTATTGCTATTTGACTTTTCTAAATCATACACATTTTTTGTTGAGGTTAATACTCAACAAAAACTTGGTGAAAATCAAGTTACTGACATGATTTGTTGTTCCACCATGGATGCATAATATTAGGGAGTTCAATCATATGTCAGTTCTATGTCTTCATCATAGTTTTCTTTATACAGCATCCTGTGTTTGGAGAGTTATTCATGGCCCATTGGGAAAGGTTAGAACTATAATTAGACCTTTCCTCTAGACACTTGAGCAATGGAATGCATGAAGGTTAGTAACAGCTTCCCATTAATTGCTCCCTTGTGGTTCCACAGTAAAGCAGTTAGCTTATATACTGGACTGCTACTCATGGCATCCTTGTGCTGACATTTGCGGCAGTGATTAGAATGTCATCACTTTCCAATACTTCATTGTTATTCAGGGGAAACACTAGAAGCCTTCCATCATACTGCAGGGATCAAAAATTCAAACACACACACACACGCACACACACATATTCTCTGTTTCTTTATTATCAGAATATGCTTTTTGAAAGTGGGTTTGTTCTGAAAACAGTATGCACACTGGACTCTGTTCAGCATAGTGTCACTGTCTTGTCTTTCAAACTAATGGGAACAAAGCAAAATCATTCTTTATGTGTAAAGTAGTGCACCCCAAGGGCAAAACATCTATCAGTATGAAAAATAGTCAAGGAACAACCAAGAGATTGTGTTTTTTGGAAGCTCATAGTTTTGATTGTATGTTTGAGCCAGCACACTGCCATGTTAGTTTTCTCAAATCTTTGAACTTAATAGTTTCTTTTTTTAGATGTCTTTCTTATCATTTATACAGCCTGAATTCAACTATTCAGTTTGTCCTGTCAGTACTTGCTTGTAACTCAACTAAGACTAAGATTTAGTAGGCTAGAGAGCTCAATTATCCTTCTGTCTCAAAAATAAATTACAGCTCCACAGCCTGGCTATTCCTTCATCCCACACATTCAATTTTGAAAAAAATGTTCACCATAGATAGCACAAGGATATCATGACTTAATGCAGAATACTAACCAGTGCTTTTTTTCCCTCTCTCCCTCTCTCTCACTCACTTCCCCTTTTATTTTACTTCTTCTTGGGGTATCAGTACGTGTAAGTACATGCATGATTATATTTATGTATGCATATAATTTTGTTTATTTTATATATAAGATTCATGTTGGCAATTCTGTAGAGCACATCACTCAGATATCCTATCAGTTTTTATTGTCAGGACCATTTCATGCACTTTCTTTTAAAAAGAAAAAAAAAACAGAAAAAATGACTTTTTACACTTTCTGTGTCTTAAAGCAGGTATCTGATATATTGCATTCTCATGAAAAAAAATTACTTTTCTGCCAGAAGAAGTGGCAGAAGAGTAGCCTCAAAATTGAAATGATGATGATGAAACTCTGTAGTGTGGGGTCAGGGGAACTTAGAAGGATTATTATACAGTTGGAACGCTGGGCCAGAGGGAGAAAGGTCTCCCCAAGTGAGATTATTGAGGGCATAGGAGAGAAAATGGAATACAGAGTGTATTTAAGTGTCTGAAATGTTAAAATTTGACTTTGTAAAGCATCCATAGTCTTCACTGTCTATGAGATTAAAAGAAAAAGGCAGAGAGCCTAAAGAGATTTTTTTTTTTAATGCTAGATGCCTAGATGTAAAGCACTGAAATTCTAGGATTAGTGAAGGACAAATAATTGCTTAATTGTAATTCCTATAAAAATTTGTCTGGTGAGTATAATGCCAACAAAATACATTCCTCTACTAATGAAAGTATTCTTTAATTTTTAGTGTTAGAGTTCATGCAAAGATTGGCTTTAGAGTTCCCATGGGCAAGGAAATATAAGCTGTGGATGATGCCTTTGGACGAAGGAAAACAGGCCCAAAGGACACAGGTTACTCCTTAACAATAAAGGGTAAACAGGTTTCTGAAAAGCATGAATGTGATTGCATAAAGAGGACAAGCTTTCAGCTAGCATGTCAAAAAGGAGTGAATATTGAAGCTGAGTAGTCCATCAAGAGATCAGAAAGGGACAGAAGATGTGAGGGTTTTTAGAAAATCTGAAAGAGAATCTGAGTCTGGGAATCTTTGAGTCATTATGCTAATTTCTGGTCAGTGTACATAATTTGTCAAATTGATATAATATGGGTATGGACTCTGATGTATGATTGCACTTTAAAAACAAAAGGAGAGCAGCTGGACTGACACAGAAAGGGCACATTCTTTGAATAAAATAGGTGCAACCCAAGCCACAAAATGAATGGATCACTGTGAGATAGGCCCATTGAAACATCAGAAGCTAAGAGAAGAGCTCTTGTTTCTTACACTCTAGGCAGAAAATGTACAGATATATCAGAAATATTTTAGGCTAAAAATGAAACGTTATCACTCTTCTGTGCCATGTGTGTTTGTTGGACATGTTCTGTAAGTTCAGAGCTGGTATAGGTGGTAGAGATTCATCAGTTAAAATAAACCAAGGTTCTACCCATCTGGAGCATATATGTACTGTGTGCTACATAAAATCACCATGTAATATGCCAAATGAGTACACTACATAGCATTTCTAATGTAATAAGTGGTATTGAAAGGAAAAATAATACAGCAGGATGAGTCACTCACCAGTGCCAGGTGGTGTTTAAAGTCTAATGAAAAAAAGAGTTCACAGACAAGCTGTGACTAGCAAGGACTTACAAGAAGTTTGGGATGTTGGTTACAGAGTTATCTAGGAAAGAGCATTCCAGGAAGAAGGCATAGCCATTTCAAAGTTTTAAGACAGGAGTGTGTTTAAAGGGATTGCAAGTTACCTTGTGGCAGTTGCTGAATGAACCAAAGAAAGAGAAGTAGGATATGACACTAATGTTGTAAGTACTTAAGAACAGTTATATATAGATTCACTTACATACATAAACTACATATGCTTTTGCAAAATTAAGTTTATAATACAATAAAGTTTTGTCCAGTTTGTCACTGAAGCCGAATCAGCAGATACTATAAAAATTTCTCCCATATCTATTAAAAAAAATTAGCTTCAGCTTTCTATCCTACCAAGAATATAGTAAATGGAATCTAGACATTTTCCTGGGTACATTCACTATGAATAAAGCTGTTAAGCCCTGTATCCCTCTCTTCTGACTCTGATTTTCATTGGAGTAGGACAGGAGGATAGGTTAGGATGATATTACAGGCTCACACCCATAATTTTAGCTATTTGGGAGGATGAGATCTGAGGTTCACTATTCAATGCCAGCCAAAGTAGGAAAGCCCGTGAGATACATCTCCAACAAACAAAAAAGCCAGAAGTGGAGCTGTGGCTTATGAGGTAGAGTGCTAGCCTTGAGTACAAAAGCTCAAGGACAGTGCTCAGGCCCTGAGTTCAAACTCCAGTACCAGCACACACACACACACACACACACACACACACACACACAGTTAGTGTGTAGTCTGTATGGACTCTACACAATTATAAATCTCATGATGACATTTTCAGATATGTATATGAGGCACTTAATCCTATTTACCCTCCCCATTACCCTCTCTTGTCCCCTTCTCTTTCCTACTGGAATCTTCCAACATCCCAAACAGTCTATCTTTTACTTTTATGGTATTTAAAAAAATAATCACAAGATATCACAAGAAATGTACTCACTGCCCTATTATATAACCGTACCCCTTTTGCACAACACCTTGTCAACAAAATTTAATTAATTAAAAAAAATCTAGACGTCTCAGGTAAGTGAAACATTAGGTATTTATCATTCTTTGTGATTCTGGCACA
Source organism: Perognathus longimembris pacificus (assembly GCF_023159225.1). Taxonomy (NCBI): domain Eukaryota; kingdom Metazoa; phylum Chordata; class Mammalia; order Rodentia; family Heteromyidae; genus Perognathus; species Perognathus longimembris. The sequence goes on along the minus strand of NC_063169.1, from coordinate 24,877,723 downwards.
TTCAACTTAACATGGTCATCTATTTTCCTGATGATGACTTAATTTTGTTCTTTATGAGAGACTAAAACTCCAGTCTATGAATTCACTCCATTTTTCTTATCCATACATTTGCTGGTGGTCTAGTAGGCTGGCTCCATGAGTGCTATTGTGAGTAGTGCCACAATAAACATTATCATGCAGGCATGTCTATTATACACTGCATCAAATTTCTTTCAGTATATACCCAAGAGTGGTACAAGTTGGATTATACGGTAGTTCTATTTTTATTTTTTTAGTTTTAGAGGGATGCCATTACTTGTTTCCATAGTCACTAATCTGATTTATATTCCCATTAACAGTGTATCATTAAAAAAATCATTGTTCCTTTTCTTTGCATATTTTTTGCATGTGTGCTAGTCCTAGGACTGAACTCAGAGAGCTCTGTGTCTGAGCTTTTGTGCTCAAGGTTAGCACTCTACCACTTGAGCCACAGCTCCATTTCCAGCTTTTTAGGTAGCTAATTCAATATAAGAGTCAAAGATATTCCTGCTTAGGCTAGCTTGGAATATTGGTCCTTAGATTTCAGCCTCCTAAACAGCTAAGATTATAGGCATTAGATACTGATTAATGATATTCTGCTTGTGTACGTGTGTGTGTGTGTGTGTGTGTGTGTGTGTATTGTTTTGGTTTGCTTTGTTTTATTTTCTTGAATGGAGCATTCTGATTAAGGAGAGATGGAAGCTCAGTGTAGTTTTGTATTTTCACTCTCCTCATTGGGAGAGTGAAATAGGGATATTGAACATATTGTTCAATAGGGATATTGAACAATTTTTACATATATTATCTGTTTGTACATTTTTTTTTTTTTTTTGGCCAGTCCTGGGTCTTGGACTCAGGGCCTGAGCACTGTCCCTGGCTTCTTCTTGCTCAAGGCTAGCACTCTGCCACTTGAGCCACAGCGCCACTTCTGGCCATTTTTTTCTGTATATGTGGTGCTGGGGAATTGAACCCAGGGCCTCATGTATACGAGGCAAGCACTCTTGCCGCTAGGCTATATCCCCAGCCCCTGTTTGTACATTTTTGAGAACTTTACATTTAACAATTTATTATTAATTGGATTATTTGCTATTTAGCTGTTCAAATTTTTAGTTCTTTTAGCTCTTTATATATTGTGAATATTAATATATCAGATAAATAGCTAAAAAGATTTTCTCCCATTCTGAATGATGTCCCCTTACCCTGGTAAATGTTTATTTTTCTGTACAAAAGCTTTCTAATTTCATGCAATCCCATTTGTCAATCCTTGCTGTTATTCCCTGAGCTATTGGAATTGTATTCGGAAAGTTGCCAATTATGTCCAAATCTCACAGTGCTGCTCCTGTATTTTCCTCTATTAGCTTCCAAGTTTTGGATCTGAGATGTGAATACTTTCTTGAAAATTTTATCTCAATTTGATTTCTCAATTATTGAACCCTAGTCTTCAGCCTTCTGAGTCGTAAGCATTACAAGCTTGAGTCATCAGCATTTACCTTCTATATCCCAGTTCCTTTTGACTGTTAAATCACATTTTAAATGATTATTGCTTTTGATGTCTGGAGAAGATATAAATTGTTACAATACCATAATAGTGCACTTTTGATCTTTACTGTATTCAAATGCAGAATTCTTTCCTCTCTTTTTTCTTTCCAGGGATAGGTGAATCTTACTTGTTTCCCTTGTGCTGCAGGCTCTTGTAGTGGCTTACCTTGTGGTTTCTCCCTCCTGCTAACAGGAGGACATTCACCATTCACCAACAGGACAGCACAGTATGGGGTGGGGAGTTAGGACTACATTGAGATACTTTCCATCAAGCAACTGTTGGGAGGGAAGATGTCTCTTCTGTTTCTAGAATTTGAATGTAATTATTCCTTTCACTATCACATTGGAGTTTCAAATCTGAGAAGGAACAGAGAGAGGTCTCACACTTTCATCACAAACCAAAAGCCTCTTGCTTTCTTGCCTTTCCCCATTAAACTTACCTGCATCTCCTCCATCCTTCCCAGGAATGAATTGTGTTTTAAATCTTCTTGTGAATTAGAGGGAGCATTAAGTATATTCTTGGACCTCTACTTTAGCTCTATTATTAGAAAAGCATTGCTCTATTGGAATGTCAGCCTACACTTTATTTAAGGAAATTTCTATGACATCTCTCTCTTCAATTATGTCTCTAAAAAATAAACACTTTGGTTATCAAAACCATTGCAGCCTGAATCATTTTTTATTGCTCATTTTGCAATCCAACCTTGAAATTTCAATCACTCAGCCAGTGGATCATTCAGCTTCAATGGGTAAAAACTTATGAAACAGTGGGGTGATCTACAGACGATCTTCCATACAGCCCATATTGAGATGGATAATTTGTTTACTGTTGTTACTTAACAATTAATATTTGGAACAATCAGTTGGACTAAAATGCATTTTAACTGATGTAAGTCAAATCACCTTATGTTTAACCTAAGAGAATTGAATGTTCCTTCAAAAAAAGAATGTTATATTGTTGTTTTGCCTTTCCAAATCATTCTGAGACAGCACATTGGCCTGGAACTAACTGTCATATTGAAAATGTCTGTGAAGGACAGATACAGACACATGTACTTGTCTTCCTTCAGTTAAATCACTCGATTATGTAGTCAACAAAGTTGTACAATGTGTTGTTCTTCTTAACAATAGTACTATAAGAAAAGATGCATAAATTGGGAAAAGGGGCATAAAATTGGTTTGAAATTCTAAAAACTACAATTCTCGAAAACTCTTCTATCAAATCTCAGTCTTAGCATTTCTAGCATGTGAATAGAAGATAATTTTGTGAGTTATTTATGAGATGAAGTAAGAATATATGTGTGAGTTTCTTGTGGATACTTTTCAGTAATATATATATGTGTGTGTGTGTGTGTTTATACACAGAGAGAGAGAGACACACACACACAGAAATAGAGAGAGACAGAGAGACAGAGAGAACACAAAGGATCTACCATGTCATCTGGGCTCCCTAGAACTTGCAGATTCAAAGGCACACTGTACACAGTATATGCTTTGAGAATAAAATAATTTCAGAATATTGTAACTGAAAAAGGGGAAGAGAATGACTACAGTGTCTTACTCTCAAAGAAAAAATGTTTATTTCTTTGTATTGGAGCAATAGGATTACAGGTCTATGAATAGACAGCTAAAGACATATTGATTCTTTTAGAACTCTACCATGAAAATCTCATGACTTTGTGAAATATGCTGCCTACCAATCTCTTTTCCAACATAAGCTGGTAAGCATGTTGCGAATAATTTTTTAGTTCAACTTGATTGAATAATTACATGTCACCATAATATGAGATTAACAAATACAAATGTGTGATAATGAAGCTCTCACCTTTGCTTTCCAAGAAAAATGTTGATAAAACTGCATGACTTCATATCTTTCCTCCTGTTTGTTAGTTTGTTATTGTTTGTTTGGTTTTGGTGCTGGGACTTGAACTGAGGGCCTAGGTACTGTTCCTGAGCTTTTGTGCTCAGGGCTAGTGTTCTATCACTTGAGCAACAACCACGTCTGGCTTTTTTTGGTAATTAATTGGAGATCTCACTGAATTTCCTGCCTGGGCTGCTTGTGAACCATGATCTTCAGATCTCAGCCTCATGAGTATCTAAGATTAAGAGCATGAGATTCCAGAACCCTAGCTACTCCTGTTCTTTTTTTTTTCTTTTGGTGAATTTGTGATTTTTTTATTCTTTTTAAGTTAATTAATTAATTTATTGTCAAAGTGATGTACAGAGAGGTTACAGTTTCATAGGTAAGGCAGTGAGTACATTTCTTATCAAACTTGTTACTTCCTTCCTCATTTTTCTCCCACATTCACCTCTCCCAATTTCCTCCTCCCACCCCCAGGTGGACAGTTGTTTTACAGCATATTTTCTTCTAAGATTTGTTGTTGCATTGGTTTGCTTTTTACTCTTTGTCTCTCCATTTTGATGTTCCTCCTCCCTTCCCTAGTTCCGGTAAATGTACATACAATACCCTGGGGTACCAAAAACAGTTACAGTGACATCAGGGGTAAAACCCTGGGGAAGAAAGACAAAAGAAAAAGGCATGATTTCACATGGTACGTTGAAAATAACAACAACAATGAAAAACCACTTATTTCCATAACTTGCACACAAAAAAAATCCAGACTGATTACTGAACCTTTATCTCTTGAGCTCAGTACCCTGAAATTTGGTAACATTCTCTTTTTTAATGGTAGAATTATTAAGTGACTTTTAGTGGGTAAATTTGACAAACATTTTGGAAAATTCGTGCTTAATAAAATAATTTTAACTGCCACATGTGTACCTTGTTAAAAAATAATTCCATCCCACTGAAGGTCCAAATGAAAAGTGTCATTTTATCTCCATTCTACAGAATGATTATGCATTCAGCTCTTTTGTTGACTGCAAACATACTTATGACAGGCTTATGGTTGTCTTTCTAGATTAATGAATTATTGACCCTTAGTCCCCTCCCTCCTTCTCTAACCATCAATTTTTAAAATTCTTTCTTTGCCTTCTGTGTGTGTGTGTGTGTGTGTGTGTGTGTGTGTGTGTGTGTGTGTGTGTGCTGGTACTGGGACTTGAACTGGGCACTATCCCTTAGCATTTGCACTCAAGGCTAGGACTCTATCACTTGCTACAGCTCCAGTTCTAGCTTTGTGGTACTTAAATGGAGAGGACTCTCATGAACTTTCCTGCCTGGGCTTTGAACTATAGTCCTTGGACCTCTACTTCCTGAGTAGCATTATTACAGGCTTGAGCCACCTGCTCAAATTTCTTAATGAGTGCCTTGCACTAGTCAGGGTTCTGCAGAGAGACAGAAAAGACAGACAGATAGACAGACAACAAGAAATAGGGTCACAAGACTGTGGAAGCTGAAAAGTTACAGAGCTGTATGTTAAAAGTCTTGAGAAGAGACAAGGCACCAGTATGCAATCCTAACTTTTTGGGAGGCTGAGATCTGAGAATCACAATTCAAAGCTGGTATGGGCAGTTAAGTCCATGCGATTCTTATCACAAATTAACCAGCAAAAAGCTGAAAGTGGGGCTGTGGTTCAAGTGCCAGTCTTGGGCATAAAACTTAGGGACAGTGCTCAGCTTCTGAGTTCAAGCCTAGGGTAGGCAACACACACACACACACACACACACACACACACACACATTTTGAGAATCTAGTTTCAGTTCAGAGAGCCCAACACCCAAAAACAGCCAATATTTAGTGCAAGTTTAAATGCAGTGTCCCTGCTCACACAATCAAGAGTTCACTCTTCTTTGGGTCTTCAACTGTCTAGATGAGGACCACTCACGTTTGTTAGGACACTCAGATCTATAATATCTATCTATCTATCTATCTATCTATCTATCTATCTATCTATCTATCTATCCTCTATATAGATATATAGAATATAGCTCTATAATACTCCATATATATCCAAACATACGCCCAGAAACACCTACCTTTTATGGAAAAATACCTGGATATCTCATAATAGAGTCTACCGGATACATTAACCATCATAGCCATTGCTGTTGTTTTAAAGATGCTTTTGTGGTTCACATGATTTCTGCATCTATTTACATTAAATCCACATTAAAGACACTCACAGATCCAGGTGAGTATCCTTCCACCCTTTCCCTTCTGCCATCACTTTTACCACCCAGGGCTCTTTCATCAGTGACACTACTAGTGTTGCCTCATCAAGGTTTGAAATATTTGTAGTTTGTTCTGTAAGTATCCCATGATACTGCAGTAGTTTCAAACCCTAGCTGCATGTGGATTACCTGGGATTCGAGAAAATAAATGTTAATGCTCAACTTCACTGCAGACAAATTAAATCAAGATCTCTGACATTCAAATTATGAATTTAAAATATATAATAAATATAGATACATATATATTTATAACATTACTTATTTTAAATAACTATACATTATATTAAATACATTGAATATAAAACATTAAATGCAAATGTATAATATATTACATATAAATTATAAATACATTACATATCATCATATATTACAATAATATGATTATACAAATATACCAAAATGCATGTGTGCAATTAACATATTTCATTAATCACATGTGACAAAAATGAGAGATAACAAATGTAAAGCTATCAAATGTTTTCTTCTTTTTTATTTCATCAATTAAGTGATGTTCAGATATAACATATTTTAAGCTTAAAATACACTTATAGATATATGTGTATATATGTATATATGGGTATATATGTGGGTATATGTCTGTGTGTATATATACATATGTATGTATATACATATACGTGTGTATATATGTATGTATATGTGTGTATATGTATGTGTATATATGTGTGTATATGTATATATACATATATGTGTACATATATGCATATATATAAAATGGCATGTTCATTCACTTCACTTTTAGACTTCCTTTTTTTTCTTCTTCTTTCCATTAACAGTAGTCATGTATTTTTGTTACAATTTGAATCTTGGTCTTAAATATAATCTACCTGTTTCTTAGATGTATTATTTGTTTTAGAAAGAAGAAATATAAATGAGGGAAGAGGTGATACTTTAAAAAAGAGATGCACTCAATACCTGACTTATGTAACTGTAACCCCTCTGTAATCACCTTTACAATATTTTTTAAGAAAAGAAAGGAGAAATATGATATTGATTACTTCCATAGTTTTCTTCTTTCAAGTCATTTTTCTCTAGAACTGTTTAGAAATTTCATCTTTCTCAAATGTCCCAATTTTCTTCATTTTCTCAAGTGGCCTAACACCAAATGGCAAGATTGCAATTCTGCTCTGGCAGTGTCTGCCTGTTGACAGTATAGACCCTAAAGAACCAGTCCTCCACAAGTCTCCCCACATCTGATATCAGCCATCACATTCAGGCTCTGCACAGGTGGCTACGGATTTTGGGATTCTAATGACCCTCTCATGTTTAATAATTCAGTTGAATGACAAATAGGATAACTCTACATTTGAGAGTGCAATAGGTAGAAAGGCTACCCCTGGATGTGGCCTGGGAGAGGAGCATAGTGCTCTCAGCCTTCTCTTTGTAAGAACTGAGTGCCATCCTTCTGGCATATTGGTATGTCTACCGACCAGGAAGCCCAGCAGAGTGGCTCTGTTCAGCCTTCATTGAGGTTTCTTTCTATAGGCATGATGAATTGCATCATTAGATACTGAACAGAACTCCATGTGTAATCCTTCTCCTTATCTAGAAGGTCAGGCAGCTAGAGTGTTCCATTCTGTATATCATAAGGTTGGTATTTCTGGTGGTCACTCAGAAGATATCTTGAAAATATCTAATAGCCCACCAAAATGACTTAATGAGTGGGACAGTGATACTCAAAACATTCAAGGGTTTTTGAAGTTTGTCCCAGGATAAATAACAGAAAAACTATGACACTACTCCATTTAACGTGGTGAGTAGGTGTGGGAGAAGAGAGAGTAGTGCATATCAAGAAACGGTCATGTGGCCTAATGTTGTTTCATGGCAGTATGGCTGCTAGTAAGTGTGTGTTCACTAAGTGTGTGTAATTCACTAATATTAATGATTATAAAATATGATACTATCCAATGTATTTTTGTTCCTCTAGCACCAGGGTTTATTTATTTATTTTGCCAGTGTGGGGCTCGAAATCAGAGCCTTAGCACTGTCCCTGGCTTCTTTTTGCTCAAGGCTAGCACACTACCACTTGAGCCATAGTGCCACTTCTGGCTTTTTCTATATATGTGGTGCTAAGGAATCAAACCCAGGGCTTCAGGTATATGAGGCAAGCACTTTACCACTAGGCCGTATTCCTAGCCCCTATCACCTTTAAACTCAACACTTCAAGATCTCTTTTAGCTTTCTTGTTTATAGCTGGTGCTCTACCACTTGAGCTAAGCCACCAGACTGGCATTGTGATGGTTAATTGAAATTCTCAGACTTTTCTGTCCAGACATTTGCTTCAAGCCATCTTCTTCTGGGTCGCAGCCTCCTAAATAGGTAGGGTTACAGGCATGAAACCCTGGTACGTTTTAATGTCTAATCATCTCCTTGCCATTCTTTTATAATTTTTCTAGTGTTTCCTGTGGCAAGGACTTGAAGAATACTATTATAATTTTTGAAACATCATATTTTCCTCATGCTTCAAATGTCCCTTGACATAGGCTGTGACCATTTATTCCCAAGTAATAAGGTTTGACTTAGCCACAGTTCTTACAATCCACTGACAGAAACCAAATGGGAGACAAAGAGTCCGGCAAAAACTAATAAAGGTGACTAATTAAGGCACTTTCCAGTGCTTGTCTCTTTTTCTCTGTATCTATCTCTGTGTCTCTGTCTTTTTCTCTCATCTCTCCACCTGCTTGGCTGAGCCTCATCTCCATGATTCCATCCTATGTGTGTCCCTGTGTGCCAGACTGTTGTACTGTAACTCTTGATATTAGGTCCTGTGAGAACAATAAGTTTGATTTTAAGTTCCTTTCTGATGGTCACTTCTGGAGCTAAGTTGGAGTAAACCTTAAAGAGCCCAGAAGAACTTACTTTCCACATACAGCACAGTCTTCTGCTTTCATTCAGCTTCCCCCGGTTCCTCATCAAGCCTATGTTGTTAAAATTGCCTGAATAGTACTGGTATAAGTAAATTTTCTAGTTTTTAGAATGTATCATTTATAAGGTAAGGAATATAGTTAATAGATATCAACCAGTAATAATTATTATTGCCCATAATTATTATTTTAAGTAGCATTTACAGACGGGTTACTATATTTCCCTATGTACTACATGTCCTTTGTAATATTTCATTTAGTCTTCATCACATATGTTAAGTGCACACAGCACTGTTTCACTCTACAACATTAAAATAGTCTGGATGACTTCAAAATATTCTTTGGATTGTGATGATATATTGGTTGCTTGCATTTTTCAGACTTTTCCCTACCCGACAAAGTGAGATTGGCTGATAACAATGGTTTCTGAAAACTTTGGAGGAGGGTACATAGTGTCTGTTTGGGGGGGGGGTCCTTCAATATTTCAAAGTGTGGTGCCAGACTACCATTGTCTGCACAAAAGCTTAATGATTAGTATTAGTAATTTATTAGCAATAATAATTAAGGTAAGGATCTGTTTATCCATCAGTACTTTATCATTGGGGTAGATTTTCCTTGGTGACACCTTTAGTGCAGATATGGAGACACATAGTAGTTTTCATATATCATAGCTAACATTCACATTAACATAACTAAAGTAACATCTGCGTCTACAATTTATTTTACTTTTCTGTGTCATATTGTAGCTTGAACTCAGGAGCTGGTCACAGTCTTCAGCTTTTACTTTCGAGGTTGGTATTCTACTACTTTGGCCACATTTCCACTTCCAGCTTTTTGGTGGTTAATTTGAGATGAGGGTCTCATACACTTTTCTACTCAGGCTGGCTTTGAGCCATAATCCTCATACCTCAGCCTCTTAAGTAGCTAGAATTTCAGGTGTGCACCATGAGCATCTGTCTTACAATTTAAAATCAATATTGTGATGCTAGAGCAAATGTGTACCTAGTAAAGAAATTATTCAGCACTGCAGGTAAATTATGTGCCTCTAACTGGATAGCTGTTGTGATAAAGCACCTTAAATCTGAAGCTTGTTGATTTGGGAGGATTACCACATTTAGCTTTGTGTCATGCAACTTGTGTCCATATACAAAAAAAAAGTTTAGCAAAAAGAAATACGAGGACATATGTACTCAAATGGCTGGAATGGGGGGTCTGGGAATGGGGCTTAGCAGTATAGTGCTTGCCTAGCATGAAGCCATGGGTTTGATTCCCTCAGCACCACATAAATTGAAAAGCCCGAAGTGGCACTGTGGCTCAAGAGGTAGAGTGCTTGCCATGAGCAATACAAGCCAGGGACAATGTTATGTCCCTGAGTCCAAACTCCAGGACAGGCAAAAAAAAAAAAGGTGGAATGAGGCCAAAGGTTATAAAAATGAAGGTTATAGAAAATGAAGAGAAGAGGTGGAAAATACAGACAAGTTGCCAATGTATATCCTAAAAAAATTAAGGAGGGAAAAACTGGGTAAGAGAAGGATGGGTGAGAATGTTAAAAAGTTGGCACTGATCAAGATATATTGTATTCATGAACTGTTTTGTTAAATGGCAAATCTCTTTGCGCAACTGCTTAAAGATAATAATTTTTAAAATAATTTGAAAAAGAATAGAGAAGGCCTACAGATTGCAAAAGATCTTCACTAGCTATACAACAGACAAGGACCTCATATTTAAAATACTCCTAGAGCTCAAAAACTAAACCGGTCAAAAACAAATCCTCAAAGAAACACCATTAACCAGTGGGCTAACAATTTAAAGAGAGACTTCTTTGAAGAGGTAATAAGAATGGCCAGTCAGCACATAAGGAAATGCTCTACATCTTTGGCCATAAATGAAATGCAAATCAAAACAGCATTGAGATTCCACCTTACTCTAGTTAGAATGGCTATTATCAAGAATAACAATAGATGTTGGTGTGGATGTGGCCAAAAGTGAACTCTACTACACTGTGGGAATGTAAACTGGTTCAAACATGCTGGGAAGTATTATGGAGGTTTCTCAGAAGACTAACTATAGAGCTTCCCTATGACCCAGCTATTCAGGCCACACTAAAGCTACCAGCACAACTATGTTCATTGCAGCACCATAGTTACCATAGTTAAGATGCGGAATCAGCCCAGTTGCCCCTCAGTAGATGAACAGATCATGAAAATGTGGTACATATACACAATGGAATTCTATGCTTCCATTTGAAAGGATGACAATGTCCCATTCATAAGGAAGTTGAAAGACTTTGAAAAAATTATATTAGGTGAAGTAAGCCAGACCCAAAGAAACATTGGCTCCATAGTTTCTTTCATTTGTAATAACGAGTATATGTCTAGGATAGTTCTAGCAGAGAATCACAATAGTTCAACAGCTATGCACCTATGATGCTAATCGAAATGAACTCCAAGACATGGAACAAGAGATTTTTTGGTTTGGTTTTTTAGTGTACTATTTGCAGTATTTTTTGTTTTATAATTTTCTGTTTTGGTTTACCCCCTGTTGTCATTTTTTATGGTAGTCTTTGTCTTGTGTATAAATTTATCTGATTTGGGGATAAGAAGGGAATCACAGAAATTGTGAGACAAAGGACAAACAGTGAGTCAATGCAACAATGGTACTCACAAGACACTATGTTGAACACTATGTATGGACTTTACAACTTGGGGGGAGGGCAGGGAGCCAGGGAGGAGGGGCAAGGGAGAGAATAAGAGAGGAGTTAGTAATGTTTTACAAGAATTGTACTTGTTTTCTTACTTATGTAACTGTAACCCATTCTGTACATCACCTTTACAGTAAAATAAAAACAAACAAAGAAAGAAATAACAGAAGAAGGGAAAAGTTCTATGTGGTAGCCAGCATGCAGTGGTAGCCATTCTATTTATTTATTTATTGTACTTTTATTTAGTGAGTTAGGGGAGTATCTTCTCAGAGTGCCACCAACCTTCTATGTTTTAGAGGACATACAATGTCAGCTTAAGTTGAATTTTCTGTGTCTTTTATAATCGCCCATGTTCTGAGAAATTATTGCCATTTTTTTCTGCCTAGAATCAAAATGTCAGTGACTCCCACCAAATAGGTTTTTGCTCCTTGACTATGAATGTACAAGCCCATAAAAAAAATCTCACGTGAATCAACTTTGTAGGGACAGAGTAGAGTGGGAGCCTTATTTTACATGAAAATATGGACCCATTTTAAAATAGACAAAATATCCGTTTTGCAAATAACAGAACAGATTATTTTACACCATAAACAGTGTTTCTCACAGCTTTCCTGTTTTAATGAGTATAAGTTATAGACAATAGTGTGTGAATCCTTCACGATAATGATGAATGTCATCATCTAGCAACAATGCTGTGACATTAATTCTGTTGCGGCACATCTCTGCTTCTGAGCTGTGTCGCTGTTCTGGAATGATGTGGATGCCCAGCTGGGATAGTGCCTGCAGAGAAGGGCATGGCTTAGCAATACCTTGGCCACCTTGACAAAAGAGGATTTCAAGAGACTGGCAGCTACCATTCAAGTATATTTAGGGCACTTGGAAGCCAATTACAGTAATTGAAGTTGGGCAATTTAATGAAAAGATTGAATTCAGCCTGCTTGCTTTTCTCATCATTAGATTTTAGTAAGCCTTCTCTCACTCGAGTTCTAAGACATTTTTTGCCTTTCATTTTCTGTTCCCTTTCCTTTTTCTTTTTTTTTTTTTTAAAAAAAAATAGGAGATAAGTGGCTTTATCTTTTTCTGTAACTGCCCATGAGATACTCAAAATGCCAAATAACTCACTCCTGAATTTGATAAAAAGACATGGATGAATCTGGCCAGTATGAAGACTTGATATTGTTATCAAAATTTTTGTTGGCTCACCATCAGTGAGTTCCTGTAAAATAGCTAAGCTGCTTTTTTAGATCCAAGTTGGAACCTCCCATGCACATAAGTTTACCAATTGTAATAACAAAAATCTATTTGTTTCTCTTATTAGTTTTTCACTTGAAAATAACTAGCAAAAGTCTAAGCTGAATGTTTATTACTAGTTTCCTTTCATCTGTTAATCTTCATGTGCCTTATGGTATGAATGTTGATTTTTATGCATAAAATGAAATTCTTGCTCGAGGTATCAATATTTAGTAATGTAAGTTGAAGAAGGAGCTATTAAAGAGCTGACTGATGCACGCAAACTTAAAGAAGACTGCCATGGGGTCTCTAAAAGTAGGAACGATGACTATGAAAATTAAGAGAAAGAAGCATAGACATAAAATAACCAACTTCATTGAATGTCTCCAGCCATTGTCTCTAGCACTCCCTCATGTTAATTGTATGTGAACATAGTCAAAGACAGTATGGGCTTGTTGAAACCAAGAAAACAATTTACAAATTAATGAATTAGTCCATGTTTAAACTTGCAGCTAACAAGCAAATCATTTATTTACCTAACAAGCTGTAGTTTCATTACAGGCCATTATTGCCCATTAAAAAATGAAACTCTGTTTGGATATGCAAGCGAGGTTTTAATTTTATGTTCTATTTCACATCAAGGAGGCACTTTCCAAAGATAACAACTCTCATTATCATATAAAGTAGAATTTATAAAAAACTAACATTTAACTTTAGAATTTAAGTACAGAAAAATTCATGTTCATTACTCTTTTAAACATGTTATCTGTATATAGCAATGAACCTTGAAATAATCAAGGATCTGATGTGAGATCCTAGTACTTCCACAGTTCAAGCTGTGTGAGTATAGACAAATTGATCAAGCTTTCTGAATTACAGAATAGGCTATGAACTGGTAACAGCTGAGCTACCATCCATGTTACATGGGATGTCAGTAAGAATCCACAAAAAAATGCAAGCTCGTTGACTAAGAACAAAGATAACAATTTATATGGTTAATAATGATACAGTATAAGATAAGCTTTCATTAAAAGTAAAATTCACAGCTGGGCACAGCTACAGAGGAGGTTGAGATCTGAGGATTGTGGTTTGAAGCCAGCTGAGGAAGAGAAGTCCATTAGACTCTTATCTCCAATAAATTAGTTAGAAAAAGCTGGAAGTGATGCTGTGGCTCAAGTGGTAGAGCTCAGAGAGGCTCAGGGACAGTGCCCAGGTCCTGAGTTCAAGCCCCAGGACAGCAAAAACAAAACAACAAAAAACAACAGCAACAATAAACTTTAAGGTTGTATTAAATTGGTTGGTACATGAAATAATGGTAGACTTTTAGACTGATTTTAAGAATTTAATTTAATGCTAGATGCTGGTAGCTTATGCCTGTAATCCTTGCTACCTAGATGGCTGAAATCTGAGGATCAGAGTTTGACCTAGCCAGGGCAGAAAAGTATGTGAGCATCTCAACTCCAAATAACCAGCAGAAAAGCTGGAAGTAGAGTAGGGCCTCAGTGGTAGAGTACCAGATTTGAGCAAAAGAAAGCCAAGTGATAACTTAAGGCTCTGAGTTCAAGCCTCAGTCTGTGTAGAGTGACTCTCCTCTCTCTCTCTCTCTCTCTCTCTCTCTCTCTCTCACTCTCTCTTTCTCTCTCCCTCCCTCCCTCCTCTCTCTTTATCTCACTCTCTGTCTCTTTTTCTCTCTTATTCCCCAATATTAATAATTAAATTTGATTCATATTTTGCTTATTTACATATGTAACTTATTTGAAAAAAACTAATTAGATAGGAAGTGGGTTTGTTACTATGTGTTAGTGATGAACAGAAGCCACTGACAAAGGATAGCATCACATTCCTATATGCACAGAATTCATTTTAGGGAAGCCAGTGTGGACTCTGATTTTTGTAAACAACTTTGTTGAGGGTGTTTGGGTTTTTTGTTTTTTTGGTTTGTTTTGTTTTTGTTTTGCAGTACTAACTCAGAGCCTCACACTCTCTCAGCTTTCTCATTCAGTTGGCACTTTACCTCTTGAGCCAGACCTCCAGCTGTTCCTTACTGGTTATTTGGGAGATGGAATCTTACAGATTTTTCTGCCGGGGCTGCTTTTGAACCATGATCAAAGTGATAGAGGCCTAGCCTTGAGCAAAAGAGCTCAGGAGCAGAGTCTAGGCCTAGAGTTCAAGCACCATGACCAACCCTACCCCCAAAAAAACAACAACAAAAAATAACAAAAACCCAGAAACCAAAAGCAAACAAAACAAAAACAGCAGTAAGAAATTCACATACAGGTTGTTTGTTATCAGGCTAGTGTTTTGAAAATATTAACTCATGAATCTTCTCAACAGCCTCATGGTGAGGCAGTTGCTACTACCATCATCAACATCTGACAAATTAAGAATCTGAAGGTCAGTAAAGGCAAACACATAACTAAAGTAGCATGGATGAAAAGCAGCAGAGTGTACTTTTGAACTCAAGTAGTCTGTGGTTCTACAGAGATATACTCAAGCATTTAGCCTGAACTACTTTTTTTTTTGCCAGTCCTGGGCCTTGGACTCAGGGCCTGAGCATTGTCCCTGGCTTCTTTTTGCTCAAGGCTAGCACTCTGCCACTTGAGCCGCAGCACCACTTCTGGCCATTTTTTGTATATGTGGTGCTGGGGAATGGAACCAAGGGCTTCATGTATACGAGGCAAGTGCTCTTGCCACTAGGCCATATCCCCAGCCCCAGCCTGAACTACTTTTATGTTACACTCTGATTTGTGATTTGCTTGAATGATTGGCAAAAACACCTTGATTAATTTGAAGGAATTTAGACAAAGTCATTTTCATGGAACTTTCACCAATGCCCCTCAGCATTCCTGTAAGTTTAGGTGTACAAGATAAAACAATACTCTATCCCTCAATTTTAGCACCTTCCATGGTAGTAAGTCTTCTAAAGAGGGGCGCAATAGCCTACAGTGACCTAGGCCTTCCTTGTTCTGGTTTTCTGTCCCGGGAGTCAGATATTTAAATGAAGTATTACATGGAAATTTGTTTTGAAGAATGATTCAAATGAACAGTGGGGCAGAAAGAATGAGAGTGCAAGGATATGGTAGTGTACTGGCCACCAAGAAAGACAACTGAGCTTCCAGCTCCTTGTGATTTTGAAAAAAATAACTGGGAAGAAGGTTCTTGTTGGTGAGCCAAGGGAGGAAATTGGCTCTGTTCCCATTGGTGAGATGTACCAAGGAGTGTTAATGTCCTCACACTTACAGGTTTGTGATGTATGAAAATGTCTGTTTAATTTTACCAGTGCCAAAGCTAGCAGTACTTGAGATGTCCCAAAATCTCAGGATGGAAATCAAACATGTGCTATTCAACATATAACTGATTACTACAGCAATAACCAGAAATTACAGTGGACCCCTCCCATACTCTGGCTAATAATAGGTGGTCTCAAATTCAGCAGGTTTTCCATCACTTTGTAGTTTGTAGAAATGCAGAATCTTAGCCAGACCTGTTTTAGTGTTTAGTTTTAGTGTTTACTAGCTAACCACTTCTGTTTTACCAGTCCTGCAAATAGTTTATATGTATATAAAAGTTGGAGACGCATTGGGTGGGATAAGCTGGAGCCACAGAGGTATCTTCTATTTTAATCTAAAGGACCATCAATTACTTGACTCCTTCATTCTTCTCCAGGCTTCCTTCTTGCCTGTCCTTCTTGTACCAGGTAAGTATCAATCTCAGTGGCCTCCCTGTGGTCCTAAAAGCCACCAAGTTTCATCCCCCCTCTAATCTTTACATGTATTTTTCCCACAATGAATATTCTATCTGCTTTTCATACATCTGAATCTCAACATAAATACACACACACACACACACACACACACATACACACACACACACTCCTTTGCCTTGCAAGCTGGATATTTTGGTTTCTAAATTCTGTATTCACAACCATAGCAATCCATTTGAATTTCTCCTTTATAACAATACATGGTGTTTGGTTTTTTTTCTCGCCTCTCCTTTTAATGTTGACATCTCACATTAGATTATAAAGTCCTTGCAAAGGAGTTGTGAGTTCAACTTGTGAAAGTTGACCATCCTACCAGGAGTAGAACTCCATGTAAGGACAGATAGCAGAATACAATATACATTGTTGAATGAATGATTAAAAAGCCTGAAAGAAGACAGGCTTATAAAGAGATTGCTAAAGTTTTGGTTGCATTACTAACTTTGTGAAATTTATAGTCCTCACTAATTTCCAGTCATCTCGGGTTTTCCCATGTGTACAGCATAGATGATGTCATGTCACACATGTGTCATGAACTGGTGTTGTGGGTCAGGGCCCTCTCTTTATGATTCTGCGGCCCTGCTCTCTCCTTTGTCTGCAAGACTCTCAAGGTCCTTTGGAGCTATAAGATGTTTTACAGCAACTTGAACATTATGAGATTTCAGGCAAAATTCAAATGAGTAATTCTAGCAAAAATAAGTGTGGATAAATTCTTTCTTCTCAATTTTCAAAATCTATTCTCACAAATGTTCATCTATCACAATTTCTACTCTCCCATAATCAAAAACACAACTATAAGAGGACCCTGTACATAGCCTAATTTGGTGGCCATATCAAATCTTGCTTTATATATTTTGGTATGTCAAAGAGTATATAGCCACTTAAACTCGGAAGGCCTTTCACTGAAGTTTCTAGTATGCAGAAAATTTCCCAGTGCCATCTATTTGTTGTGATGTTTAACATCAATAAATTGGATTATTGTCTTGTGAGATATTTCTGCTATACATATTTAATACAACTCCTATTATGAACAAATATGCTTATATTTCATTAGACACCTTGAGGCCGCATCATTCAACCAAATACAAATGTCGGTATGTAATAAAGTATGAAAATATACATTCATTTATACTGTATAGAGAGAGGATGAGAGATAAGGGTGAAAGAGAGCTAAACAGAGAGAGAGAGAGAGCAAGAGAAGAGTTCCAATGAATTTTATGTCATTTGATTTCTGAATTCTGTTGTATAAAGTGCCATTCATCCCCTACTTATGTTCAGATACAATTTATGAGCCATTCATTACATCCAGTAACAAATGACTTATAAAAAGTAATAACAATAATTTAAAGCATTAGTGCATAATTTAAAATAGGATCGGGAAAATAAAATAGTATAGGATTGAGAATATCACTAAAGTTTTATGGAAAGAGAAATATTAAAAGTGGCCTTAAACAATTTCCGAGGGTTTGTCAGCCTGAAACTCCATTTCAGGTGGAAGGAAGAGCACATAGCATGGGAAGGTGGCATATTTTGGGATGGCTTTAGTTCACAGGTAGGTAAGTTCAGTGTCAAAGTAGTAATAGCACAGAGAAGGACTGGAAACAACCCCGCGGTGCATCCACAGCACATCAGGCTGTGTCTAAAAGTCTACATCCTGAATCAGTTCACAAGTCTAGCTACAATCAAGCCAGGTGCTCAGCTGGGGTACCACAGTTTACAGGAGGCATAGGTGAGACTGTGAGTACGTGGAGGATACCAGAACATGGAATCCGGAAGCTAGAAGTTGAGAGCTTCTGTGGCAGCCCAATGAGATTCACTTGAGAGCACCTATGGTAGCCTAAGAAACTGGCTTAAAGGATTTGGAGGAGAGGATGTTAACAAACGGTCTATATGTTTCTACTTGTTGGTTTCCTGGAATGAAAATGGGGAGGGGGCGGGACAGAATACACCACACACACACACACACACACACACACACACACACACACACACTATAATTTATATTCTCAAGATTTTCATAGTTCCTAGCTGGTGGCTTGCATCTGTAATCCTAGCTGCTCAGGAGGCTGAGATCTGAGGATCAAGGTTCAAAGCCAGGATGGGCAGGAAAGCCTGTGAGACTTAGCTCCAATTAACCACCAAAAAACTGGAATACACCACACACACACACACACACACACACACACACACACACACACACACACTATAATTTATATTCTCAAGATTTTCATAGTTCCTAGCTGGTGGCTTGCATCTGTAATCCTAGCTGCTCAGGAGGCTGAGATCTGAGGATCAAGGTTCAAAGCCAGGATGGGCAGGAAAGCCTGTGAGACTTAGCTCCAATTAACCACCAAAAAACTGGAAGTGGCACTGAGGCTCAAGTGGTAGAACACTAGTCTTGAGCTGACAAGCTCAGGAATAACATCCAGGCCCACAGTTCAAGCCCCAACCACCACCACCAACAACAAGATTTTCATAGTTCCTCTATGACATGATTCATTTTATATCAAGTATCACTCAGATGATACATACATATGAATTCAAATGTTCCAAAATTAATATGAGACTAATACTGATCAGAGAATTCATGTTGATAAAAATGGATTCAGTTCTAAAAGAGGTTCTTGATAAAGAACTATAAATGTTATTGAGGTACATTTTCTCTGTTCCACCTCCCCTGGTTACTAGAGTGGTGCTCTTCACCACTGTCTGAACAAGTGCACTGTGCTACATGAGACTTCCTGAAAGAGTGAAATGCCCTCTGCAACAGCAGTGTGTTTTACATTAAGTTACATTTAATTTTGATTTACTCCTTTCATCATAGAATTTTTCAGTTAAGATTTCACTGCAGATTCAGTAAAGATGCGGGCACAGAGAGGACAGATGCAATTCAAGTTGTTACTGTCATTATTAAGCATAACTTTATAGGACAGAAAATCCACTCCCTTGAGTACATTTCTAACAGCAGCGATGCCTTTAGTAATGCTGGTGCAACTATATTACACTGTATAGTCAGCATTTTCTGGGACCCAGGACTAGTCACAACAAAGCACTATAAAGCAGCTACTGTAAGTCCCATGCTGCAGACAACAAGAATGTCTCTGGCATAGTTACAACTTGCTCATAATGCAAATTGTATATCAAAGTGTGAATCTGATATTTTTTCTCTGATCTTTTCAGTTAAGTTCATTCTTCACCTACTATTTTCTCTCTAAGCTCCACGTAATACAACTAATAGTGGTTTGGGAACAAAATTTCGATAAATAATCAAAGAAAATAAAAAGTATTTTGAAATAGTTTTCGTAAGAAATAAGACTTCATATTAAAAGTGAATAATAAATCAGCAAGTAAAGCTATTCATTTTTATTAACTTGACTGCAGTTATGCATTTTTATAGAACAATTACTTAACCTCTTCAACATTATTTATACAACATTTCTTCTGTTTGTCTTTAAACTATATGCTGGAAAATGGTGGTAGTATTAGTTTTAATAGCATAAGGAGAAAGAGGTATTAGTGGAATGTATTTTGCATGAATGAGGAGTGATGTAACTTAACTCGGTGGTGATAAGGTGTTACCTGATAAACTGTTCTTATCTTTCTGTAAATTAGCTCTGTCTTGGCTTTGGTCTATCTGTCATTTCATAAATAATGTATCCAATTAGATGACATTAAAATATAAAGCTATTTTTACTTCTCGTGCATTACTCTTTACTGTTGTTATTTTTAATTTTTATTTAAGTAGTTTATCATTTTCCATAAACTATTTTTGCACATTTTTCTTATTCTATAGTTGTTTCATTGAAAATTTTTCTAGATAAAATACTGACATTGTATGAAGTTACGATAATTTATTGAAAATAATATAATGTCTGTGTTTTTATCCCTTAACTGAGTAACTGTAGTGTTGTACATATTTCTGGTATATACTTTGTTCTTCAGTTTGTCACTCTATTGTAATAAAATTCACTGAAAAGTTTCCGTTGTAAGGCAAGAATGACCTCAATTGATTACTTTTAATCAAATTGTTTATTTCTCTTTATGCTATCTTCCATGCCTTCCTTAACACAATATTTTTCTCATGAGAAATAGACCAGGATTTTTCCTATTTCGATATAGTTCTACCTTAACAATTAGGTATATTTTATTTCCAAGAGGATGTCTTTTCCCTCTCTGTTATTTTCCATCACCTCATTTTTGATAGAAATAGTTTCAGTATTCTCATTTATTAGCAGTTTGCTAACTAAGTCTAGAGCAATACTGTACAGATAGATCTAAGTCTTCAATCTTCAAATTTATGGAAAAATATTGACCTAGACCTGAGGTAGCAGGATTTATAGTGGTATTTGCAAAAATGTTAGTTTTCTTTGATTTCCAAAATACAGGATGATTTTTTACTCTTATTGTGAATATATACTGCCTTTCTAAGTTTCAGGAAAGTTGAAGTCAGCCTTTCCAAACTTATGTAGTCATATTTATTGTTTTAGAAATTACTTAGGTGCTCAGATGTGCAATACAGCAGAATTAATTCAGCTGGAGATAGATAGAAACTGAACAGTGTTGCAGATAAGCTTTTGATTTCCATAGGCAGAGGATGTTAAACATAACCCTGAAGAGATGTACACTGAGTCTCATTATGGTTTGAGACGATATTTATATTTGTATAGATGAGACCTTAAGGGCAGCAGTAACAACACCCTACAGACAGATTCACTATCCATAATTTTCAGTTGATGTTGATATTGGTTAGTTTTCACATCGTCACCAGTAACTCATTTCCATGCACAGCGATTTCAACTCTCTATTTTCTTCTAATGAGACAAGAAAGCCACAGGTATTGATTTGTAAGACTGATTATTAGTTGCAAACTAATAAAACTAGGAACCTAGTTCTTTTTCTTTAAAAAAGATGTCACTAATATATAGGTGGTTACTCTGCTAACATTTGTTTGTTTTTTGTTTCGGTACCAGGGCTTGAACTCAAGGTATTTGTTTTGACTTGGCTGTTGGCTCAGGGCTGAAGCTCTGCCACTTGAACTAAATTTCCAATCCTCTGTTACACTTGCAATAGCCTTGAAATAAAGGTAGATATTACTTGTAATTATCCTTTACCTATCATGAAAATTTATTGTAAATAGTTTAAAGTTTTCTGGAAAATATTTCCATTGTTATATCATGAAATAGTTTTTGAATGAAATATTATGTCATGGTAAAATGCGTAGCCTCCTTTCTAAGTAGAAATCAGGAGGATTGTATTTCCAGGCCAGTCCAGTCACAAAAATGTTAATGGGACACCATCCTGGTCAATTGGCAGGCGTCTTGATAAACCCTTCAGATTCCTGCTATGTAGGAGAAAGATCTCAGGCAAAACCTTAAGAACTTACCTGAAAAAGAAAGCAAAATAAAAAAGGTTGGTGCTGTAACTCACGTGGTAAAGTAGCTGCCTAGAAAGCCTGAAGATGTGAGTTCAAAGAAGTCCACTACTACAAATAAACAACAACATCAACTAAATGCAGAAAGCACACTAATTGTTCTTAAATAAACTCACAGTGCATTAAACCAAGATTTGAGAAAGATTACTTGTGTACTCAAAATTTGATACCAACTTGAAAAATATGGTGATAACTTGTAACAAAATGATTTAAACTCCATTTTATAGTACATATTTGGTAAAGTTTGCTTGCAAATAGACGTCTTGAGCTTTTTCTATGCAGACAGACTGGCTTAGTTTGAATGTAATTGTGTTTGCATTATTAGTGCTGCAAAGGCCAAAGGCCAAAATGATCAAAACTATCTACATGGGAAGAACAAGTGGGCTGTTAAGTGTAAAGAGACATTTATTCTTTTGGATAGAATGGTTTATAATGTCATATTAATGGACTCTGCTGATTTCTTACTACATAGGTAGATAAGATGATTATAAAAATCAAGGCCTAATGGGTATCTGTCCCTTAAAAGTCAAGTAAGTGCCTGGGTCTCTGTGTACTTATGATTACTTTGATTAAGTAATCAATAACTTCTGTAAAAAAGGAAACATGTTTCTGCTGAACAATGAACAAGATGCCAGAAAATAATTACAGCAAGTTAAGAAATTCAAATATATTTACATGTTTGTGTTGTCCATAGTTCTCACAATGCCAAAATACAAGCATAAACAAAAATGAAGCTACATTTTATCAAAAATATGTGCCTATATGGTAATTAAAAACAATATTTGAAGGTATTTATACGTTTCATCGATAAGGAAAACCTGCCATTATGAGAAGTAGCCCAATATGGTGTTGCCGGAGCCAACTTTCAAGTAATTTCAAGAAATTATAACTGTTAGGGTAAACCAAAACTCAAAATACCTGGGTCTCACCTGATGGACAGATTGTCCTCTTGTCAACAGGGGGGATCAGGGTTTGTAGTAAGAACTCCTTTGGGTGACCAGTGTAATAACCCAAGCTCTCAAACTCTCCTTGTGCTGCTTTCTTCTTCCTGGAGTATTTTTTCTAACATGATAGCATTTATCAGTCTTATTCTGCATTTTCAATAGACCCATTATAATTAATTATTGAGATTGAAATGAATTTAAGGAGTTGTAGTTTGACCCATTCATAGGTCTTATGAAAATAGGTGTAATTGAAATAATTGGGTAGCTCCTTGTCATATTAAGATTTTTCCTAATAAGAATTACATTTTCATCCAAGGAATGAATGCACATTGAAACCCTAAATCAGAATATTATTGCCTGCTTGTCAATTATCTAGCAATCATTTATCCTTCTTCTGTCTCTTGGGAAAAGAATTTTTATTCTTACAAACTGATTATTTTCCCTAACTGCCTGCAAACCTATGGAAGTAATTATCAATTATTTAACCAGTTTCCTTCTCATTCATTGCACAAAGGTTTATACACACTAAATGCTCAAGCAAGACCCCTTCACAGTGAAGCTTCTGAGCACAATCAAGCTTTCACGACATTTAGGATGTGGGTAGAAGCTGGAAGAAAGGACACTGTCACTGAAGGGCAGCAGTGACAGTTGTAAGCAGCCTTTCTGCTTACAAGTGCCCTGTGGAGATTGTTTTGGAAGCCGCTATAGCAGAAGTCTAGCTGCATTTTGTTTTAATCTTTGGTGTCAGGGGGCAGGTATCTAGCCACCTATTCCGCTGGCTGAGAACACAGGATGGGGTGCTGTCATGGCAGCTCGTGTTACTAAGTTTCATAGGCGCTGCCTGTCTCCATAATGTGACAGAAGTGTTCTTTCCATCTTTATAGGTGCATTAGAAGGGGCCTCTTGGAGCTCAGCCCAGGATCTTCCCTCCAGCCCTTCTGTTTTGTAATTGAACCCTAGGTAACGTTGATCAAGATCCATTATATGGGGCTGGGGATATAGCCTAGTGGCAAGAGTGCCTGATTCCCCAGCACCACATATACAGAAAACGGCCAGAAGCGGCGCTGTGGCTCAAGAGGCAGAGTGCTAGCCTTGAGCGGGAAGAAGCCAGGGACAGTGCTCAGGCCCTGAGTCCAAGGCCCAGGACTGGCCAAAAAAAAAAAAAAAAAAGATCCATTATAAACATAAACTGACATGTTAAGTTGAAAATCCTTTTGTACAGTTAGTTAATTTTTAAAAAGAAAAATGCAAAAGAAAATTAAAATTATTACATAAATCTAGTCTTTCTCCCCCTAAAAATAAAAACTTGGTAAATGTTTGAAAATATAACAAATTATATGATCAATTCTTTTTAAGCATATTGACTTTGCTTTATTTTAATTGACAAATTATTACTTCCTGAATAACACTTTCCCTTTTGCATGGCTTCTTTCCATAATAGATTCTAAGTCATATTTCATGAATAGTAAATCAGTTTAGAAAAACATTTTTCTTAGCAACAATTTATACATTTTTTATGAACCAGGAAGTTGAATCTTTAGTCCTTCAATTATAAAAACTAGAAGAAGTTTACCATAAGAGACAGAAAAAAATTGAAATTGACTTTCAGTTTCTTTTTGTATTGTTTTAGTTAAGGTAAATAAATTAAAATTTTTTTGAGCCTAATATTTATGTCAAATAATTGTAAGCGTAAGTGGGATGACATACATAAAGTGCATAGACTAGAATATTTTAAAAGGATTGAGTGGTATTATATTTGTCTACTGAGGCTTTATTCATAGACAGATGCAATAACACTGCAACATATATACATAACTCCTAAGATAAGAGACATATTCCTTTTCCAGGGAAGGATATAAGACATTATTTCTACTTTTTCTTTCCATAGACTACTAATGTTTATCTTCCTGACTGTACAAAAGAGGAGGCAAAGACACATAGGAATAGCAAATATACTGATGACTGGCAGAGAATGTGGTCGTTTACATAGAATTGCCTCCCAAAAGGCTCATGTTTGGAATATTGATCTCTAGTTGATGGACACAGTTACTAAGGAGTTATTGGATCATTAGAACACTGACTTAATCAATGGATTAGTCTGTTGATGAGCTCATAACTTGATAGCATTATTGTGAGGTGCTAAGAACTTCTGGAAGGTGGAATTTAGCTGGAGAACGTGCATTACTGGAGGCATGATGGTACAGGCTATATCTTGTTCAAGTTTCCTTTCTCCTTCCTCCTTCTGTGCACTATGAGGGGATTGACTTTCATCCATTACGTATTCCACATCTGATATTCTGCCTCACCACTACAGGCCCAGAAATAACAAAGCCAAGCCATCATGTGCTGAAGTATTTGAAACTGTCTGCCAAAATAAAAACTTCCCTTTTTAAGTTGTTTTGTCTTGTATTTGGCACAGCAACAGAAAGTGATTACAAGTACCAACTGTAAAACAAAATCACAGAGACCGGCAGCTGAGCAAACGACTAGAATACATTCCTTATTGGTTCTCGGCCAATGAGAGGTACATAGTATACATCTGAGCCAGGCAAGGGTTTTCAACAAACTGGGTGCATTTCTCTGTTGTTGTTTCTTCTGTCTAAATACAGATGATGAAGAGGAAGGGCTTATACAGGTAAAGGTAGAAAGAACCATTGATTGGTTAGTTGAATGAAAACCAATCATATATATACATTTAAGCCTTCACACAGGACAGTTATGGGAGAGATAAATTTCCTTTTGAAGTTTGGTGGCTAGCTCAGCTAACACAGAAAGTCTAAAGTCTATTGAAAAAATGGTTGTTGCAACACAGTGCATTCATTTCCCCTTTGCAGCCACTGTTGGAGGTTAGGAGAGAACATTCACTCTTACACAAAAGAAATATTTGAGGAAGCATTTGGAGGCCTGTTTTCTATCTCCCACAATTAGGGGTACAGAGACTGGCAATTTGTTAAAAGCTGTGGTAGACCTGATGGTAAAGAAAGTAGAGGGAAATGGAGAGAGAGAGAGAGAGAGAGAGAGAGCGAGAGAGAGAGAGAGAGAGAGAGATGGAAGGAAGGACAAAGAAACTATGTCAAATTTTCAAAAACATATGTTCACCCATCAAAGCCAGACTGCATACATCACAATTGGATAGACTACAGGTATCCTGTGACAACCCTGAGATGTTTTGAGGATCACTTTAGACTATATGTATGGGTGCGAAATATTAACTTCAAATATCAGCTTCCTTCCCCTATGACCCAGCAGCCCCATTTTTGGGCATCTACCCAAAAGACCACAAACAAGAACGTAATAAAGCCACCAGCACAACAATGTTCATCGCAGCACAATTTGTCATAGCTAGAATTTGGAACCAACCCAGATGCCCCTCACTAGATGAATGGATCAGGAAAATGTGGTACATATACACAACGGAACTATATGCCTCTATCAGAAAGGATGACATTGCCCCATTCGTAAGGAAATGGAAGGACTTGGAAAAAATTATACTAAGTGAAGTGAGCCACACCCAAACAAACATGGACTCTATGGTCTCCCTCATAGGGAATAATTAACACAGGTTTAGGCTAGTCACAGCAGAGGATCACAAGAGCCTAATAGTTATGCCCCTATATGCATAAGATGATGCTAAGTGAAATGAACTCCATGTTATGGAAATAAGTGTTATATCACTGTTGTAATTACTTTCAACATGCCATGTGAAACCGTAGCTTCTATTGTTGATGATCATCTTGTATCCCCTTCCTGTGGTTGTACCTGCACTATCACTGTATCTTATGTGAGTACATTGGAAACTGTGTATACTGGTATTAGAACTAGGAAAGTGAAAGGGAATACCAAAATTGAGAGACACAGGATAAAAAGACAAAGGACTACAAAAGCAATACTTCCAAAACTGTTTGGTGTAAAGCAACTGAACAACTCATTGGGGGAGAGGGAAAGGGGGAGAGGGAGGAGGGATTGAGGGAGGAGGTAACAAACAGTACAAGAAATGTATCCAATGCCTAACGTATGAAACTGTATCTTTTCTGTACATCAATTTGACAATAAAAAAAGAAAAAAAATCAGCTCCTTGGAAGAATGTTGGAGATGACAGTCATCAGTCACTGTTGAACACTTACCTCCAACTAGCCCCATAAACAGATTAAGTAGCTTTTGTCACTGATTAGAGGATACTTAATTCATGTCACTTAATTCATGTCCTGTATCAACTTTGACCCTATGGATGTATACGAGATCTTTCTGGGATAGTTATGTATGTATGTATTTTACTTTCGCATCAGTTTAACCTACTTAAATTTCATGTGCTCAATGGCCACATGTGGCTAACAGCTGAATTGGACAGTTTAGACCTGAAGTTAAATACCTCCCTGTCTGCTAACAAATGAATGGAAATAAAGATTTGCAGAAGAAGAGAAAAGGAGAAGGAAAGTGAAAGCTAGATAATATTGAGGAGAAATTCTTTTTTTTTTTTTTTGCCAGTCCTGGGGCTTGAACTCAGTGCCTGCACTTGTCCCTGGCTTCTTTTTGTCCAAGGCTAGCAGTCTACCACTGAGCCACAGTGCCACTTCTGGCTTTTTCTATATATGTGGTGCTGAGGAATTGAACCCAGGGATTCATGTATATGGGGCTAACACTTTACCACTAGGCCATATTCCCAGCCTTGAGGAGAAATTCTGATATGGGGAATATGATAACTTAGGCAGAGGACTTTAGAAAAGTGCCAAGCCCACAACAAAGGCCCCACAATGAAAGTGTGGTTAGCCTACCTTTTACCTTGAAATTGATCTATGTCTCCATACTTCCCAGGTATAGCCTTTTAAATAATCACAGACTCTCTTCTACTTTCCTTGTACTTACTTCATTTATATTTTACAACCAACTTTCCTGCCTTTACTCAAATTCCTTAACCCAGATATAGTGACTATAATATGTCTAGACAAATTCTTTGTACTAATTCCTACAAAAAATAAATACACTTGGTTATATGATACTTTTTATTAGCAAAATCAGGCTGTTTCTCTATGATCATGACTTATTTATTCCATTCTAATAGCTTGATATGTTAAGGTCATTCAAACAATCTATATAATTATTAGGGGATAAAATACCTTTAAAAATGCTATAATATATCAGATACTCTGAAAACACAGCAAGAAGGAATAGGAGAAACACTAGGGTTCCTTGGCACAGGAAAAAACTTTCTTAATAAGGGCCCAAAACCTACAACAAATCAAAGTATGGTTAGACAAATGGGATTGCATCAAACTGAAGAGCTTCTGCACAGCAAAGGACTAGATTGCAAGATAAGTAGAAAGCCCACAGATTGGGAGAAGATCTTTACCAGCCATACAACAGACAAAGGCCTTATATCTAACATATACATAGAACTCAAAAAATTAAATTTCTCCAAAACAAATTCTTAATGAATCAATGGACCCATCAAAAAGTGGGCCAAAGAGCTAAGCACAGACTTCTCTGAAGAAGAAATGAGAATGGCCCAAAGACACATGAAGAAGTGCTCAACAACACTGGCCAAAAGAGAAATGCAAATCAAAAAAACATTGTGATTACACCTCACCCCAGTAACAATGTCCATTATCAAGAAAACTAATAATAACTGATGCGGGAAGGGATGTCGCCAAAAAGGAACCCTACTACACTGTTGGTGAGAGTGTAAAGTTGTTGAATCACTCTGGAAATCAGTGTGGAGGTTCCTCAAAAGGCTAAACATAGAGCTCCCCTATGACCCAGCAGCCCCATGTTTGGACATCTACCCAAAAGAGTACAAGCAAGAATACACTAAAGCCACCAGCACAACAATGTTCATCAGAGCACAGTTTGTCATTGCTAAAATATGGAACCAACCTGCCCCTCAGTAGATGAGTGGATCAGGAAAATGTGGTACATATACACAATGGAATTCATGCCTCTATCATATTAAGGAAATGGAAGGACTTAGATACAATCATACTAAGTGAAGTGAGCCAGACCCAAAGAAACATAGACTTTTTGGTTTCCCTCATTCAGAATAATTAGTATACATCTAGGATAATCCTAGCAGAAGATCACAATAGCCAATAGCTATGTCCATATGTACATATAAGATGATGCTAAGCAAAATGAACTCCATCTTATGGAAACAATTGGTTTATCATTGTTGCTGTTATTTTCAACATGCCATGTGAAATTATGCTCTTTTCTTTTGTTTTTCTCTACTGTGGTTTAATCTCTGATATCACTGTACATGATTTTGGTATCTTGGATATTGTATATATGTGTATTAGAACTAGGGAAGGGATAGGGAATACCAAAATCAAGAGACAAAGGATAAAAAGACAAACCAATGTAACAGCAATACTTATAAAACTATATAGTCTAAACCAACTGTACAACTCATGGGGGGAGGGAAATGGGGAAGGCAGTGGGAGGGGGGAATGAGGAAGGGGGTAACAAGTTGGATAATAAATGTACACACTGCCTTATGTATGAAACTGTAACCCCTCTGTACATCACTTCAACAATAAGAAATGAAAAAAATAGTCAGCCATTGCACAGCCCAGCAGAAAAGCAAAATAAATGCAAGATACCCCAGATAAAAAAATAAAATTTTATAATTTGATTCCTGTATTTAATATATTGAATATATACATATGAATTACGACAGGAGGGAAGATACTTTAACTATTGATTTGATGCCTCTGTGTTACTCATAAGTTCTATTATTAGGTTTTTTGTTTTGTTTTGTTTTGTTTGTATCTGTAAATTTTCTTTTTTTTTCAAATTTTTATTATCAAACTGATGTACAGAGAGGTTACAGTTTCATACGTTAGGCATTGGAAAAATTTCTTGTACTGTTTGTTACCTTGTCCCTCATGCCCCCCTCCCTCCCCCCCTTTCCCTCCCCCCCCCCAGGTGTTCAGTTCACTTACACCAAACAGTTTTGCAAGTATTGCTTTTGTAGTTATTTCTCCTTTTTTACCCTGTGTCTCTCAAATTTGGTATTCCCTTTGAATTTCCTACTTCCAATACCAGTAAACACGGTTTCCAATATACTCAGATAAGATTACAGAGATAGTGTAGGTACAACCACAGGAAGGTGATACCAGAACATCATCAATAATAGAAACTACACATACACATAGGACGTTGAAAGTAGTTACAACTGTGATATAACAATTGTTTCCATAACATGGAGTTCATTTAACTTGGCATCATCTTATGTGTTCATAAGGTTATAGCTATTGGGCCTTGTGATGCTCTGCTATGGCTTGCCTAAACCTGTACTAATTATTCCCAATAAGGGAGGCCATAGAGTCCATGTTTCTTTGGGTCTGGCTCACTTCATTGTTGTGCTGGTGGCATTACTGTGATTTTGTTTGTGGGCTTTTGGATAGATACCCAACAGTGGGGCTGCTGGGTCATAGGGGAGTTCTATATTGAGCCTTCTGAGGAATCTCCATACTGCTTGCCAGAGTGGCTGAACCCGTTTACATTCCCACCAACAATGAAGTAGGGTTCCCTTTTGGTCACATCCCCTCCAACAATTGTTATTATTAGTTTTCTTGATATATGACATTCTTGCTGGGGTGAGATGGAATCTCAATGTTGTTTTGATTTGCATTTCCTTTATGGCCAGTGATGTAGAGCATTTTTTCATATGCCTATTGGCCATTCTCTATTATTAGGTTTTTGTTAGAAAACAGAATATGTTGTTATCCATCTATTTCTGTAGAAAAATACCTTAGGTAATCATCATAAGACAAGGATAGGATTATTTTGGTTCACCATTACGAAGATTCCTGCCCATCATTGGGTGCTCTTTTGCTGTTGGGCCTGTAGTGAGGTAGTAGTAGACATATTTATTTCAAGGCTAAGAATGAGAGAGAGA
Organism: Perognathus longimembris pacificus; assembly: GCF_023159225.1. Lineage (NCBI taxonomy): Eukaryota > Metazoa > Chordata > Mammalia > Rodentia > Heteromyidae > Perognathus > Perognathus longimembris. Next base: position 24,847,193 of record NC_063169.1, on the reverse strand, counting down.
GACAGAGAGACAATACATTTCAATGTAGTTCAAAAGAATACAGTAGTATTCAGTTACAATAGTTTTGGGTGGAACATTTGACACATGGCTATTCCAATTCTAAACTATATTATAAAGACAGACTGTGTTGGAGAGCAAAAAGTTCATACATATCACTGTGCAATCTGTGAATTAGGTTTGTACTAAAAAGTTAATTCTGCAGGCTCTTTGTGTGCAAATCATTTACATTGTGCAAGGATTATGGTTCCATGTTGGGTTCCTTGGTGATGTCTAAAGTACATCCTGTCTGATAGGAGTGTTTTTAGAATCTCACACTTTGGGTCATGCCTGATAAGTTATGCTAAGAATATAATTTATGATGATAATTTTACTTGTCTACTTATCTGGATTAAGGAGTACCTAGAAAAATGATACAGCATTAGTACTGGGCTTGTCTATGAGGAGTATTTCCAGAAGTGATCACTATGTGAGTGGTTGGATCAAGCAGGAAACCTCTGCCTTCAAGAAGGACAGCTAATGTCTAGTCTAAATCTCAGATGTACTGGATGTGGACATAAGAAATATAGCCTTTTTGGACCTCCATGCTCCAGGATTTATAATAGAATCCTCCCAGATTGTCAGGCTTGGCCTGAGAATTACACTCTGACTGCCCCATACTTGTCTTTGGACAACTGAGGCTAACTACCTGCATTGCAGGGACTCTACCTTTACAAGGCTTAGTGTGGGACTTCTTAGCCTCCAAAATCATGGATAATATAAATCCCCTCATTTTTTACTTTATGTGTATCATTTTGTTCCTGTCTGGAGGACCCTAACTGATACAATAGTTTGTACCTTGATTGTGTTCAGCCATCCCCAAGCCATGCTGTCTCAGGCTTACCTCTGAAGATGCTGAAGGTCAAATAGCCAATGCCATTCTTAGAACTGATGATCAATAAAAACTCTATGCCTCGGGCTCCGGTGAACTTCCTTGGTTGGGAATAATCCACACTCATGGGAGGTCAGTTGTGGCTACTAAGAAAGTGTAACTCTACCGAGAAAGATTAATGGGAAGCCTCTGCCTCATTTCCTTGCGACTCGTCTCTATGACCCTCTGTCTTTTGTTGGGTGTAACCTATATGTTTTAGCTGTAATAAACCAAGGATTTGCGTATAACAGCTTTAAAAACAAGCATGGAAATGTAATCCTGTAATCCCAACATTTAGGAAGGAGGCCAGCCTGGGCTAGATAGGAAATTCCAGGCTAACATGAGTTAACGTAATAAGATTATCTCAATAAAATAAAATAATGAAACAAAACCCCCAAACCCCAGACAAGAAAGTTTTATTGAATTCTATAAATCCTTCTAGTAATTATTTAACCTTATGTTAGGCTTGAGAAGTGTATCTATGGTTCATACCTATAATCCTAGGTTCTCAGGAGGCTAAATTCTGAGGATTAAAGTTCAGAGAAAATTCTGGGAAAGTCCATGAGATTCCAATCACCAATTAAGCATCACAAAGGTAATAAGTGGAGCTGTGGCTCAAGTAGTGAAGCACTAACAAAAATCTCAGGGATAATGCCTATGCCCTCAGTTCAAGCCCCAGGACCAGCACAAAACAATAACAAAAAATTACCCTATTACAGACTGTTTACAGTAGTTTTTGTCTTAGAAATATAAGCCAATTAAACAATTACAGTAATCACCAATATATACTGTGTGAATTTTATGACAGGCTCTCTGCCAAATACTTTTTACATGAAATACACTTCTATTTTTTTACAGAAGCCTTTTAAGAAATAAAAAAATCCACGACTTTTATACACTTGTTGCATACTCCCACAGTGGAGGAGTTGGGAAGCAAGCCAAGGCTGGACTTAAGTGGACTCAGGCTTGCAAATAGTGTGCTTTTCACTAGCATGGAGCAAGATGACCTACTAACCTAACTTTCATAAAAACATTCACTCAGATATCCGAAGAATGCTCTCTATTATAAAACAGCAACTTCAGTGTAAGTTCAGAGGTTTAGAAACTAGTATCTCAGCCATTCAAGTTTGTATAATAGAAGATGAATGAAAGTGCCCTTTTGATAAGACCCAAATGAGAACTGTATATTTCCTTGTTGTCTCTCTCTGCCTACAAGATTCTTTAAAATCTTAGACAAGGGCTCGGCACTTTGCTTTCCTCTTTCTATATTCACCAGGGTATTCTCTGCTGCTTTGTACCTTTCTCCTTTCCCTCTTTTATATCACTTGTTTTCAGGGACTTACATGAATTTGCTGGAATTAATTTGACTAGATTTGTTGGATTTCTAGATACCTGAAGCTATTAGTTTTATTTCACATTGGTGCAAAAAGATCACAGATTGACACTTAAGTACTTGTAACAACCACTCTCTCAGTTTTTATGCAGATTCTAGGGGTAGAGTTTGAGCAACTCCATTTCTTTCCAATTCATAATTCAGTAACTTTAGTAAACTAATCTCCTCCTGCCTAAGACTATGTTACAAAAAAAATCCCATACAAAATTTCTTCAAGTGTTTCTCCTACTCCTTTTCGTGTTTTCAGGGTATCTGTTTTAATTTCAAGGTCTTTGATCCATTTGGAATTTATTTTGGTGCAGGGTGATATATAAGGATCTAGTTTTAGTTTGTTGCATGTGTTCAACAGTTTTGCCAGCACCATTTGTTAAAGAGGCTATCTTTCTTCCATCCTATTTTTTTAGTTCCTTTATCAAAGACTAAGTAGGCACAGTTCTGTGGGTTCATTTCTGGGTCTTCAATTCTGTTACATTGGTCTTCAGGCCTGTTCTGGTGCCAACACCAAGCTGTTTTCATTACTGTAGCTTTATAATACAGCTTGAAGTTGAGTATTGTACTTGGGCTCCTTGACATAGAACGGAACTTCCTTTAAAAAGACCCAGAAATACTACAAATCAAAGAAAGGATAGAGAAATGGGACTGCATCAAACTGCAGAGCTTCTGTGGGGCAAAGGATATAGCTCTCAAGATAAACAGAAAGCCCACAGATTGGGAAAAGATTGTTACCAGCCATACGATGGAAAAAGGGCTCATATCTAAAATATAGGGAGAACTAAAAAAAATTAAATTCCTCCAAAAAAAAATCCCGCAAAGAACCAACAGCCCCCTCAACAAGTGGGCTAAAGACTTAAAAAAAGACTTCTCTGATGTGAAAATGAGAATGGCCAAGAGATATATGAAAAAGTGCTCTACATCACTGGCCATAAAAGAAATGCAAATCAAAACAACATTGAGATTCTACCTCACCCCAGTAAGAATGTCCTTTATCAAGAAAACTAACAATAATAAATATTGGAGGGGATGTGGCCAAAAGGGAACCATACTTCATTGTTGATGGGAATGTAAACTGGTTCAGCCATTCTGGAAAGCAGTATGGAGATTCCTTAGCAGGCTAAATATACAGCTCCACAATGACCCAGCAGCCCCACTTTGGGGCATCTACCCAAAAGACCACAAACAAGAACACACTAAAGCTACCAGCACAACAAGGTTCATTACAGCACAATTTGTCATAGCTAAAATATGGAACCAACCCAGATGCCCCTCAAAGGTGAATGGATCAGGAAAATGTGGTACATATACACAATGGAATTATATGCCTCTATAAGAAAGAATGACATTGCTCCATTGGTAAGGAAATGGAAGGACTTGGAAAAAATTATACTAAGTGAAGTGAGCCACACCCAAACAAACATAGACTCTGGTTTCCCTCATAGGGAATAATTAGCACAGTTTTAGACTAGTCACAGCAGAGGATCACAAGAACCTAACAGCTATGCCCTTATGTACACATAGATGATGCTAAGGGAAATGAACTCCATGTTATGGAAATTAGTGTTATATCACTGTTGTAATTACTTTCAACATGCCATGTGAAACCGTAGCTTCTATTGTTGATGATCCTCTTGCATCCCCTTCCTGTGGTTGTACCTGCACTATCACTGTATCTTATGTGAGTGCATTGGGAACTGTATATAGTGGTATTAGAACTAGGAAAATGAAAGGGAATATTAAAATTGAGAGACACAGGATAAAAAGACAAAGGACTACAAACGCAATACTTGCAAAACCATTTGGTGTAAACCAACTGAACAACTCTTTGGGGGAGACGGTAGAGGGTAAGGGGAAGGGAGAGGAGATTTGAGGGAGTAGGTAACAAACAGTACAAGAAGTGTACCCAAGGCCTAACGTATGAAACTGTAACCTTTCTGTACATCACTTTGACAAATAAGAAAAAAAAATTTCTTCAAAGCACCACCTTATTACCAATTTTACTGTAATGCAGTATTAATATAAAATGATGACAGTTGTATGGTGGAGGTACCATTATTCATTTACAATAATATTTATATAAATAATTATACTTTCATCTTCATGGACAGGCCATGTTTATGCAAGTTTATCTTTTTCACAAATTAAATGGGACAAGAAATTGCAGCACTGTATTGACCGCTACAGTCAGAATGTGGATTTTCTCTGATTGTACTGAAGGGAAATCTAGTTTCTAATATTGCATCTGTCATCTGTACTTCATATCAAGGAATTAATCAAACTGATGGTAGAAAGAGTTTTTTTATTGCTCATTATTTCAGCTATTAATTTTTAAAAGCAGCAAATGTTGCAAGTCAATAGCATCCATAAAAATTGATTTATGGTGCAATTTTCTTTAAACTCCTGAAAGTCAGGAACAGATTCTCTTTATCCAATGCTTTCTACTTCCAAACCACCTTTACCACATCCATTTTCTTAAGATAAATTATTTAAATGAAAGAACTGTAATCCTGGTTGAATTCTACTGATTTGAATTTTCAGAACTGACCACATCAAGGAAATATGAAATCTAGCATGAAAAGACCTACACACTGAAGCAATTACGTTGTGAATATCACAGAAATGTAACTCATACTACAAAATGGAAAGTAATTTTGATCAGTCACATCACTTTTGTGATATGATGAACCTTGCACTACTTTCTATCAGACCATGGGAGCAACCACAATCTATTTTCATCACTCATATCCTGAATATTAACATTTGGATATCTAGTTTCCCTTAAATACAGATTTCATATGTTGTCTTAAATTCTGTTACCATTAAACATACTTAAATACTAATTTCAGAACTAAACTTGGAGTTGGTCAACCTGTGTTTGATCTGAATCTGGCTCTGCTTCTTAACTATGAGATTTGGTAATAATTGAGTCATAAAATTCACTCATTAGGATTCTTGAAGAATTAAATATGAAGGAATGAACTAATATCTCTAAAAGAATTATTCACAGGATTGTTCATTAAATGTGATAATCCTCCCACCTAGAAATGTTTGTTCTTTGATATATAATTTGACTATGAGAAATAGGTATTTCTTCTACTTCCATATCTCCTTCCACATTGCTCCTTCCTCAACAATGTTTAGCAAAATTGACATTTCTAAAATCCAAAAGACAATTCAAAGCAGTTAAAGCAGTACTTTGATGCACAAAGTGATGCTATAAAACCACTATACCTCTCAGACTTAGACTCTGTACTGCTTCTCCAACATGCTTCTTACTGCAAAGATTTCTGTTCTACATACCTGGGTTGACCTATTCTCTGAGTAGGGAAATTAAAATAATAGCAATGATAGCTGTCTTATTTGACATGTCATGCACAGGCTTTTATGTGGAAAACTTGGTCCAAAGCTGATGGTGTTATTTGGAAAATAGGAATGTTAGGGGGTGGGGCTTAGCTGGAATAAGTATGCCACTGAGGAATGCCTTTGGAGGGCATAACTTGTCCCCTTCTCTTCTCTCAGCTTTGGCCAACTCCTTCCTCTTCCAGTTCTGCCTCACTGCAGACCAGAACCTAGGGAGCCAGTTGAGTATGGACTGAAGTCTGTGAAAACTTGATCCAAAATAAATATTTTATCCTTTAGCCTGTTTTTCAAATATATTTGTTACCTCGAGAAACATAGGATGAAGGTAACGCTCAATAACCCATTAGATTTTCAAAATTAAAATAAAAAACTCTGTGCTTTTAAAATATTTTTTGTTGTCAAAGTGATGGACAAAGGGGTTACAGTTTCCTAAGTAAGGTGGCAAGTACATTTCTTTTCAAACTTGTTACCTCCTCCCTCATTTTTCTCCCACCTCTCCCCATCTAATTTCCCTCCCCACTCAGTTAGTTTACAACATACAATTCTGTAAGTATTGCTGTTGCAATGGTTTACCTTTTACCTTTTGTCTCTTCACTTTGATGTTCCCCTTCCCTTCCTAGTTCTGATAAACACACACACACACACACACACACACACACACACACACACACAACCACCCAAGGTGCTAAAATCAGTTACAATGACATCAGGGGTAAAACCATGGGGAAGAAAAACAAAAAAAAAGGCATAATTTCACATGTTATGTTGAAAATAACAGCAACAATGATAAACCACTTGTTTCCATACTTGGAGTTCATTTCGTTAGCATCATCTTATACATTCATATGGACATAGCTTGTAGCTATAGTGATCTTCTTCTGCTAGGACTATCCTAGATGTGTACTAATTATTACCCATGAGGGAAACCATAGAGTCTGTGTTTCTTTGGGTCTGGCTCACTTCACTTAGCATGGTTTTTTCCAAGTCTTTCTATTTCCTGAGGAATGGGGTAATGTCCTTCTTTCTAATAGAAGCATACTGTGTGTGTGTGTGTGTGTGTGTGTGTGTGTGTGTGTGTGTGTGTGTGTGTGTGTGTATGTTATTTATGGATATGGACGACTAGCATTACTAGGAATTCTGAGCAATCAATTTACCTCCTACCTCATTTCCATGAAGTGGATTACCACGTCCATTTGGCTCCACTCTGCAGGGTGACACGAAGATTAAACTGCTTTCCAAGCTGGGAGAGAAAGAAAGTGGGGAAGAAAGTAGATTAGAAGCTTTTAACTCCAAAATCCTACCAATCCTTTGTCATGCTTTTATTAACACAATAGGAAAAATCAAACCACTCCCTGGATAAGGAAAAATCACAATCTATCTTAAGAGTTTCATTCTAAGTTTTAAGTTTATTTTAAATACCATTAGTTCTAATTGTGCCTACTTTCATAAAGATAAGCAAGCAGAGGAAAAATGCGTAAACATATTGTAATCCCTGTAGTCCACAAAAGGAGAAACATTATAGAGTATTCAAAACATATGATGCCCTAGTGAGTCACAATTACTACCTGAAATTGGAGAAAATATTTTAGATTCTAAATGAAACTCAAGAATGATCACTGGAAACAGGACATGAATTCAGGGCCTGGACACAGTCCCTGAGCTTTTGGGCTCTAGATCAGTGCTCTACCACTTCCAGCCCCAGCTCCTCTTCTGGCTTCCAGGTGGTTACCTGGAAATAAGAGTCTCTCTGATTTTCCTGCCCAGACTAGCTTTGAACCATGGTGCTCAGATCTCAGCTTTCTGAGTAGCTATGATTACAGGTGTGAACTACAAGGGAAGGACAAGGATAACATTTTTTTATATCATTAAAACTGATATAGTTACTATTAGGAATACCAGATAAAGAAAAACTATTGGGACATCATGAGAGTAAGTCACATAGAATATCTATATGATTCAGTATGTGTTGAAATAGTGTAGAAGGCTATAGAACTTATAGAAGAAAGCAATAATAAAATAAATTTCATGAGATGACAAACATAATACACTTCCATGAGATAACAAAAGTCCTGTGTGATTGTTTTTCATGGTTGTTATATTACCAGAAGCTTACTCAGTTAACCCAAATTTGCTGTAGTGTAGTTGAGAAGACACAAGTCTCTCTCAGCTACATCAAGTTTTAAGCAGGGCCATATCTCTTTAGTCTCAGAGACTATGTATTTCTTTGCCTCTTTCAACTGCTAAGAGGCCACTCACATTCCTTGGCTTGTGGCCACTTTCTCCACTGGCAACTCAAGCTCTTTATTTCTCACATTCTCTTTTTGTCACATCTCTCATATTAATACTCTTTGTAGTTAGATTGGATCTACTTGGGTAATCCATCTTCTCTTCATCTCTAGGTTCTTGATTTAATCATACCAGAGACAACATACCTAAAACTTCAAAGAATAAGAAGCAGGCATCACCAGGAAGCCTTTATTCTTCCTACCACAACATAAACCTCTGTGAATTATGTCACTGAGTTCAGGATAGAATTAATGAAAAGTTTAGGTTCCTATTAATATACATTCTGAGTCTCAAGAATGTGAAGAAAATTTAGTGAGCATTGCAATTTTAAGGCCTTTAATGATAAAAGGAGAGAATAGCATTAGCACAGAATCTGTGAGCATCATAATCTGTCCAGCAAGCTATCTTGTCTTTGTTATGATGAATATTACACAAGACACTTTCAAAAGCCTGCATCTCAGAGCCTAAACATGGTGAAAGCATTTTTCACTCAGTAAGACCTAATCGCTGTTTCTGAGCATGTAGTTTTCTTTGCACACATAGAGACTTGGGATGCCCTTTGGGACTCTGTTTTTCACTTGTCACTGTCTATCTACCTTTTCCATTTTAAGAAATTGTTTATAAAGTGTTTTTACAATCCTTCTTATTTTTACATAATATTCTGTTCATTATAGTTTCAATTCTCTGATTTTTTTTTAAAAAGAACTAATTATAGATAGTCTCTTTCAGGCTTTTCTGTAATCTGGTTTGTAGTGTACTAATTTGTCTGCATGTGGCATGTGCTGATTGCAGTATGTTGCCTATCTAATATGAATTCATGATCTTTGTTTTGATGCCATTGTTTGGTTTTATCATGGGAAAGAACAGTTCTGAGTTAAAAAAGGACCCTTTGAGCAATGCTGAAATTATGATTGCCCTGGTTGAGTGTAAAACATTAATTTCTATAGTACTTGCCTAATTAAAAAACATGAATTAGGACCTCAGGCATAAATGTTTTGCTACTAAATGGTCTTCTCACTTTTTCTTTACTACTACATGGAAGTCTCTATTGTATGCTCCTGACTTACACACATGGTCATTTTTGGCTGCATGTCTGTCTTTCCAGTGGTCTGAGGCCCTACCTATGAATTTCATGTTGTATCCGCACCTAGCCTCATGTGCTAAGTCTTCTATACATGATTTAAAAGCTGAGTGATAGGCCAGGTAATCTATCTACTTTCAGTCTTACCAAAGCCTTTGCTTTCTCTTCTTATTCCTGGTGTCAGAGTGCAATCACCAATAAGAAAGTAATATATTGCAAATGTAGTCATTATATTCAATGTACATTATGTAATAATTGCAAATTGTAAATTAAGTGTGGAGCTGGAGGAATAATATGTTGCCAAAAAGACTCCTAAAAAGCATAAGAAATTGAAGACAAAACATTAATAATTGACACACTAATAGTATAAAAATTAGCTTTATTCATGAGATTCAAATACATTAAGAAATATCACAATAAAATAAATATCACCTTGTAGACAGACAATATAATCATTTTATTATCATTTGAAATAATAACAATTTCAAAAAAATTTTAGAGTAGATTAGGAATGGACAGCTACTGAATGGGAAAGGATTTCAGCCAACAGTCTTCATTACTCTGTAAACAGAGTAATATTCACTCTGTAATTCAACATTACTCAGGGAATTAAAGCCATTAGTAGAAGAAGGAAGTAAAGTAATAAAAAACATCATTTGTAAATTATATAGTTGCCTAATTGAAAAGCAAAGACAATTTGGTTAACATTAAAAACAAAAAATCAGAAAACCCAATTTTAGTAAATCTAGATATAAAATATAAATTCTGTATAAAATAAAAGAAACAAAATTATTCCAATTCTAATAACATTTTTAAATTTTTCATAAGCATAAAAATAGTTCTATTAAGAAGAAAAGATGAAGTGTTAGTGAGTGGTATATATCTTTTATGACAAGGAGTTTCAATATTTAAAAATACCAATTAACATAAGTTGTGTGGGAATCATTCTCTTGATGAATTTTGGAGGGAACAGTATGAAAATAATTAGTTCATTTATAAAAATACATGGACAAAAATTGCCAATAAAATTTTGAGAAGTCAGAATAATAATAAGCATAGACAGGTTGTATGCCTTTGGAAGATCTCTCTCTCTCTCTCTGTCTCTATGTATGTATATATATATATATATATACATAGTATATATATGTACTATAAGTATACTATAAGTATATATATATATATATATATATATATTTAACAAATGAATAAATAGGATGGAAAATTCAGGAATGGAGTCAATTTAAGTAGAAATGTAGCCTGTGATAAGAACAGTATTTCAAATCAGTAGAGGAAGAAAAGATCATTTAGTAAATAGTATTTGACAACTGAAAGTCTATTTTCTGGGAATAAATAAAGTATATTTTCCAAAGAGTACAAAAATTTAGGGGCTGTATATGTAACTTTTACACACATTCTTCTGAGCACAATAAAATAGATATTATGTCTTTATTCACTTCACTTCCCCTTCCATCATCTCTCCTCGCCTTTCTTCTCTCCTTTCTTTGATATACACATTTAGAATAAAAGGAGAAGAGATTAACTGGTTGATATTTTAACATTGATTTACAATATCTAAAACATTAGCGACAAAATGGAACCAATATTTGCCATGGAAAATTATTTTATGTTTATATACCTATATCATTTTTATATGCCTATATCCATTTAATATAAACTGATACATTAAATTGGGAAAATATACAAGCATATGTTTTTGTCAAGCCATGTGAGATGCCAGGTAATCTGTCTACTCTGAGACAAAGCCTTTGTTTTCTCTTCTAATTCCTGGTGTCATAGTATAATCACCTATATGAAATTAACATGTTGTAAATGTAGTCCTTATTTTTTTTTCAAATTTTTATTATCAAACTGATGTACAGAGAGGTTACAGTTTCATACGTTAGGCATTGGATACATTTCTTGTACTGTTTGTTACCTCGTCCCTCATGCCCCCCTCCCTCCTCCCTTTCCCTCCCCCCCGAGGTGTTCAGTTCACTTACACCAAACAGTTTTGCAAGTATTGCTTTTGTAGTTGTTTCTCTTTTTTTACCCTGTGTCTCTCAAATTTGGTATTCCCTTTGAATTTCCTACTTCCAATACCAGTAAACACGGTTTCCAATATACTCAGATAAGATTACAGAGATAGTGTAGGTACAACCACAGGAAGGTGATACCAGAACATCATCAATAATAGAAACTACACATACACATAGGACGTTGAAAGTAGTTACAACTGTGATATAACAATTGTTTCCATAACATGGAGTTCATTTAACTTGGCATCATCTTATGTGTTCATAAGGGTATAGCTATTGGGCCTTGTGATGCTCTGCTATGGCTTGCCTAAACCTGTACTAATTATTCCCAATAAGGGAGGCCATAGAGTCCATGTTTCTTTGGGTCTGGCTCACTTCACTTAGTATAACATTTTGTGGGAATGTAAACTGGTTCAGCCACTCTGGCAAGCAGTATGGAGATTCCTCAGAAGGCTCAATATAGAACTCCCCTATGACCCAGTAGCCCCACTTTTGGGTATCTATCCAAAAGCCCACAAACAAAATCACAGTAATGCCACCAGCACAACAATGTTCATTGCAGCACAATTTGTCATAGCGAGAATCTGGAACCAACCCAGATGCCCCTCTATAGACGAATGGATCAGGAAAATGTGGTACATATACACAATGGAATTTTATGCCTCTATCAGAAAGAATGACATTGTTCCATTTGTAAGGAAATGGAAGGACTTGTAGTCCTTATTTTTAATGTACATTATGTAATAATTGTACACTGTAAATTGAGCACAGTGCTCAATTATTTAAAAATATCACACAATCTGCAATGACAAAGGTTTACTCCTCACTTATACTTTTTGTTCTTGTTGACAAAACTGGCTCTTGAAAACCTAATTTCCTTTGAGACATCCTGGGTCATGGTACCCGCCCCCCCCACACACACTTTCTGGAATTTAGCTGAAGGTGTAGCAGAACAACAAGACAAATTCTAAATCCTGTCTCATTATAAATGTTGGAAGTGACTCATGACTTGTACTCATATTTCACTGATCAAACAAGTTATATGGGCTTCCCTGAACTACAGACAGTGGCAGTTAATAATGTGACAGTGGGCTCTCTCCCTTCTCTTTGGCCATGGATCATCTTGGCCACAGGCCAGAAGTTCGGTAATAAACTTTCTCTCCTGCCTAAATACCACGTAGTGTTCTCCTTTACCGGCTACCTACTTTAAAAACCTAACATATATGGTGCCGCGACTCGGATGGGGCTTAAGAGTCAGGACAGGCAGAATTCCCATCTATTTTTCTTCTTTATCTTGGAGTATCCCCAGTCCTGACGGCGGCCCTTTTTCCGCAAACCGAACTGCTGTGAGTCGCCACGCAGCACTTTTTACTAATACCATTGCTGGCCTCCACATCCACCTCCACCTCCACACCACTTGTCTACCCTTGTGAGTGAAACTGCTGCTGCTCCGGTTCTCTGCCACTCTGTCCGCCGCTTCTGTCGCTTCTGCCTGCTGCTTCTGCCCGGTAAGCTCATCCACTCACCAGGCGCCTCTCTCCCATGCTTTTTGGGTTTTGCATCACAGTCACATCCAAGCCAGGAAACTGCTAGCACACCTCTTGACAGTGTAATGAGGCTTGCTCGAAATACTCGCTCAGATACAGTTTTTGCCACTGCAATGGTAAATGGTTAGAAGTCACTTATATTCAGGCGCTCTCTCTCTTTCTCTTTTCCTCTCTTTCTCTTCCTTTTTCTCCCTCGCTCTCTCATCTTCCTGCTTACTTGCTTACTTTATAAAATTCCCAAGTCATACCATCATTGTGTGCCTTGCTCACAAAGCTGCCTCTTTTCACAGATCTTCGAAACTGAGGCTTGACCACCAATGTGCTTTGTCAGCAAAGATATCTAAAAGTTATTTTCTCTAGCATTGACCACGTGGTGGATATTGGGTTTAACAGGCATCAGCTCAGGCGCCATTATGCCATGCCACGTGTTCTCTATTAGTGTGTTTGTGTCCTCCTGCCACCCCCCTCAACATGGCATCCCACTAGAGTTTATCAAAATATGGTTTCTCCATTTTAGAATCTGAAAATTGTTGTTTGCTAGCAAAATTGTTTTTCTAACCGACCACGTGGTTCTAAAATATTGGACAAAAAATGTCATTTACTATTGGAATTCCGAGTCTACTGCTGAAATTCATTTTTGCATGCTGTAAAACCTATGTGCACAGTGTGTATGTGTGTTCCATGTGTGTATGTATGTGTAAACATCATTTGTTAGTATGTCCATCTAGCTATATATCTGTGCTAAAACTCATCACATCTACTGAGTTTTGTCATTGCAGAATTCTGGCAAGTATTTGGTCAGTTCTTGACAAGGTACAGGTAAGCTCTAGTCCCCTTGTTCTCCTTGTTGTTTTAATTGGAAATAAAAAAGGGCTTTTGTGGCAAAGACGCCTTGGATTGCAGTTTGAAGCCAACCAGGGCTGAAAACCTCTCTCAAACTCCATCTCCCAACTAACCAGCAAAGAGCCAGGCTGGAAGCATGGCTGAAGAGACTTATCTCTTACCAGACAAATGCTGGAAGTGGAGCTCGAGTGGTAGAGTACTAACTAGCCTTGAGCAGAAGTGCTCAGGGACAGTGCCCAGGCCCTGAGTTCAAATCCCGTGAATGCCAACGGGGGCAAGCCATCCCAGCAACAAGCACCCAGACCACTGGGACTCAGCCAGTTCCGGGAACAAGTATCATGGAGTGGAGTAAGAGGAAAATGATCGCATCCAAAGTGGAGTCACTTTGTCTCACCCTTTCAAAATTAATCAGAGCCGGGGGATCAAGAGATAGTAGCTTGTCCATCTAATGTCCATACCTGAGTATAAGAACTAGTCAAGTCACCCAATTTTTAATTTTGTGCATTAAACCCTTCCTTTTGCCTTAATATTTTTTTGTCCAGCCCCTGCTTCATGAGACTTCTTTCAGGCTTCATTCAAGGACTGGCATCTACCACCAAGGGACCCTGCTGCTCGCCTTCTCCAGGAGAGGCCACATTTCTGCCTTTTACCCCTAATGCCGACGCCCCTTGCCAGTAGGAAGCAGCCAGAGAGAGTCTTTGCCCTTTTTCATAACTATTAAAAGGCTGGAATGTAAGGTCCTCTCCCTGAGGGCTACATGCAGATGCCCCCACCTCATTAAGTTTCCACCCAGTTACCTGGGTAACCTCCAAACCTGAAGGCAGTTACCTCCCCTTTCCCTGAGGTCACATCCTAATCCACCTGGCCACACCCCTTGCCCCTGTCCTAGATATAAGGCAGGGCTGGGTGGGGGTGGCTCTTTCTCTCCCTTCTCTCCGGCCATGGATCATCTTGGCCACAGGTCAGAAGTTCAGTAATAAACTTTCTCTCCTGCCTGAAAAAATAATAATAATAATAATGTGACAGTGGGAAAGAGCACAACATGGAGGGGGTGAAATATGCTCAATCAATAATATAATCTGCTGTGTCCACCCAAGGGAGACAACCTAATTATTACCCAGTTGAAGCACTATGTTTACATTTTAGATCTTTGAGAAATGTTGGGTTGATTGGTCCTATAACTGGTTTGAATGAGGTTCTTCTTGTACTAGAACCATGTACATTAAAGGCAAATTATCCACTGCCCTTCCATGGTCACATGGATAGAGTAGGAGAACAGTGTCACCCCAAAGTACAATTCTCAATGAGGAATTAGAAAGAAGAGGGGACCTAGCATTCTCTGATATGTAGCAAAGCAGAAATCCCACAAGTGACATTCTGTAGCGCCCCCCGCCTCCACACACACTTTGTGGGTTGATAATTATTCTCCTTGGACAAGAGTAACTTTCTAGCTAGCTATTCTTGGCAGCCTTAGACTCCTCTCACAGAGAGTCCTCTTTTGCAGTTTTACCCCCTTCTAAAATGAGTAATAAGGAGAACAGAAATCACATTTGTCTTCAGCTTTTTTATTTTTTCATCTGCTTTCTTTTCTGTTTCCTTTTGGGTGCTGATCTTTTGGCTTGAACTCAGGGCCAGGGTCCAATCCATGAGCATTTTTGTTCAAGGCTAGTGCTCTACCACTTGAGCGGCAGTTCCACTTCCTGACTTTGGGTGTTTAATTGGAGATAAGTCTCTCAAGGACTTTCCTGCCCCAGCTGGCTTCAAATCACCATTCTCAGATCTCCCCCTTCTGAATAGCTAGGATTACAGGTGTGAGTCATGGGTCATCTGGCTCAGCTTTCTCAGTCTGCTACATATTGTACTATTCAGTTTTTGAATTGTCATAGTCTCTTTGATGTCACATCAGTGAAAAGCTGGGCAGCTAAATGTAAAATAATCATGTTATTTACTTGCTAAGGCTCCCATCCATAAAATTAACGTGCTGGATCCTCTACACTTAACTATGAGTAATTTCAATTTGTTAGGCTAGGCTTGAAAATCTCTAGTTTCTTTTATCAAGGTTACTGGGTGTTATTTGTTTGTTGAAACGGTCTTAATTTAATCTTTGCCATGAGGTCATCCTTTGTCACTTGAAAGCATTCTCTTTTATTTTTCCCTTATGAGAACTAGGTGAATTCATTTATTATGGATATTGGTTTACATGTTTATAGAAGTTATGAAGTTTCAGAGTATGCTGTCTGTTGGATGAAGAACTAAGAAATATCCATTATATAAGTATATGAAATTCAACTTATGTTCAAGGGAAGAGGTAACGAAAGCTGGTTTGAATCACAAATGTTGAAGGCTGGAGAACCAGTGCCTCCTCTGTTCCAGGGCAGAACTAAATGGATGTCTCCATTTAAAGATTCTTGAGAGAATTAATCCTGCCATTTTTTTTTCTATTAAAGCCCTCATCAGATTGGCTAATACAATGATGAGAGAAGGTTTTCTTTAATCTACTGCTTTCAAATGCCAATATCCTCCAAATTCTAAATTTAATGTATAATCACATCTAAAATGAATGTTCTATGAGCTACCTGAGTATTGTTTTGTCCAGTCAAGATAACACATGAATTTAACCATTACACCTCCATTATAGTCAAATAGGAGGAAGAATTCAGGGGAAAAATATGAGAAATGGTGACTCAATTTACCAGTACAGACCAACCATACATAAATGCAAAGGACCAAAAACATGTATGTTACATGAAATCTCACTAGAAATAAAGTCCAATTTAAAATGAAGCCAAATCACTTTTTTCATTTAAAAGCTGGGAAATAAGTTTTGAAAACTAGTAATAATTCAAGAGGTCATGGAAAGTCTGGTGCGAATGACACACACCTGTATTCTAAGCAACTCAGAAGTCTGAGATCTGAGAATCAAGGTTCAAAGTCAGCTTGGGTGTACAAATTATGAGACTTATTTCCAATTAACAATAAAAATGAACATAAGCATGAAAATGAACACAATAAACATGTCAACCAATTACTTTGTTAGCCAAAAATTAACAACATTAGAAATGGTAAAGCAGGGGCCATAAGCAATAATCCAAGTGAAAGCATAGGGCCCACAGTATAAGCCTCAGTCCTTGAACCAAGAAAAAAATATTATGCCACAACTTAATAGCTTGCAGAGGAGATTTACTATGTATCAATTTATGTACCATTCAGGAAGGATTTTGGAAAATGCTCAAGGATAATCTTCACTGTTTTTATCAATATTCTCTATTTTAGTGGTTATAAGAGACTCATGAGAAAATACACAAGTGTATATGTTTATATGTAGAAATAAAAATTGTGCCAGTAATGGCACTTGTTCAAAGCTAGCACTCCACCAGCTACACCTCCACTTCTAGCATTTTGCTGGTTAGTTGGAGATAAGACTCACAGACTTTACTGCCTGGGCTGGTTTTGAACTTCAATCCCAGATCTCAGCCTCTGAGTAGATGGGATTACAAGTGTAAGCTACCAGTGACCAGTTTGAATGTAGAAAGATACATAACTAGAGAACCATTATAATATCATTTCTCACATTAATGAACAATTTAAAAGATTTACACTGTCTAACCAAAGATAAAAATTATTAAAGCATAGTTCAGCCCTAGAATTGTCTGTAGTGTAAAAATAATAGCATATCAATCCTAGCATGAATAGATATTGATGCTATATTGTGGAATGAAATGCCACATTATTTAACAGTATGCTTTATGGAAATAAAAATTATGAAGCACAAATACTTTGATTCCACCTTGATTAAAATTATAGTTAAGCTATATACCATACTCTTTAAGTGCTACCTAGTAGGAAACTTTGGCTTTAATATCTGTTTATATTATGATGCAATGTGGCAATTACTCTTCGGTTAGAAAAATAAGGAAAAAGGTTAAAGGATATTTGCATTTTTCCAGAAATATTAAATTAAATCTATACTCTTCCCATGTTACCACAAAGTGCAGTTTCAAAAAAGTTTGCTTGAAATATTTAAATTCTGCTTTAGGAGTTATTATTTTTTCCTCTCAAGAATTATTGATTTATAATTTTGAAACTATACATATTCAGACTTTAGAATTAAAAAGTATTTGGTGAAACAAAAGTAATTTCTGTGAGAACTCTTGTTCTTTTTATAAGCCATGCATGTTCTCAGCAGTTAATTTGATCACTAAATCTATAATAATTAAATAGATATCTTATTTAGTTATATTTAATTCACTAGAGCATGAAAACTGTAAAATAGTTCATGAAGTTAGAAATGCTTTCTTAAGGGGCTGGGGATATGGCCTAGTGGCAAGAGTGCTTGCCTCGTATACATGAGACCCTGGGTTCAATTCCCCAGCACCACATATACAGAAAACGGCCAGAAGTGGTGCTGTGACTCAAGTGGCAGAGTGCTAGCCTTGAGCAAAAAGAAGCCAGGGACAGTGCTCAGGCCCTGAGTCCAAGCCCCAGGACTGGCAAAAAAAAAAAAAAGAAATGCTTTCTTAAGCCCTTTTCTAGAATAAAAATGGAAGGAAAAAGGAAAAAATAAAATTTAAATATGACACAAAATAATGTAACAACATATAAAAATATTAATTTAATATATTTGTATACATGCATAACTACTTATTCAATCATCAACTGTTCTCACTTATCAATACATTATAAACATATTTCCAAATCAATAATCCAAAACTTATGAAAGATAATTTTTTACATGTCAGCTAAATTTCATATGTATGTGTGTGTGCATTTATAATTATTATATAAGATAGCCAGAAGGTTTTTTCTCCTTTGTTTTACCCATTTATATTTCTTAATTTCTCTTCTATGAGTATTATTTTAATTAGAAACTTTAAAAAAGAAATGAAACACACAGAAACCATTTAAATCACATCTAGACCATGAGACTTTCCTTGCTCACTCTAGTGAAAGGAGACATTACGTCTACTTGAACTCTTGTCTTTTCTTGGTTTCGTAGTTAAAACTCAGGCTCCTTTTTTCACCTAAGATATTCTTCTCATGCAGATCATCAGTTCCTTGAGGACAAGCATTGTGTTTTATACTTCCTTTTTGGGTAGGGGATGAGAGGTGGGTCTTGGGGTTTGAACTCAAGGCCTGGGCACGGTCTCTGAGATTTTTTGCTTAAGGCTAGTGTACTACCACTTTTAGCCACAGAACCATGTCCTTAGTCCTCCTTATGATATGCACTACTTTAGCACAAAACCAGCTACACTTCGATACTGTAGTACCTCTGTATGGATTTTTCATAAGAATAAATGAGGACAATCAATTTCTTGCCCTAATCACTTCCAATTTTCATCAAGGACTTAGTCATTGCCAAGAACTGCCTATGACTCCCTGTGGCTAAGCTATCATAATGAAACATCAAGATCGGCATAAATATTTTACACAAAATCCCCTTTAGAAAAGCTAATTTTGAAACTTCCTCCTTGTAGTCACCTGAAAGAAGAATTAAAAATGAGGATTTTTTTTAAATTTTCAGCTCTTAGTTGATTACAATTTTCCTTCAGCTGATTGGTAAACTGAAATTGTTTGGGCATCAGTGACAAACTCCAGCTGCATACCTAGTCCTAGATATAAACATCTTTGTCAGACTCTGTACCCTCTCTGTTCTGATCTCAAAATCCTATCTGTCTCATTCTTTAAAATTTAAGTTTATTGTCAAGGTGATATACAGAGGGGTTACAGTTATATACAAAAGATAGTGAGGTCATTTCTTGCCAAATTTATTACTCCCTCCCCCAAAATGTCTATTTTTTAAAGCAACAACAGAACTGACAAGTCCATGGCATGGTATTGTGAGAACAAGATTTTACATTCCTTTGCAGCTAGAGAAAACTAGGACTGCCAGGAATATTAATGTCTCGCCGGGGTTTGAGAGCATTTTCTCTATTGTTTTGCTTAGGGTGATACTGAAGCCCTTTGGCCTCTTGGTTTGGTTTGCAGACCTTGTTATGACTCAAATCATGCTCAGCCAGCTTGACTTGCAGAATATATGATGTCTGGAAACACTTCTTTAAAAAAACTCTTCCATTGCCCTTATTTAAACATTTCATTAGATGGCTATTTGAAGTATGTCAGTCAGTTCTTAAAGCAAATAAGAAAAATGTTTGTGGAAGAGTTTTTAAAATATTTAGGAGTTTTCAAAACATTTAGTGGTGAATACATTTTCCCTTTACTATTTAAGTTACTTTGGGCTTCTTGTTAGTAAGATAACTATCTTTGTAAAGCCAAAATCATGTGCTGTATAATAAGGCCCTTTAAAAACTATTTATGTATTTTCACTTTAGGTTTTTGTACAACCCTTGGGTGGGCATTTGAAGACACCAAAATATACCTGCAGGGGGTTTGTGGATTAGGTAATAAGTGGTAAGCCTCCAACTGGGGCTTTGTGTTTATCATTATCATCTTGGTACAGAAAATATTCAGACTGGTAATGATTCTGGGCTACCTGCTGTGGGAGATTTCAGCCTGAATGTAACATTTAATAAAACATTATCACTAGACTTCAGTGAAACTATATTGATAAGACCTTGCTTCAAAAGATTTCAGGGAGTGATCTGTTGAGGTAAAGAATACAAACTCCAGAAATAATGAAGTAAAGCAAGATTCATGAAAGTAGATAAAAATTCCACCCAAACTAATGAAGAACATAATAAATGCAAGGGGAAAAAGAAGAAAGGAAAATCTCTCTCTCTCTCTCTCTCTCTCTCTCTCTCTCACACACACACACACCTATCTACCAGTACTTAATAGAAAAAGGGCGTTTATAAATGAAAGTCACACACAGCAAGCAAAGCAAGAAATAAATGGGAGACATATATTATGACCATGAAGCAAAAACAATTCAATAAACAAGGGTACTGAAATTTTGGTTGAGTAACAAAGGTAGTAGGGCCTTGGTCTTAGGAAGCTCACAAAAGTGTAGATTTCTACTATGCTAGGTTTCACGCTCGGACTTCCCTGACTCAGTGTTGTTTTGCTAGCATCAATCTTCATTATATGATGCACACCAATGCATACTTTGATGTAGTTTCTTTGGATGTATTACATGCTAAAAGTTCTGAGTAATTATTGTACTGAAGTCTTTGCCCACTTATTATCTTGAAGCCTCCCCTACATAGTGGTTAAAATTCCAAAATGCTGACGAATCATAACTTCTTGGGAAACTAGTCCATCTGGGATGGATATTTCAGCAGGAAGTTGTTTGAAGTGTGTGTGTGGTGCGGGTTGGGGGGGGTCTCAATTATTTGTTGACATTGTTTGGAAATCTTACGCTAACAATTCAGTGCCTAATATTGTTTTAAAAGAAAGCTTCCTCCTCCCAATTCAATAGATCCTGACTTAATTAACCTTTAGTGCTTCAAGTGAGAGACACATCTTTAAACTTTTCTGCTCTGCTAGCTGTACATTATTAGAATTGTTTCTATCACTAATGATGGTCTAAAGCACTTACTTAGGAAATTCATTAACTCTTATAGGTCATCAAGATATAATTTGAAACACCATTTTTTTCTAATGGACTAAATGCTGTACTCTTGACCTTTAAGTCTAAATCTCTACTGGAGCCTTAACTGAGTAATGCTTTCTAACAACAAACAATTATCAGATTAAAATATTTTTTGTTTAATTCGAGCACTGGTTATTAAGTAAAGAACCCACAGGATGACTAGTTTCTGTTTGCATTTTGCAAGTAGCATGAATTTTCAAATGTTGTATTTTGTTAGAAAGGAAGTTAATACTGATTCCTATGCATTCAAGTACTAACTGCAATTTATAATCTTGATAAAACAAAAACCTTCAGAGTATTGGTATAAACAGAAACAAGAATAACCAATTACTCTTCCTAACTGATATGTTATTCAGTAACTTTAGTCTGCATTTGACCTTCAGGTAAGATAGATGTGTTTCTCAAATGCAGAATACATTTCTTTCTCACTAGTGGCCTTTATGAAAATTTTGGCATTAATATTTTAAGAATAACTTTTAAAATAATATCTTCAGATAAGCCTGAGCTGGTCCACAGGACATATCCCACTCTCTGATGTGTTTCCTATAAAAATTTAAGGAGAAAATTTGACTATCTGAATGTAGCTGACATTCCTATTATGTATTTTTTTCTTGTTCAATAAATATTTATTGAAGCACTAGTATGTGTATGAGTTTTCTAAATATTTTAAAGTTATAAAATGAGGAAGATGCTGACTTTAGGGTTAAG
The DNA here is from genome assembly GCF_023159225.1 of Perognathus longimembris pacificus. Lineage (NCBI taxonomy): Eukaryota > Metazoa > Chordata > Mammalia > Rodentia > Heteromyidae > Perognathus > Perognathus longimembris. The sequence goes on along the minus strand of NC_063169.1, from coordinate 24,825,489 downwards.
GTACAAGGCAAATATCAATAGGAGAAACTGGGAACAAAAGAAAATTTAAGAAAAAGGTAGAAGATATATGTTAGCACTCACTCCATCACTGATTTAAAGAAAATTCTTGAAATCATCAATTTACAAGGAAGAAAGGTGTTTTCTTGCTTGCTTTTTTTTCTCTCTTGAGATTGTCTCCCTAAATAGCCTAAACCAGTGGACCTTCCAATCCTTCTCCCTCTGTCTCCCTAAGACTGTGACTACAGGTAAGTGCCCAAACACTTGCTTAGAAAGGTTTGCTTTATTCCCTGTGACCAGTGTTTTTCATTTCTGTAGCCTGTGTCTTGTATAGAAGTTTATCTGATTTGGGAAAGGTAAGGGGAATCACAGAAACAGTGACAAAGTGTGAACCTTAACAATGATTGATACTCACTAGACACTATATTGGAGTGAACTTTACAACTTGAGAGGGGAGAGGCTGGAAGGGGAGGAAAAGCAGGAAAAAATGAGAGAGTGGGTAAAACTGTTTGAAAAGAAATGTATTCATTTCCTTATGTATGTAGCTGTAACCCCTCTGTACGTCACCTCTACAGTAAAATAATGATAATAAAATAAAAAGAATTGTTTACTTTAGCTAACAGGTTTGGAAATCCCAGCTAATGGTCAGTGAGTCCTATCACTTTTATACCATGGAAAGGAACCACATAGTGACAGGAGAACATGGTGCACAACGTTGTTTGTGTCGTCATGCTAGTTGGGTCACAAAAGAAAAGAAGAGTCAGAATCCCAACATGCTTTCAAGGGCATGTCTCTTTGATGCAACTAACTTCTGAGCTTATTCTAAAAGTTTTGCTAACACACAGAGTATCCGGGCTGCTAATACAGGAGCCTTGTGGGGGGCACTAATGAAACTACTCACTCTCACATTAGACAGAGCCACATACTTCTGTGGAAACATCATTGTTTTTGAAAGATTCTACAGAAGAGATGGAAACATGGCATACCAGAAAGAAGAATTTCAGCAGTGAGTAGAATGAGTAGATTAATGAATGAATATCATGTATAATAATACATGATAACTACCAAAAGAGCTATAAAGAGATTCTGATTAATGTTATTGTGTTTTATAATTTTAAAAATCTTCAAGTCAATCATAAAAGAATATATAAAATGTTTAATACACTATCTGAAAGTCATGTCACTATTATTAGAACCATTCCTCAAACACTTACAGTAAAATTTCTTTTATTAGATTTGAATTTCTGTTTGATACTTTTTTTTTTGGCCAGTCCTGGGCCTTGGACTCAGGGCCTGAGCACTGTCCCTGGCTTCTTCCCGCTCAAGGCTAGCACTCTGCCACTTGAGCCACAGCGCCGCTTCTGGCCGTTTTCTGTATATGTGGTGCTGGGGAATCGAACCTAGGGCCTCGTGTATCCGAGGCAGGCACTCTTGCCACTAGGCTATATCCCCAGCCCGTGTTTGATACTTTTTAATATCAAATGATATTCCCCAAAATGACAAAAAGTATGGAAATGAAATGGAGAAATTTTGCTTACTTAGTTGTCTCTTTAAATTATAATTTATTTCCTTCCTCCTTTCTTCCTTCCTTCTGTTTTTCCTTTCCTTCCTTTCTTCCCTCTCTCTCTCTCCTCTTCTTTCTTTCTTTTTTTTTTTTTTTTTTTTGTTGCCAGTCCTGGGCCTTGGACTCTGGGCCTGAGCACTGTCCCTGGCTTCTTTCTGCTCAAGACTAGCACTTTGCCACTTGAGCCACAGGGCCCCTTCTGGCCATTTTCTGTATATGTGGTGTTGGGGAATTGAACCCAGGGCTTCATGTATATGAGGCAAGCACTCTTGCCACTAGGCCACATCCCCAGCCCCTCCTCTTCTTTTCTTATCTTTCATTAATCACTATGGTTTTTAAGAGCTGCAGAAATTTAAGAAACATTAGACTGATCCTTTCTTTGGCTTGTTTTCAAGTTTAGGCATGGAAATTAAAAACAATAACAAAGAAACTTTAGTTTCCTTGATAATTTTTTTGGGGGGCACCTCTGCTAATTTTAGGCTTAATCGTCTCCTGGCTTGGTTTTAAATCCCATTATTATGTAATCCTCTTGTCCTACTGCAACATACATTTAATTAAAATAAGTAGAATATTTGGCTGATCCTACTTTGTTATTTTGTTTCCATTCAGTATATTTTATTCTGAATCCAGATCATTTGTTTTCTGGAAAGAACATCTATATCTTTTATTCTTTTATATTACTTTTCTTAAAAAAATCACTACCCATAGTATTAGAAGGACAATATATTTTCCTACTGTCATCAAAACATCGACTTTAGAAACTAGTTTACTTTTGAAAAATTTATTCAGAAACAAGCTAAGTTTAGCAAGTTTTTCATATTGTTTTATTCATCTCTCGAGAAATACACATTTCAACCCAGGGCATGAAAAGCATATATGCATGCTTTATTTTATTTTATTTTTTTACAGAATTAGCTGTCTTTATTTTCTGGAAATATAGTCAGAGAGGGAGAATTGCAATGCCTTTTCGGGTGTTTTCTCTGGACATACTCAGAGATTGTGTGATGGTGGATCTTCTTCTCAATAAGATTGCCAGGGAGAATCAATCTCCAGAGGAAACTTGGCACATTCCTGACCTTAAAGCTTGTCCTAGATATAGGTCAAATCTCATACATTCCAGGCTACCAGCTGCCCCAAATGAATTCTCACCACCCTGGGGGAGGAAGCTCTTTTACTACCAAAGTCCACTCATTGGTACAGTTAAGTTGTCAGCTGGTTACTGGATACAAAACTATCAAATTTATTTCAATGTCCAACCATAGGTCTCCTGAATGTTTAGTTCACAAACAACAACAACAACAATTGCATTGAAACAAAACTGAAATTTAATTTTTCAGTGGATGTATTCTCAATAAAAAATTTCTTGCTTAAAATGGAAAAATCTTTGCATGATCCTGGATTGAGAGGATTAACATCAAGAAAATAGCAATACTTCCAAATGCTATCTACAAATTCAAGGCAATACACACCAAAATCCCAACATCATTTTTTAATAAAATACAGGAAGCAATCCAAAAACTCATATGGAACAATTAAAGACCCCAAAGAGCAAAAACAATCCTAAGCAGGAAGAACAGTACTGGAGGAATACCAACACCAAACTTCAAAATCTATTACAAAGCTATAATAATAATACAAAAGCTTGGTATTGGCATAATAACAGGCCTGAGGATTAGTGGAACAGAACTGACCATCTACAAATAAACCCTCAGACTAATGGACACTTAGATAAAGTAGCTAAAAAAAAATGGATGGAAGAAAGACAGCTTCTTCAACAAATGGTGCTGACAAAATTGGTTAATTCCCATAGAAACAACTGCCACATTAATAAAAGGGCTAAAGACCTAAAGAGAGATTTCTTTGAAGAGGAAATGAGAATGGCCAAGAGACACATGAAGAAGTGCTCAACAGCAACTGGCCATATAAGAAATGCAAACCAAAACAACATTGAGATTCCATGTAACTCCAGTAAGAATGGCCATTATCAAGAAAACTATTAACAGATACTGGGAGGATGTGGCCAAAAGGGAACCCTATTACATTGTTCGTGGGAATGTAAACTTGCTCAATCACTCTGGAAAGCAGTGTGGAGGTTCTTCAGAAGGCTAAACATAGAGCTGCCCTACAGCCCAGTAGCTCCACTCTTGGGTATCTGTCCAAAAGAGTACAAGCAAGACCACACTAAAGCCACCAGCACAACAATGTTCATAACAGCAGTTTGTCATTGCTAAAATATGAAACCAATCCAGATGCCCCTCAGTAGCAGAGTGGATCAAGAAAATGTGGTACATATACACAATGGAATTCTATGTTTCTGTCAGAAAGAATGGCATTGCCCTATTCATAAGGAAATGGAAAGACTTGGAAAAAATCACACTAAATGAAGTGAGCCAGACCAAAAGAAACACAAAGTCTATGGTTTCCCTCATTGGTAATAATTAGTATATGTCTAGGATAGTCCTAGGAGATGATCACAATAGCTCAATAGCTATATACAAATGAACACATAGATAATACTATGAGAAATCAACTCCAAGTAATGGAAATAAGTAGTTTATCATTGTTGCTGATATTTTCAACATAAAATGTGAAATTATGCCTTTTTATTTTGTTTTTCTTCCCTATAGATTTACCCCTGATGTCACTGTAACTGATTTTGGTCACTTGGGTATGGTATATAGGTTTATTGGAAGGGAAGGGGAACAACAAAATGGAGAGACAAAGGGTAAAAAGCAAACCAGTGCAACATCAATGTTTACAGGACAATATACTTTAAACCAACTATACAACTTTGGTGTAGGGGGGAACTAGGGAGGAAGGAAGGTAGACGAAAAATGAGAGAGGAAGTAACAAGTTTGATAAGAAATGTACTAATTGCCTTATGTATAAAACTGCAATCCCTTTGTATACCACTTTGACACTAAGTAAATTAAAAAAAAAACACCTACCATATTGTTTTGAGCAAAAAATTGAAAAAACATTCTGCTTAATGAAAGTCATTTCTGTGATCTTTTTAACTTGCCACCACTTATGTTTTCTTCTATGAATATTTCAGAAACATTTTTTCTCTTTCTTCTAAATTAGCATATTTAACATTTTTTTAACTCTATCATCCCTTTATGTTTTTCTTCTTTATTGTCAAAGTGATGTACAGAGAGGTTATGTTAGGCATTGGATACATTTCTTGTACTGTTTGTTACTTCCTCCCTCATTACCCCCCCTCCCCCTTTCCTTCTCCCCTTATGAGTTGTTCAGTTGGTTTACACCAAACAGTTTTGCAAGTATTGCTTTTGTAGTCATTTATCTTTTTATCCTGTGTCTCTCGATTTTGGTATTCCCTTTCACTTTCCTAGTTCTAATACCAGTATATACAGTTTCCAATGTACTCAGATAAGATACAGTGATAGTTCCAGTACAGCTATGCCCCTATGAATGCATAAGATAATGCTAAGTGAAATGAACTCCATGTTATGGAAACGTGTGCTATATCACTGTTGTAACTACTTTCAACATGCCATGTGAAACTGTAGCTTCTATTGCTGATGATCCTTTTGTATCCCCTTCCTGTGGTTGTACCTGAGCATATTCAACATTTATGCTATGACTCGTGTCATTAAATAAACATTTGCTTCCTTTTTTAAAAATTTTTTTGGCCAGTCCTGGGCCTTGGACTCAGGGCCTGAGCACCATCCCTGGCTTCTTCCCGCTCAAAGCTAGCACTCTACCACCTGAGCCACAGCGCCCCTTCTGGCCTTTTCCATATATGTGGTGCTGGGGAATCGAACCGAGAACTTCATGTGTAGGAGGCAAGCACTCTTGCCACTAGGCCATATTCCCAGCCCAACATTTGCTTCTTAACATGTAAATGCATGAGTATATGCCAATTTCTTTCCATGAGCCAATATACATGTTATCACATTTAACAAGTGAAAGAGAATGGCTAGATCCATCACAATTTGGAAGTCAATGAAAGTCAGGAAGGAGAATAATCTGAGGCCTTTGGTTAGAGGACAGCAATAAAACTCAATACCATTTTTGCTTGGTTTAAAGATTTGATGAAATACACAATATTTTAGGGCACTTTTTCTCCTTTAAAATAATAAAGCACATATATGTGTATATACATATATATATCCTGTTTAAAAGTTTATTCTAATGCTCAAATTACATCATAAAATACTCTACTAATTTACAATATATATGTATGTATGTATGCATTTCAAGTTAACTTTTCAAGCTGAGAATTAGGAGCACATATCATCAACACGGCAGATTAGAGAGCTTTTTCATAATGAATCTCTTTGATTACCACTAGATGATGAAATCTGGCAGATAGGAAAATTGAAAGTGAGATGTCTAGCTCTTTTGGTTGGAAAATGAACTCTTCCAGGTAGGAAGTAGGAAGTCAGCTACTGGACAAGGGGCCCAGAGTGTTTACTATGTGGGGTAAGAAAAGGTCTCAGGAAGTGTAGTTCAAGCAATTAGTATCATGTGTGCAGGAAGTTTTCATTACAGGATTATTGATCACTAGCTTAGGAAAGGCAAGATGAAAATATCTGCTGGCAGTCTCCACTGGAGGGGCCTGACATTTAAGCAAACATGATCACGTAGGAGAGCCATCAGTATCTCCAGAATAATGATTTAGCATATAACTCATCCTCGATGAGCCTTCTAAGACCTCTAAAGAAATTTTGATACTAAACTAAGCAAACTATAAAGCCATAGAAAGGTTTCAAGCAATAGTCAGGATTAGTATAGGTATACTATACAATGACCAGATTATTTCATATCTCTAGGGAGCATGTTTAATCTTGTTGTTTCCAGATTTTTTTGTTTTGTTTTTTCAGTTCTTTTTTCAAAGAAAAGAAACCTAAAACAAAAGCAAAATGGGCTGGAGAAAGAATAGCAAACCACATGTGGTTATAACATAGAACCCGTTTGACAAGTGGTAGTTCAAAAGCCAAAGCTGTCTGCCAATTTATGTAGGACATATACGTGAAGAATAGATTTTTTTCAACTTATAAATTTGAAAAAATATCCAACAATGAATACAATTTTGAGCCACATGAATTATATGAAATTCAAACTTCAATGACCACCAGTTTTGTTGGAACATAGCCAGGCTCAATTAATTCACATATCATTTGTAGCTACTTTCACCTATGGCAACAGAGACTTCATGGTCTGTACAGTATCAAGTATTTCGTATTTTGCCCTTTATAGAAAATGCTGGACACAAATGATGAATTTTCCATAAGCTTCATAATAGAAGAAGTCCTAGACAAAGACTAGAAAAGCTCAATGTCTGAACTTTGATAATCTCTTACTCAATGCTAAGGAGTACATTTATTGATGTGATACAGAAGTAAAATATACAATCTATAAGTATGATATAGAATCTGTGTATTTTCCCTCTTGTGGGAGAGGAAGACAGCAACAATCTAATATATATAGTTTATTTGTTTAAAGACACATAATGGAAGCAGTGTGCTGTGATTTGGCATTAGCATAAGTTATTTTCTTGTTGAAGGGAGGGACTTTTGAGGAATAACATGTAAGAGAATGATATAAAAAGTCCAAGCACAAGTGGAACAAGAAATATACTCACTGCCTTACATATGAATCTGTAACTCCTCTGTACCACACTTTGACAATAAAGAAAAAAGGTTTAATAAAAAAATACAGTAAATTAAAAAAGCCCAAGCACGATGTGCAGGAAGGAGTATTCTGGGCTCTTCAAAAATATTCATCTGGTTGGCACATACGTAGTGAGACAAGGGAGGGACAGGATCAGGCACCATTTTGTTAGTCAAATATTAAAAATGCTGAAAGCACAATTACAGTATGTTGGAAGGGACATGACAAAGTATTTTTTCAAAAAACTGTTTGACTGAAACAGTAGATGGAGGTGGGTGCTGGATATGGACAGAAAAGCTGGAAAGTGACAGGGAAGGCTTTGGCCATCGAGTTCAAGGGTCAAGTAAAGAGAGGGAGGCTGAAGACACAAGAATTGGAAATATGTCATGGAGTGAGTGAGTGAGGAGAGGAAAGACTTCTTAGAGATAGAGAGTAAGATGGCTTTTATGTCATTGGAAGAAAGATGGAAAGGAGAATTTACAGTTGTATTATCTTTTAAACGATATAGCTTATCTCCGTTTTTCCTTCAGTGATACTTTTAAAAACTTCTTCAGATTCTTTCATTAAACTAAAAACCTAATGGTGTCACAAAACAAACTATCTTAGTATAGGGTTGTCTTAACCTTGATCATCACACATGGCATTGCTCTCCTCCTTTTTGCTTTTGTTCCTTCACTTAAGTTTGGTCTCCTTCTTCACACACTCAGAACAATCATATAGCAGAGCTCTCTGTGAACACCCCATGCCACAATAACTCTTCTGTCTTGCCTATTCTTTGTTCTTATCCTTTGATTTCCTTCTTTCCTTAACTTCATTTCCTCAGCATCTCTTTATATTATGCTTTCTTGTTCTTCTTTGTTTTTTTTTAAGTCTCTACTCCTTACCTCCCATTTTCCTCTATATTCTTATTATATCCACTGAATTTTCCTTTCTCCTCTCTTTGACTGCAAAGAATTTTGTATTTATCATTATATTGTGGCAATAAATTCTTTTCAGTTGCATGTGATTGTGTTTTGCTTCTGTAGTTAACCATAGAATATGATTCCATATAAGAGAAGGAAGAAGTTAGCATTGGCGCTGAATTTAAGTGATGGAAAAATATTCAAATTTAACAAATTAGCCAAATGTTATTTTTTCTCAAGTGTTGAGAGATCAGGATTACTTCTCTACCAGTATTATTACATTGTCCCTGTTCATCTAAAATCTCTAAGGACTGTAAGTTTCCCTTTCCATAAAGAAATCTTAAGTTTGATGGCACACTGTGGTTAGAATTCTCCAAGAAAAGAAGAAAACTACAGTCAAGCCAGTATTTACTTTGTAGCCAATATCAGATTAAGGAAGATGATAACAGGTATAGCAAGATTTCTGTCACCTTCAGATTCTAGCTTATTATCTCTTGGCTCCTCTGTTTTCAACTTTTAAATTTCTGAATTAGGTTGCCTAATATATTGTTATATATCCTATTTCCTTTGTCCACCTTTTAAGAATCTGATTAAACTGTCCCTCAACTACCATAGTCTAGAGCTCAGATTGAGCCATGGCTTAGTATTTTTCTATTATAGCGGTTCATTGTCCTAGAACATTCCATGGACACTTGGTGTATACAATGTATCCAAGCATGCAGTTGCCGCATCAGTTCTTGAGTCTTGAACTCAAGTAATTGTAGTCCTCTTTACATTAATTCTGATGTTGCAACTCCTTGACCTGGCTGACTTCAGTTTGTCTAACCTTTTATAATATCCATTCTAACAAGGGCCTCCTTACTGCTTTAAAGAAGCTAACTAACATGTCTCATTCCAGAACAACAAGACTCAGTGCCTGAGAACCAATCCAAAAATGATGTGGGAGTGAAGAAAGGGACTGGCAGATACAGGTTTACAAAAATCACAAAATATTGGAGGATTTCCTGATGGATACATAATCCTGGATGCAGAAAGACCAATCAGATATTTTCAATTTGGATAAGAGAAGTAGGGACCCATATGTTGTTCAAAACAAAAGAGTTCCATTAATGCTGTATTATACCTCTTTTATCTAAAGTTAATATGAAAACTCCAGACATTAGCCATGGTGCCAGTGTTTAGTTCTAAAGCTATATACACTACTATAATGTTTCTATGTACATATAGCATGATGGAAAAATATGTAGAAAAAATTAACTAGGATTACACTGTGGCCATCATAATGGTTACAACTCAAGGTTGCTACACATCAAACTACATTCATACAAAACTGATGAACCCAATATTATAGCTTGCCACTGAGTTTTCATCCTCTAATCTCATCAGTTTCCCAGATAATGATTCCAAAAGGCAAATAGTTTTCATCACTCTTGTTGCTGCCATTGTGTGTGTCTGAGCTAGAGTGTAGTTAATGACAATAGAACTGGAACTATACAGCCTCACTTCTTGGCATTATTTTACACTAAGGGAATAATATTTTTTCCATATAATATTCAGTGATGTAAATGAACCAGAATTCCACTTCAAAGCTGTTTTAATTTGTAGATTACAAACTCTTGCATTTACACAGTTACCAAAGTCTCCTTAGAAGATAAGTTTTCAGAGTTGATGTCCATAGAACAAGTTCCAGGATTAGCATTGTGCTGACTTTTATTGTTTGGTGGTGGTGGTGACACCTTCATTAGACTTGAGCGAAAGTCTCCAGAATTCCTTTTTGGGTATGTTTCTAGATGGGGTGGACTACAGAATGCAGGGAAACGATGATCATTTTGTGGTACATCTATCTTCCCTTTGTGCAATCAAATACTAATCTAGATGCTATAGTGAAGAGATCTTGTCAATGCAATTATAGTCATGAATCAGCTAAAGAAGATTATCATGGGTTTGGTCTGACTCAAATAATCTGAAGGCCTTTAGTTAGTACCTAAACCTTCACTGAGACCAGAAATACAAATACTCACTTCCTCCTCCCCTCAATTTTTAGTATTGAGTGTCACCTGAGGGTGACACAATTAACTTGTGTTCCTGGGGTCTCAGCCTGCATGTGATCTTCCTTTCTTGATTGCCTGCCCTACAAACTTCAGATTTGATTAGTCAGACACAAAATTTCTCTTTGCTTCTATGACTTCCTACATATTTAACTGCTTCTTTGGTTGTACCATGACTGACACAAGCTCCTGAAAATTACCTTTCTTCTTCTCTTGCGCCTGTGGTCTAATTGCTGTGAAGCTCATCATGCCTATGTGCCTTCTTCATGGTGGATAGTTTTTCTGAGGACTGCCACTACCAGTCTTCCACACTTCTGCCTCGACTATGTTTCTTTTTTGGTCTCCCAGTCTATAGTTTATCCTAGGTTCTGGTGTGGAACATTGGTCAAACAACTGAACACATGCCTCGATCCAACAGAAACGAGCATGTCAATGTGATACACATCAGTCACAAGCATCATTTTGGTTGTAATTTCCACCAACTTGGAAAGCTTAAAGTTTGAAAACTTTTTTTTTTTTGCAGACAAGGAGGATATGACTTTTTAACACAGATGTGATGTCCCAATTGATAGTCAATAGGTAATAAATGTTAATTTATTATAATGCTAATTTGTTATGTTAATTTATAATAAAAAGTTATAAAGGTTAATATATTATCCATACAGACCTATAAATTACTACTTTAGAAGAAATAAAAAAATCTAATTGAGTGGACAGAAAGTTAGATTGTGTGTGTATGTGTGTGTGTGTGTGAGAGAGAGAGAGAGAGAGAGAGAAAGAGAAAGAGAATTTAATGAAAATAAAAACAGTCTTTCTCTCGAAAATCACCACTTTGATATTTTCCTGAGTTCTGATGTTTACTTGTCATACTGTTTTTTAAGGTGTTACTATCAACTGCAACTATACCAAAACTAATGCCATCAGGGTATATTAAAGTTATTCCCTTATTTGTGTGCAAGTCTAACTTCATCAAGATGAATCCCATGCCCTTTTCAATGAATATCCCCATTAACATCCTCAGAAGTGAAGGGTTAAACTTACCAGGGAGTCCTAGTGGTAATATGTCCTGAGAGATTCATCTGGCCCCAGCTGTCCATTTTATTCTCAGTGGTAAATGCGTTAATATACACAGACTACCATTTACATAGCAAGTGACTCTGCAAGATGAATTATTTATTGTGTGACAACTACCTAATACTCAGTGTACTATCAAATGCAAAGCCATTTCTTATTTGACCTGTATGTAAATTTGCATTATAGAATTCATTACCTTTATGTATAAGTCACATTGAAGTTATGTGCAGCTATCTCTTCTAGAAGCTGCAGGTTACCTCTGCTTTGATTTAATTGCCACTCTCCTTGTATGGCAAAGAAGCTTGCTTTTGGAATGGGAAAAAAAAATTGCAGAGACCCAAGCCAGTCAGCATGTGAAAAGCCTTTCCTTTGATACAGAGAGTAAGGTGAGAGAGAAAGACAAGCCCAAATTTAATTAAAATGTTATGAGAGCTAGAAGCAGCACACGAGACAAAGTAAAAGGGAGCAGGGTCTGTGGCTCCCGAAGTGCGTTCTGCTGCCAGGGATCACCAAGGTAATAAAATTCAAGCTGCTTTCCCCAGGCAGTGGGTGACCCCATCCTCTGTAGAGAGCTGTGTGTTTACATTCCCAGAGAACTGGGAGGAAGGCTTCTTGAATAAGAAATTGCCTCTTTTCCAATTTATTCTTTAGTCTCCAGAATGTAATTTAATTCATCTTTGCAGTTTTCATGTGGCTTTTCTGACTAGTGGTCTCAAGATTATCTTTGCAAGCTCTAATAATATGGTTCGTCAAGGAGGTTGGGGCCTCTGAATGTAATAGTGCTAAGACAGGTTCCCTAATGGGGCAGATAGCAAGCTAATTACCCAACTTAGTTGGAGGAACCACAGCTATAGAGACTGGAAATTTTCTGCTATTGAAATGAGTGATGGAGAGTCTTTAGAGGCCTGAAACTTTAGATATCTTCCCCATTAGGTTCTAAGTCAGCCATTTGGGGCTCTGCAAATTGGATGGCCTGAAGATTTGCTTGGCTTGTGAGATTTTTTTTTTGTTACTTCCCAATTCCAGCTGGACTGCAAATACTGCAAGAAAATCTTTTCTTATTATTGGTATTTTGGTCCTTCTATTTCCCATCTCACCTGGAAACTTGCAGTGCAGAGGAGTGAGAAAATGAAAAGAACAATGGAAAAGGTAATAGAATGGCACTGAACCCTCCAAGAGATTTGCTTTGAATTCCACATGAAGGTTGAGGCCCCTACAAACTTCACCTAAGCCAATCCAGGTGTACCTGTCTCTCTAAATGTAATTTCAGAGCTGCCCTTTTCTGAAGAAATGCATTTATTTTTGCTCGAAGATCTGTTGAAATACCCACAGGATTGCAAAGCTTCATTTGCCTCTTTTATTTGATCTGCACACTCCCAAACTACAAGTATTTTACTTCACTAAATGGAAATTTGGGAATTAAAGATTCATATCATAACCTAATCCTGTACCATGTGGAATGTAATTTGGGGATAGGCATTATTAGTAAGATGTAGGACCTTCATAGAAATACCCACAGTAGACTTTTGAATCTGAATCTGAATTTTAATGAGATCCTATGTTTATTTGGAAGTCCTTTAACAATCCAGACTCTCTGATGATGCCAACTGACTTTTATGCATGTGCTTACAGTCTTTCTTCCAAAAGATTATTTTTCTTTTTTAAATTTTAATTTATTTATTGTCAAAGTGATGTACAGAGGGGTTAGAGTTTCATATGTAGGCAGTTAGTACATTTCTTATCAAACTTGTTACCCCCTCCCTCATTTTTCTCCCACATTCCCTCTCCTCAATTCCTGCCCCCACCTGGTTGTACAGTTGGTTTACAGCATAATCTCTTGTAAATATTGCTGTTGCATAGGTTCACCTTTTACCCTTTGCCTCTGCATTTTGATGTTCCCCTTCTCTTCCCTAAGTGTATATACCGTACCCAGGGTACCAAAATCAGTTACAGTGACATCAGGGGTAAAACCATAGGGAAGAAAAACTAAAGAAAAAGACTTATTTTTAAAATGACTTAATTGAGGCTTTGCTAAGTGAGCGGTGTTGGGTTGAGGTTCAAGTTAAGAGTTCTCTAGCTCTCCACACCTCCCACTCCTGCTGTGGGTCTCTGGTACCCTTGCATACTGTGGAACACTGTACACCAACACCAAACAATCCTCCCATTTCATTGTACACCGAGAAGCTGAGTCTATGTGAGGTTAAATAGCTTACTTTGGGTCACAGAGCTTGTTAGCACTAATGTTAGATACTAAGCCAGGTGGTTGGACTCCTAGTTCCCTTCTCTTTTCATACTGCTTGGTTCTGACACCTAGGATTTGCAATAAGCCTTTGAACAAAAAAGTAAGCTGTGTCTGAGACTGAAGTTATTATCCAGGCTTTGCCACTCCCTGGACAGTGAAAGGCTTTTAAACACCTGTCCTTGTTTAAAAGTGAATTGGTTCATTATGTGTTTATAGCTCTGGTAATTGTACCCAATGCATGCTTTTGTGTTTATTGAACAAACCTGAGGGCCACTGCACACTTCTAGTTCTGGTTATAAATGTTTACTTAAAGATGGCTCTGATTCAATGCAATGAAATCAATTCCAGGCCATAAAAGTAAGTGAATCCATGCTTTTTACCCTCTGGATCTGAAAGATGAAAGGCCTTGGGTGGTATTATAGAGTGAATGTTGTGCTCCTGCAAAATTCCTTTGTTGTAAACCCCCATATGTAATTGTAATAGTATTTGAAAATGACAGTTCTAGACGAAATTTGCTTTAGATGAAATCCTAAGTGACAAGGCCTTCATGTTTGGATTAATGCCTTCAGAAGAAGAGATACTAGGATAGTAGAGAGATTGTCTCTCTTTCTCTCTTTTTCTTCTCCTCCCTCATTTTTCTTGTGCATGCAAAGTTATTGTGAATGCACAATAAATGTGATAATATCTAGACATCTACTTAGTGGCTGTGAGAATAGGCTTCAATATGGTAGCTACTTACTGGAGCCTCAATCCTGGATTTTCCATATTCTAAAAATGAGGAATAAACTACTCTTGGTTAAGCCCTGCAGTCTATGCATGTTTCTATGACGGCTAAGTAAATGAACACACCCTCTTATAAGTGGATACTTTAGTGAACTGAAATAGCAATTCTCATTTACTCTATGCAGACTATATGCTATTTACTGTCCAGCGCTGTGTTGTACACGGTTTCTGTACAATGCCTATTTCATTCTCATACCAATCCTTAACTAATGCCAAGAGTACTATGGCCTGATTTTATAAACTAGGTCCCTGAGGAGACAAATCATGTCCTAATCTCTCTTTTTTTCAACTTAAAAAAAATTATTTTTAATTAAACATTTTTTTTTTTTTTTGCCAGTCCTGGGCCTTGGACTAAGGGCCTGAGCACTGTCCCTGGCTTCTCAAGGCTAGCTCAAGGCTAGCACTCTGCCACTTGAGCCACAGCGCCGCTTCTGGCCATTTTTCTGTATATGTGGTGCTGGGGAATCGAACCTAGGGCCTCGTGTATCCGAGGCAGGCACTCTTGCCACTAGGCCATATCCCCAGCCCCTTTAATTAAACAATTTTTGACAAGGTGTTGTGCCAAAGGGGTACAGTTACATAAGAGGGTGGTGTGTACATTTCTTGTGATATACTACACCCTGTTTTTCTTTCCCTACCCTAGATCATGTAGACATATATACTTTACACAGTGTACAAAAAACATAGACAGTAGCCTCGTGGCCTACGCCAAAGGAAATTCACCTAGGACTTTGAATGTAATGTCAACAATTGAGTTTGCTTATCCTTGTCTTATATGAACATACATACATAGCTTTTGAGCTATTGTGATTCACTGAGAGGTCTCTATTTTTGGCCTTTGTATGTTGAGTAGTTGTTTGGTTTTAGTTACATAATGTAGGGTTGCTGACCCAAACCTGTGGGAAATACCATTTGACAAGAAGTTTTTGGTTTCGCAGACCTAGTCTCTACTGTCTCCCCCTCCCTCCACCTTAACAGGCATATATCAAGGAGATCATGCCCCTTTGTTTTCTGTGTTCCAGGCTTGTCTCGCTCAACATTATTTGTTCAAGTTCTGACCATTTCCCTGCGAATACCAATATTTCACCATATCTAATCGCTATGTAGTATTCTATTGTGTATAGGTACCATATTTTTTGGATCCATTCATCTGTGGAGGGACATCTGGGTTATTTCCATATTTTGGCTATTGTGAATTGTGCAGCGATAAACATGGAAGTGCAGATGTCTTTTTGATATCTTGGGACCTGTTGTTCAGGATAGATGCCTAGGAGTGGTATGGCTGGGTCATAGGGTAGGTCCATGTTGAGCTTTTTGAGGAACCTCCATATTGTTCTCCAAAGTGGTCATACTAATTTTCACTCCCACCAAAAATGGAGAAGGGTTCCTCTTTCCCCTCACCCCCTCCAGCATTTCTTGTTGCTTGAGTTCAGAGTATAAGCCATTCTAACTGGAGTGAGGTGGTATCTCAGGGTTATTTTTTTGCATTTCCTTTACTGCCAGGGATGTTGAACATTTCCTAATATGTTTCTTTGCCATTTTTATCTCTTCTCTTGTGAAGTCTCTCTTTAGCTCCTTTGCCAATTTCCTAATTGGTTTACTAGGCTTGGAGGGGCTTAGTTTTTTGAGTTCTCTATAGATGACAGATATTAGGCCTTTGTCTGTTGCAATGCTGGTGAAGATCCTTTCCCATATAGTTGGCTGTCTTTCTAGTTTGGTGGCTATGTCCTTAGCTGTGCAGAAACTTTTTATTTTGTAGTAGTCCCATTTGTCGAGTCTCTCCCCTATCTGTTGTGCCCCTGGGACTCTATTCAGGAAGTTCCTTCCTGTGCCTATAAGTTCTAGCATCTTTTCTACTATGTCCTTCAGTAGTTTCAAGGATTAAGGTCTGATGTTGAGGTCCTTGATCCATTTTGAGTTGATCTTGGTGCATGGTGATAGGCTAGGGTCTTCTTTGAGTTTTCTGCATATGGCTGCCCAGTTTTCCCAGCACAAATAGTTGAAGAGACTCTGTTTTTTCCATTGTATGTCTTTAGCTCCTTTGTCAAATATCAACTGTCTGTAAGAGTGCAGTTTTATTTCAGGGTCTTGAATTCTATTCCATTGGTCTTCTGGTCTGTTTTATACCAATACCTGGCTGTTTTTGTTATGATGGCTCTATAATAGAGCTTGAAGTGATACCTCTTGCACTGCTTTTTTTTTTTGCCTAGAATTGCTTTGGCTATTCTAGGTCTTTTGCTGTTCCATATGAATTTATGGGTTGCTTTCTCAATTTCAGTGAAGAATGTAGCTGGGTTCTTGATAGGGATTGCATTGAATTTGTATAACAATTTGGGCAGTATGGCCATTTTCACTATATTGATTCTGCCTATCCATGAGCATGGGAGGTCTTTCCATCTCCTTGTGTCTTCTTTGATTTCCCTTTTTAGACTTTATAAGTCTCATTAAATAGGTCCTTCACGTTTTTAGTTAGGTTGATCCCTAGGTAATTTCTTCTTCTTTTTTTTTTTTTGCTACTGTAAATGGTATTATTTCCATAATTTCCTTTTCTACTTGTACATTGCTGGTGTACAGAAAAGCCACTGACTTTTGTGGATTGATTTTGTATCCTGTTACTTTGCCAAAGTGGTTTATTAGGTATAGGAGTTTGGGGACTGAGTTTTTTGGGTCCTTCAGAAATAAGATCATGTCGTCTGCGAATATGGATAGCTTGATTTTTTCTTTGCCAATGTGGATCCCTTTGATGTCCTCCTCTTGCCTTATTGCTATGGCTAGGGATTCCAGCACTATGTTAAGAAGAAGTGAGGAGAGTGGGCATCCTTGTCTGATTAGGGGGAATGATTTTAGTTTCTCCCCATTTAATACGATATTAGCAGCTGGTCTGTTGTATATGGATTTTATTGTTTTAAGGAATGTTCCATCTATTCCTGTTCTCTCCAGAGCTTTTAATAAGTATGGGTGTTGTATTTTGTCAAAGGCTTTTTGAGTATCGATGGAGATAACAATGTGATTCTTGATTTTAGTTCTGTTGATGTGGTGAATTACATTAATTGATTTATGGATGTTGAACCATCCTTGTGACTGTGGGATGAAGCCTACTTGGTCATGATGTATAATTTTCTTGATCAGTTTCTGAATCCTGTTAGCTAATATTTTATTGAGGAGCTTTGCATCTGTGTTCATTAGTGATATTGGTCTGTCATTCTCTTTTTTTGTTGGGTCTTTGCCTGGTTTGGGGATGAGTATAATATTAGCTTCATAGAATGAGTTTGGAATTTCTCACTCTGTTTCTATTTCGCGGAAGAGTTTGAGGAGTATTGGTATTAGCTCCTCACTACAGGTTTTATAGAATTCATGGTGAATCCATCTGGGCCTGGGTTTTTCTTTGTTGGGAGGCTCTTGATTACCCGCTATATCTCGCTGTGATTGGTTTATTTAGTTGATTTATTTCTTCTTGGTTCAGTCTGGGCAGTTTATACTTCTCTAAGAATTGATCCATTTCTGTAAAATTATTGTTTTTTAGTGAGTAGAGTTTCTTGAAATAGCCCCTTATTATTGTTTGAATATCATGTGTATTTGTTGTAATTTTTCCGATGGATTCCTTGATTTTACGTATATGAGTCTCTTCTCTTCTTTTTTTTTGTTAGTCTTGCGAGGGGTCTGTCAATTTTATTTATGTTCTCAAAGAACCAGCTTTTAGTTTTATTTATTTGTTGAATGGTCTTTCTATTTTCAATCAGATTCTCTCTTCTTTAATCTTTGTGATCTCTCGCCTCCTAGTCATTTTAGATTCAATAATTTCTTGTTTCTCCAGATGTTTTAGTTTCATCGTGAGGTTATTCACCTGCTCTGCTTCCGTTCTTTTAATATGAGTGCTGAGAGCAATGATCTTGCCCCTCAGTACTGCCTTACCTGTATCCCATAGTTTTCTTTGTGATGTATTTTCATTGTCATTGTGGCTTATGAATTTGTTAATTTCATCCTTAATTTGGTCTGTGGCCCAAGTGTTAGATAACAGTGAGGGGTTTTGCCTCCAAGTATTTGTATAGCCTCTGTGGTATCCTTTGTTATTGAGGGTTACCTTGATTCTACTGTGATCAGATATAATACATGGGATGACGTCAATACTTTTGTATTTGCTGAGGTTCTTTGTGTGGGCTATGACATGATCTATTTTGGAGTATGTTTCATGGGCTGCTGAGAAGAATGTGTATTGGGTTTCTGTAGGGTGAAAGATTCTGTACAGATCTATCAGATCCATTTGGGATATGGTGTTACTTAGGTCTTCAGCTCCCTTACTAATCCTCTGTGTGTTGGATCTGTCTCTTGGAGAGAGTGCAGTATTAAAGTCTCCCACTATGATTATGTTTGGGTCTATCTTGTTCTGTAGTTCTGTGAGAATTTGCTTGACATATGTAGGGCCTCTTTTGTTCAGTGAGTATGAATTTATCACTGTGATGTCTTGATTCTGGATTTTTCTTTGTAAAATGTAGTGCCCTTCTTTGACTTTTGAGTTGATTTTAATGAGAAGTCCAGCTTGTCTGAAATCAGAATGGCTACTCCTGGCGGGTGGTGGGGGGGGGGGTACCCCGGACATTTTCCGGCTCCGTGCAGGTTATAAGCTCTTCTTTTTTTGTTCTTTTTCATTTCCTGTGTTTCTCTGTTGCTTCTGGTTGTTGGGTTTGCTGGACTCTTGATGGGGTGCTGGAGTTCCCAGCTCAATATTCGGTTGGAGCTAGTTGGGGTGCCTCCCTGTTGTGACAGCACCATCTTCCTCTCTTCCCTGATCTCTCTTGGTAACTCCAGATGTACTTGTTATATAACAAGACATGATATGTTCTTACAACTTCTAATGTCATGACATTTTCCCAAGATCATATATTCGCTAAATTTCAAATCCAGGAATATCTTTGTAAGGCACTTTGTGATAGATAACAGGTAGTTGTCCCAAACTCATCTTAAAGTTTTGCAAAGACTTCTCTGAAAACTAATGTTTTTATCTCATCTGTAAGGTAGAATGTATTTTGCCACCCTTTTGAACTCAGATTGGCCTTGAGATTTGTTTGACAAATACAATATGACAGAAGTGACCACGTGGGAGTTTTGAACATAGGCACAAGACTACAATGTAAGGAACCATGGAAAAGTTTCTGTAAAGATGAGACACTTGGCAGGTAACAGGTTTGTTCCTGGCTGTCTACAGACTTGGGCTAACTTGAACCATCCAGCCTTGCTGAGCTGAGATATGCCATCTAAGTTCTCTAAGCAAGATCAGCCTCAGAGTTGCCCAGTAGCCATACCCCAAAAGCAATGCCCCATGCAATCATGGAACGATGATACTATTGCTTTTTAATAGAAACAAATATATCATGCTTTCTCTACTACTATTAAGGATTTTAATAAGACTGAAGAAAAGGATATTATATAAAATTATTGAGATTTTTCTATGTATAAATTAATTAGAATGTTATATGTACAATGTTGTTTAATCAGTTTGATCATCCTGTGAAGTAGACCTATTATATTATGTTGATTTTAGTTGGAGAGGAACTTAGATTGAAGAACCTCCAGGCTCACACAGTTAGCAAATATTGGAGTAGATAGACTCCACTGAACTTCAAGTTTAAAGGGAAGGAACTGAAATGCAGTTGGGTTATGGAAGGAGTAGAAGATGGGTTAAAGGAGTAGAGAACACAGAAGAGTAGCCCCCAAAGTTGTGCAAGTACTCCTGCCTGAAACCTATGACCATGATTTCAAAAGCCTCATAAGGTTACAAATGAAAATATGGCTGCTATAAGAATTTACCATGAATTTTACAGTATAAAACAACAGCAATATATTTTCTCAATTTCAAGGGCCAGACTCTGAAATCAGTTTCAATGTGAAACCAAAGTGTCAGCAGTACTTCTCTTTTAACAAACTGTTGTGAACAAACAGATCTCTTGTCTCTTTCAGTTTCTGATAGCTGCCAGCACTCATTGGTTTGTGGCCCTGTCATTTCTATCTCTGTTTCCATGGTTACATTGGCTTTCTCCTCCTCTGTATATAATTTCCTATTCCTCATTTTTATAAGGAAACTTGAAATTGCATGCAGGATGCATACAGATAACCCAAGATATTTTCATTTCCAGATCTTTTATTTGTAATTTAATAACACATTCAAAACCTTTTCTTACAGTGGGGGGAGGGGATGTTAGGTAATATTTGCAGCTTTCAAAGATTATGATGTGGTCATATTTTTAGTCGATCATACCTATTAACCAGTGGACACCAATAAGGGGAGAATGCACTAGAGTACTCAGGTGAAACATATAATTAGTCATCACTATTCCTAAAGCAAGAAAACAGAAAAAGGAAGGAGAGGGTTAAAGGGATTCATGAATACAGGAGAAAGGCACAAAATTGCAAGTCTACTAGTTTGAATACGAAAAGGACCATGAACCTTTAGATGCTGAAAAGTCAAAGAAATTCATTCCCTTAGGGCTTCAGAAAAAGTGTGCAACCATACAGACAGCTTGCTTTAGCTCAAACCATGTCATCTTTCTAATCTAATGAACTGTATGTTGAGTGGTTCTATTTTAGATTATTACGTTTAAGTAATTTGTTGGCAGAAGTCAAAGTATTCTATTGTAATGCTAATCTTTGTTGAACCAATTTGCTTTTCAGCATTTAGTGTACTAATTACTTTACACATATTATTTCATTTAATTTTTAGGAAAATACCCAAACAAATCCTTTCAAATATTGTCTCTACTTAATTGCTATGAATACTAAGACTTAATTGCACAAAGCATGTAGCTCCAGAGTGGAGCCTGGATTGAATGCAGGTAAAATGATCTTTGACCCATATTTCTTTATCTCTCTTAAAGTGTACATTAGAAGTTCTCATGTGTTTGTGTTCTGTGCTATCCCAAATCAAGAGCAGACTGGAAAAAAAAATCTATGCTAATGATAAAGGCCTACAATATGTAGAATTAAGAAGTTTTATTTTTTATACTATATCTAGATAGTTCCTTTAGTCTTTAAAATTTTCTGACTTGGCTTTTCTTCTATTTAACAGAAAAAGAATCTCTTTTTATCCATAGCACTGAAAAAATATTAGATGAATGGGATATCAAAACAAAAAAATTAGATATGCAGAAAGGGATTTATATGCAAGATTTTTATTCATTCAAACTAACTTAGCATCTCATAAAACGTATGCAACTATTCTGTACAGTTTACATCTTAATCTGTATCATTTAGTGGCACAAGGGGATTTCATTCAGACAAGTCCATGTGTGCAGGCAAAGTTTCACCACTTCACTGTCTGTCATCTCTTCCCTTGTCAAGGCAGCAAGTACATGTGTAAAAATGGAACAAGGAAACTATCCTTCTTTAGTGACAAATCCAGGCATATCAAGGCTTCTTGATTCTAATCTCTAGTGCCTTATCAATGCATAACTGATGTCCAGCAAATGACAATGTGCCAGCAGAAATAAGCTCCCAGAAATTAAATTCATCTTCAGTGAAGTGCCACTTAATTGCCATCTTAGTTATGGATCTTCCTGCTTTATTCTGCACCATGACTATATTTTGTCCAATCATTTCTAATTATTGTGTTTGAGTCCTTGTGTCCTTTGATATAAGCTTTTCAGGCCCAGGCTCCCAGTCTCATTTTCCTGAGCTCTGGCTTCAATAGGAGGAACCCCTAAGGTCTAATGTTGGTTGGACACTGACTCCAATTATTTCCTCTGCAAATTGCTTGATTCTTGGGCTTTGATCCCCTCTTTCACAAACTGAGTTTATAATCATTTCTTCTCTTATCTCACAGGACTCCTAAGGGAAACATTAAAAAGCTTTCAATATGAAAGAGACCACACACCTGTGAATGAGTGTTTCACACTTCTCATTTTCCATCTGAATTCTAGGTAATATTGGTGAAGTTAGTTAAGTTGTGTTAATCCTTGGTCAGGTTGTAGTCTCATTTACTGCTTCAGACATGCCCTCAGCAGACAGCAAACAGCCACCTGTTTCCTCCTATGGAATTTTATTTTTGATGGCTACTTGCAAGTGAGATCTTAGCAGAATTGCTGAGTTTCTGTGAAACTTTTCCTTTCCTGAATCTTCTCAAAAAGACCCTTGATGCATACATTTGTACACATCACATCTATGCAGGAGCACTGAAAAAAAATTCACTCCTGCTTTCCTGGTCTGCCCAAGGAAAAGAAAAGTAAGTTTCCGTTCTGTGTGATTTTTAGATATAGAATGGATATTTTGGGGATTAAAGTAAAATGGTGTTATAATTACAGTACTTAAAACACCCTCAAATGGAACACTCTTTTTCCTTTTCTTGCTTCAGATAAGAACATCATCAAACTGCTGCTCTTCTCCTCATGTAACAGCCTCACCAATTCATGAAAAAGTAACTGCAAATTACTTCATAACTTGGCCCTTTCCTCTCCTTCCTTCTTTCTGTGTGGTAGAACAAAAGAGATTGAGACTCAAACTATATTGAGAACCTCATTCCAAACGTTTTTTCCCTCTGGGGGTGGCTCATGGGGCTTGAACTCTGGGCATGGGCACTGCCCTTGAACTCTCCAGCTAAAGGCTGAACCACTTGAGGCTCTTCCACTTAAGCCACAGCACCACTTCTGGTTTTCTAGTGGTTAATTGGAGATAAAAATCTCATGGACTTTCCTGCCTGGGTTGACTTTGAACCATGATCCTCAGATCTCAGCCTCCTGAATAGCCAGGATTTCCAGTATGAGCTACCGGAGTTTGGCTCCCCAAATTTCTTACACTGGATCATCTATATGTATTTTCTATTCCTTTTGGTCCCCCCTCAACTATGTATACTAACTATTCTCCAAACCTTAAAAGGGATTATATTCTGTCATTTGTGGGAAAATAGATGGAACTGAAGATTACTATATTAAATAAAGTAAGCCAGACTCAGAAAGACATTGTATGTTTTCTCTCATCTGCAGAATCTAAACCTAAAAAGAAAAGTGGTATAAATCCAAAGGGAAATTTGGGGTAGGAGAATGAAAAGTGAAAGATTAAAGGAGTAGGTCATCAGGAGATAATAGTATCTAAGTACCATATGTCATATATGAAAATAGAATTCTGTAGCCCAATGAAAAGTTTTCTTATACTTACAAAGAGTCAGAAGAGTTGAATTTGATCACAGTATGTTATCTATAGCTATGTACATACCATAATAAAATCCCCTTTTTACCATTAGTGCAATTACTTAACACAATTAATAAAAAGACAACCTCACACACAAAAATAATTTCTTCCTGTCATTTTTAGGAAAGAAAACTTTAGAAGTGCTTCTTTTTAAGTAACACAATACATATGCTACAAACTGAAAAATCTCTTAAGACAGGACCTCAGTTTACAGAGAGAGAACCAAGGCTGAGAGCAACTCAATAATTGGAATACAATAATGTATTCCAATGTATACATGCAATTATAACCATAATATTCGAAGAGTGCCCTTGTCTCCTAACTTCCATTCTAAGGTTCCATTTATTTCACACCAGTTATAAAGACTGCACCTCGTTGGAGTATAAACTGCATATTCTTTGGGGGATATAAAGGCCAAGGCTGTCCTTCTCATTCTGTTTCTGTGTATGTAGAAATCAGAAGCATTTCTACATTTCTCTTTAGAATGGTTGTCCTGGAGTATTGTGAGAGTAAAAGATAGACATAGTTTGAATTTCTTAGCAAAACTATTCCCAAGTTATTTCAAGAGCTCATAGAAGTTGTTTCCCAGAAGTTCAGAGAACTAGTTGCAATGTTTCATAATCCTTAAACTCCATATTCATCATGGCCTCACAATTTTGTAGCTCTTATATCACAAAATCTGATTTAACAGGTTGAAAACCAGGCCTAAAAATCAATCTGTCTATCGATCGATCAGTTGATCTATCATCTATCCATCCATATTCTTAATTCCTCATATTGATTTCATAATCAAATAGGTATGTGAACTTCTACTCTGTTTCTACAAGATATTCTTTCGATATGTATTCAATATATTCTAATGCATTATTCTAGGACATGAACATAAGCAATAGAAAAAGTGAATTCTAACCTTCATGAGCTTTCACACTTCTGGAGGAAACAGCAAAGGGAAAAAAAGTTATATGTGCACCCGGTCAGCCAATATCAGACAAGATAGAGAAAACAGGAGAAAAATACAGTTGTTTTGTTTAATATAGTTTCTTAGGAGAAAGTTTTCTATTGTCTTTCACTTAGGCAGGGATTGAGAAAAGAGGAGAAGCAAAGGCAGGAGAACAATTTATGAAAGGTGTTTTACAAAGAGCTGAAGACATTGGAGTTGGGAGTGAGCCTATGGCTTTCCAGATCAACAAGAAGCCCACATGCTCACAGAAAAGAGGAGAGAAGAGGGTGGTAGTCCAAGTAGAGCCCTGCACATGGACATAGGTCAGTGCATGGATGTGCTTTGTAATAGAGTTCTATAGGGAGATTTCCATCCATGGAGGAAAGAGGGTGTGATAAATTATTTGTCCATATCACTCTTGCTGTCAAATGGAAAATCATATGTAAGAGTCAGTCATAGAAGTTAGATCAGTAAAGAAGTATTCCAAAGCAGACATGATAGAGTTTGTAACCATATGATCTTTAGTGATCTTGGGCTGGATATATTTTAATGATCAAAATTATGAAAATTCCAGATTGATTAAATATAAAGTGATATTAGAAGAAGTGTCGAGGGCAAATTTAAGATTTGGAGCTTGATTAAAGAACAGAGTTATCAGTTAGAAAGAAAGCAGTATAGAAAGAACATTTGGACAGAAAATCAAAATTGAAAATCTAATTCTGGACATAGAAAATCTTGAATATCTGCTACATATCTAGTTGGAAACATCTAGCAGCTGTTTGGATATACAAGACAGAAGTTCCAGAGACATATACAAGCTGGCTCTATGAATTTGAGTGTCATGACACACTCGCTGCAGGGCTAGGGCAGTAATCTAGATGTTGCTACAGGTTGAGTGACTACTGATAGGTTAAGAGTCAAGAGTCTGAAGTGCTCTTGTACTGTAATGTTTAGAGGTTGAGAGTAGAAGGACCAAGGGGGAAGATTGAAGAAGAGTGGCCATAGAGTATCAACTGTATTTTTCCCTCTACTTCTGCTTCACAGAGATAATATGTCCCATCATGGATGATGCCCCAGACTGAACTTCACTTCTCCAGTCTTTTTTTTTTTTTTTTTTTTTGGCCAGTCCTGGGCCTTGGACTCAGGGCCTGAGCACTGTCCCTGGCTTCTTCCTGCTCAAGGCTAGCACTCTGCCACTTGAGCCACAGCGCCGCTTCTGGCTGTTTTCTGTATATGTGGTGCTGGGGAATCGAACCTAGGGCCTCGTGTATCCGAGGCAGGCACTCTTGCCACTAGGCTATATCCCCAGCCCCACTTCTCCAGTCTTAAGGCACCAGGGTTGCTTGGCTGTTTGTCAGCAGTACAAGTAGATTACTGCTCAGAAATTGAGGCCCCTTCCCTTATTGTTATCCTTTCTGTCTAGCATTCAAATTTAGTGTTTCAAGTCTTTTTATTTATTCGGAACAATTAGTTGCACAAGGAAGTTTTACTTTGACATGTTCCTAGATGCGTACAATGTGCCTTGAGCATACTCATGCCTTATAACCCTCCCTCATCTCTCTTTTTCCTCACAATCCATTCTCAACATTGTTTCTGTTCACACATATGAAGTGTATTGACCAT
Source organism: Perognathus longimembris pacificus (assembly GCF_023159225.1). Lineage (NCBI taxonomy): Eukaryota > Metazoa > Chordata > Mammalia > Rodentia > Heteromyidae > Perognathus > Perognathus longimembris. Next base: position 24,799,505 of record NC_063169.1, on the reverse strand, counting down.
ATTCACCCTCCTTCATCCTCTCTGTTCACCTTCTTTACGCAGGACTGGAAATGTTTTACATTCCTGATTTGTTTATTAAATATATATCAATTGTTTAGAGAGATGTTTTCTTTTCCCATGAGCGTTCACGTGCCTGTACCATACTTTGATCTGGTTCACTCCCTCATTTACACTCACTTTCCCCATTCTTCCAACACAGTTATCCAACAGCTTTCAAGTGGGGTTTTTTTTTTTGCCATCTTCATTCACCGATGTTATATATAAAATTTCTTCTATGTGTGTGTGAGCATGTGTATGTGTACATATGTGTGTACTATATGTGTTTACTTACATGTTTATTTTTAAGTATAACATCTTGTTCTGAACCTGGCTTATTTCAGTTGACATAATAATGATCTCCATTTTGGCTCTTTGATGCTCCATGGGCATGGGAGAATTGTTAAATTCATTAATATGTCATTTTTATAAAATCTCTTAAGAAAAAGAGATTCGGCTAGTTATCTAAAACCAGAGTTAATGATAAATCCTAGTCCATGAGTTGAGTGTCTACATTTCAAATACATCTCAGTTCTGAAGAGTAGTGTGAACCGAAGTTAGAGTTAAGCAGAGACACTGGCCACATTGGAAAAACTGGAAATCTAATGCACATTTTAACATTAAGAAGCAGTTCTCGAAATCATAGGAAATTCTGAGTTATAGCATTACAAAAGTTTGATTTCAGATTTCTTCCAAGCAAAATAGAAAGCTTCCAGGGTGAGACAGAATTGTTTCCAGATAGTCTTCACAATTCTCTGAATGGGGGAAATCCTCAGTAGGTGCTATGTCATGTGATACTGGGAAGATAAGTTACTTAATCAAACAAAATTTTATTCCATTAATGCTGTCTGCTATGAATGTCTGCTATAGTTATGTGTTATGCACATACATAGAACTTGTCACTGAATGGCTGCTTTCCTTATTTCCACATTCTGGATACTAGAATTGTGACTTTAAAAGTCCAATAGGGTCTATCCAGGAGTGAATCTTTAATAACAAGTCCTGGAAAGAGTCATTCATTGAGAGTTTTCTAAAGAGCTCCTAGGAATGAATGAGTACTCATTTCACAATGAAAATTTTACAGAGTTCCAATCTCTTGTATCCTACTCTAAAGAATCTCAAAGTAGCAAGTATAAAAAGTTCATCTGTGTGAATATAGGATCTTTTAGTTATAGATGAAGCTGAATCTCTAATTTATGTCCCTTGTAGTTTTTATATAAAGTGCCCTAATTTATCTACAAGGTTTGAATCTCATTTTATTGTTAATATTAATTTCTGAGAACTTTAAAGCCTTTTTTTTTCATCCCAGGAGTACCATGATGTTTCAATTTTGTCTCCATGAAGCCAATGTGTTTTATTTCAAGTCTCTCTCAAGGCTAGATTTTCTCAGAAGAATCTAGTATATGTTGGTTAGGTTCTCTGGAACTTTGATCAAAGGAATATTAAGGCTCACTATAATGAGGAGTAGCTCTTCCAATTTGTAATATGGATTAAAAGATTCTTTGAGATATTATATTCATCTTAGAGATAAAAACAATAGCTGTTGATATTTTCACTTAATCATTCCATTTCCAATATCACAATGGCTTAGATTATGATAATTGTCAGCCAAAGTGGGGGATTTGCTAGGGGAAACTGACAATGGAGCCTTTCACCCAGCATGTTTGTATTCTGCATGGAAATGGACAAATATTCATGTTTTCTTTGCTGTTTCTTATAGAAGAATAGCACCATGCTCCTTACTCCCATACCTCAACTGATCTCATTTTCCATATCTCACTAGGACTGCATAGTCTCTATACGGCCTAATTTGTGCCTCCTTTCTCTGGCTGGAAGCATCTACTTCAGACTTACATTGTTTCCAGTGTGAATGATCACAGTCACCTTGTATTGTTCCCTCTATGTCCAGTTTCATCTTGTGAAATCCAAGCCAAGTGAGTCCACCAGAATGCTCTTAATTTATTTTTGTTAAAATTAGAGTATTATCATCTGCTGTAGATTTCCTAAATTTATCTCGAAATACAATTGCATGTTTCCAAATATAGACTTTGGACTTCTATATCAGAATCACTATTAAAGATGTACATTCTGCCAGGAACTTATGGCTTACACTTATAACCCTAGCTACTCAGGAGGCTGAGATCTGAGGATTGTGGTTCAAAGCCAGCAGGGCAGGAGGCACTTAAAAGAACAGGCCTCTTAGATAATGCATGTGCAATCAAAACGTTAAAAACACAGCTGACTTACATGATAAAGCCTTCACTGTTTGCAATGTGATGTGAAATCTTGCTTAGACCTGCAGTACTACATTGTGTCACACAATACCACCCATGCTACATTCAATGGATAAGCAAGTGCATAAGGCCATATGGGCTCAGTATGTATGTGGGCCTCAAGTGGGGACTCAGAAGGAGAGACCCAGAGCTGTAAGACTGTTTAGTTTTGAGGAAGATGTACTCTGGCCAACTGCTTTCTTTCATCTTAGGCTGAATGAGTTTGATATAACTTTTTGATAAGGGTTTTTTTAGTAAGTTTTATACTTGTATGTTACAGTTTCTTCATAAATTGGTATTATTACATTAATAGTTCAGACACTTGGGGCCTTCTAAACACACCAAATGTATTTGTTGGCTTTTCTTGTCCTGTGGCTGCAGGATGTGAGTGTGGGAAAAGTATAGGAAAGGATTAGGAAGTGCGGAGTAGCAGGAAGTCTGCAGATTGGGAAGTGAACTTCCCTGGAGGCCAGTGCTTGCTTCTCTGTATATTATGATTGTAATAAGCATAAAGGCACTTTTCTAACTGGGAACAGGGTCCAAAATGTAACTGTGCTTCATCATTTACACTAGAAACCTCAGTCTTAAGAAGTCATCATGGACTTGAACAAATAATGTTGAGCGAGACAAGCCTAGAACACAAAGAACAAAGGGGCTTGGTCTCCTTGATATATGACTGTTAGGGTGGGGGTGGGGAACAGTAGAGACCAGGTCTGCAAAACAAAAAACTTCTTTTCAAATGGTATTTCCACATGTTTGGGTCAGTGACCTTACATTATGTATCTAAAAACAAACAACTGCTAAACATAAAAAGGTCTAGAATAGACCTCTCAGTGGATCACAATAGCTCAACAGCTATGTACATATGATCATATAAGATGAGGATAAGCAAAAACAACTCCATGAGAAGGACACAGGAGGACTCTATTGTTGACGTTACATTTCCTTTGGCATATGCCACGTGGTTACTGTAGATGATTTTGGTACACTGGGTTTTGTATATATGCCTACCTGATCTAGGGAAGGAAAAGAAAAATGAGGGTGTAAGATATCACAAAATATGTACTCACTGCCTTATTATGCAACTGTACCCCTTTTGCACAATACCTTGTCAACAAAATTTAATTAATAAATAAAAGAAGATAAAAAAAGAAGTTATCATGGGAAGATACTCTACAGTTGATTGAAACATGTTCATGAATGCTGTTTATATTAAGAAATAATTTCAACACCTAAAGAAACAATCATGTGATTCTTGACCTTGCTCCTATTGTGGTAAATTATGTTAATTGACTTGCATATATTGAACCAGCTTTGCATCCCTGGAATGAATCCAATTTGATCATAGTGTATGATTTTTTTTTTTTTTTTTTTTTTTTTTGGCCAGTACTGGGGCTTGGACTCAGGGCCTGAGCACTGTCCCTGGCTTCTTTTTGCTCAAGGCTAGCACTCTGCCACTTGAGCCACAGCGCCACTTCTGGCCGTTTTCTGTATATGTGGTGCTGGGGAATTGAACCCAGGGCCTCATGTATAGGAGGCAAGCACTCTTGCCACTAGGCCATATCCCCAGCACCGTGTATGATTTTTTTGATAACTTGTTGAAATCGATTGGCCAGAATTTTGTTGAGAAGTTTTGTATCGATGTTCATCAAAGAAATGGCTCTAAAGTTCTCTTTCTTTGATGAGTCCCTGTCTGGTTTTAGGATAAGGGTTATACTGGCATCATAGAATGTTTTAGGTACCGAACTTTCACTTTTGAAGAGTTTGAGGATTATTGGTGTGAGTTCTGTTAAACCATACTAAGTGAAGTGAGCCAGACCTAAACAAACATTGTTATTTTCAACATGCCATGTGAAATTATGCCCTTTTTCTTTTATATTTCTTCCCCGTGGTTTTACCCCTGATATCACTGCAACAGATTTTAGTACCCTGGATATTGTGTATATATGTATTGGAACTTGGGAAGGGAAAGGGAATACCAATTGAGAGACAAAGGATAAAAAGACAAACCAATGCAACAACAATGCATACAAAACTATATGGTGTAAACCAACTGTACATCTCATGGGGGGGATGAGGAGAGGGGTAAGGAGTGGGAAAATGAGGGATAATGAGTTGGATAACAAATGTACTCACTGCCTTATGTATGAAATTGTAACCCCTCTGTACATCACTTTGACAATAAAGAAATGAAAAATAAAAAAAAGTAATTTGTAGAGATCTTTCTAAAAATTGGTCACATTTGGGTAGTGAAGCTGTCCATGGTACTATGTTCCTGTGATCCCAACAGAGACTTTGGGAAAGCTATCAGTATGTGGATCAGAGCACAGGCATGTGCCCAGATGGGAAGCTTGACCGTATCCTAAAAATAACTAATGGAAAGCAAAAATGAAAGCAACTTCAGTGCTATTAAGCCAACTTGGAAAGTACAAAGACTTGAGTTTAACTCTTCAGTACTGGAAGTAAAAACCAAAACAAGAAGAATGTGAAGAGAAGAAAATTTGGAAACTGAACATGTATCATCGATTCTCTAGGGCTTCCATAGAAAAATGTCAGCATTTGGGTTGTATAAACAACAGAAATTTTCCTTTGTTACAGTTTTGGAGCTAGAAGTCCAAGTTTGGATTCTGTGGTCACCCTCCCCAAGGCTTGCACATGTTTATTTTCTCATTGTGTTCTCACATGATCATCCTTCAGATTGTATTACATCTATCCTAAGCTCTTCTTATAAAGACACTTCATATAAGATTAGGATCTAAGTATATTACCTTATTTTACTTTAATTACTTCTTTAAAGATCTTATCTCCAAAATAGTAACATTTTGAGTTATGAGGTATTATGACTTCCACATATATTGAGATTCTACTTCACCTCAGTTAGAATGACCATAATCAAGGAAACTAAAAACAAGATGTGGTGGTGGGGATGTGGTCAAAAGGCAATGCGATTACATTATTGATGGGAATGTGAACTTGTTCAACCACTCTGGAAAGCAGTATGGAGGTTCCTCAAAAGACTAAACATAAAACTTCCCAACAACTTCACTCCTGAGCATTTATCCAATAGAATACAGACAAGGCCTCACTAAAGCTAGCAGTAGAACTATGTTTATTATAGCATTGTTTACCATAGTGAAGACATGGAATCAACCCAGATACCCCTCAGTAGACAAACTGACAACGAAAATGTGGTATATATACACAATGGAATTCTGTGCTTTCATCAGAATGATATTGTACCATTCATAAGGAAACAGAAAGCCACATCTAATTTACTTCAGCTAGTTAGCAGTGAGTCAGAGAAAGGAGAGTTATTATGCGGGATAAATGAATCTGAAGTTAAAAAAAATTAAGTTGGGGAAACTGGACACTGGATAAAAATAACAATAAAAGTTGATAAAGCATAAGGCCATAAATCTCAATTATCAGAAAGAGTAGTACATCTTTGGATGTTCAGCAAACTGGCCTAGAAGAAGTTCTGTTGAATGCAAAGATTTTAATTTCTAAAAATAATTTAAATATTTTATTGGCAACTTCAAGTAGTGCATATTTATGATGTACAAACTGGTGTTTTGTTGTATCTGTATATTGTAGAAAAACTAAATAAAGCTAATTGACATATTCAAAAAAAAGACTTGGAAAATATTATATTATGTGAAGTAAGCCAGACTCAAAGAAACATGGATTGCGTGGTTTCCTTCACTTGTAGTAAATAAAATGTGCCTATAAATCTACAACACACTGGATGGTTAAAAAAACAAACACTGGAACATGATAAATTATACAAGTTTGTGGACAGTCACACAGTGAGACCAAAGGAGGATATTCATAGGACCAGATCACAGAAGCTCAATAGCTATGTGCATCTGAATATATAAAATAATATTAATCAAAATGAACTCCAAGAAATGAAACAAAAGTTGAATTTTTTTGTGTTGCTGTTTTTGTTATCTTTTCTCTTTTTTCATTTGTTAGTTTATTTGTCTTTGGGAGGGTAAGGTGGAGCATAGAAGTGGGACTATTGGTGAAGAAATATGGCAGCAGAGGTACTAACTAGACACTATGGGGAAAATGAACTACATAATATATGCATAGAAATGGGAGGGAAAAACTGGGAGAGAGTGAGGGAAGGAGTGACATGGTTCAAAAAGAAATGAACTCACTACCTGACCTATGTAACTGTAACTCCTCTGTGAATTAAAATACATTTAAAAAAAGACTTCCACATATGAATGGGGGAATAAGCAATCTGCAAAGATGCACAAAAATAAATAAATGGATTTAAAAGGAGAAATCTTAGAGATGAAGGGAAATTTCCCCTTTGTTCTCTGCAAATCAATTTAAATCAATTGATAAAGAAATTAATTGAAGTAAAGGCACAGATTCATTTTGTGCACGGAGGCAGTCACTTGGGTCTATTACCCAAAAGCCCAGCATGAGTCATAGGCTTATATATCATTCTTTCTACAGGAGAATAAGTGTACAATTTTTAGGGCACTAGTAAGTGATTTAGGGAGTAACTCAGTGCCCTTGGAGATTATTCAGTGGCCTGGGACAAAGTGTATTTGGGACATAGAATATTAGATTTTAGATGTCTCTAAGGAGCTGAAATAGTGTAAGGTATGTATGCCTAGGTATGCTGAAACAGTTCACTTATCTTCCTATCATAGGAGTTTAATTTTCTCTTGTTAATAAATGTCAGTATAAAGAAAAAAAAGGAGGTAATTTTGTCGTGTTTTTGGTAGATTGGTCAAATGTATGAAGGACTCCAAGAGCATTATTCTGGGCTTGGAAGGAGAAAAGCAAGAGCAGGTCAAAGGGAACTTCGTTGTAAGACCTCTCAGCATCTAAAAGCAGCAGTATTGAGAGTATTACGATTTGGGGCCCAAATAAAAAGCTGACATATAAAGCATAAAGTACATAAAAATTATTTCGTAGACTCTGATATATGTATGTATGTATGTATATGTGTTTTATAATAACACAAATAAAATAAAAGATTATTGTGAATATTTGAACAAAAAGGGAAGAGAACACATGTGAAATTAACACAAGAAAAAAAAAAGAGAGATTAGGAGTAGTGGCATAAAAATGGAAAACCAGAAGTATAAAAAACAAGAAAAGGAAACCCATTCCTGCAACATGCTAGATTTTACCCTTGTTTTGTTTTGGAAAGTGACCTGCCATAATTGTAAGGTTGAAGAGTGCAGTGCATAAAAATCTATGACTAAAGATTTCACTGATGTGAAATATTCTAAGAAGGCAATGCTGAGATTGGAACTATCTTGGAGATAGAGTCAGAAATACTTTCCTATATGACATTGCTGATCTGTGTCATAAGAGAAAGTGTATCAGTGGCATTTTATAAAGCTTCAGGGGGCTTTAAAAAGCAAAGAAATTGAGATTGAGTTAGCTGGAATCCGACAGCAGGTTTAACAAGAGATACTGTTCTGCTACAACTCTCACCAAGGGAGTTCAATTTCAACAGTGCTAATCTTTCCTTAGCGGTGTAAGTTTAAATTTTGTGCCCCTAAGGAAAAATTTCCAAAGTAATTCCCATTGAACTTGGCTCCCAGAAATCTCTGCTCCTTGCAGTATCCAGGAACCATGAATGCCTCTCCTCAGGTGATAGTACCTCTCTCTACACCCAGTGAAGACTCATCTGTTTTATATTTCAGTTGCTAAATTTTCCATTCTAGCATGGTTAAATAAAGTTTCCTTCATTTCATAAAACTTCTGGAGTGTAATTTTAAGTCTAATTATTTGTCACTGTAATATAATTTTGTCCACCTTAGTACCTGCCTCCTGCTATTGCAAATTTTTATAATGGTTTAAAATATTACTCCCTTTCCTGCTCTTTATTTTAGCTACAATGAAAACACATCAATAGAATCATGATTACTTTTTCCATAATTATTAACATCTTTCTTTTCTGACTATGCATACCAAAACGTGTAATAGGAAAATAATCTTTGGATAAAAGAATAATAGTTAAGCATAAAATTGTTTCATTGATTCAAAAGGAAGGTTTGGTATGTTTTAGTTAGGCTGGGATTTACAATACATGTGCTCCTTGCATACATTCCTTGTATATGTTTCCTTAGTTGACGGTATCTGGGTCCCTAAATAATGTACAATGCTCTGATAAAACAGATATTTCAGGGTCCCACTTCAAATCTATGGAATCAAAATATCAGAATTTGTTCAATGAACCTACATGAAACAAGCTGCCCAGAGGTTTATGAAACTAAATTTTGAGAGCTACTGATGCATACTTTAAATACATAGACTAGAATTTAGTAGCAAGAACTCATTTTCTCTCATTTGTCACACATTTCATTGCAAATTCTATTGCCTTAAAATTTTGTCAATATGTGTTTCAACTTTCCATTTCCTTGGTTGTCTCGTGTATCTTTTAGGATTTGTGTTTGTTGTCTTGTTTTGTTTGTTATTGTGACTGTGCCAATTAAAACACAATACTCATATAAGCCAAAGCAGAGATCTACATCAAATGTCTTCCCTAAGAGAGGGTGATTGACAGCTTAGTCTTTTAGATGGAAGAACTTAGGTGTTCTGTATTAACAAAGTCTTGCTCCATTACACATATCACCCAAAGTCTATAGGAAATATCCTTTCTTTCTTCAAAATTTCATAATGTGAGGGGAATGTTAGTAAAAGTAAGCTCTTTTCACATTCAGAAATCTCCACGAAGGTATTAGGGGAACAAATATTGCTTTTATTATTGAGTTAGCATTAAACCACAATGTGATGGTAATCATTGAGAATTAGCTAAGAAATTACAAATCAGAAAGAAAGATGAATTCATTACCTCTGTGGTTTAAAGATAAACAGTAACTAGTCCTCAGTAAGAAGACTTGATGGCTTCATTTATCACACACAGTTCGTTCTTGAATTAGCTCACCAGGGTGAGCACTGTGTTAGCTAATTGACTTTATCCAGTCGAAAAGCAAACTTCACATATCTTAATGACAGATGATAGGTTAGCAACTTGAAGCAAGGAGCCCACTAAAAGGAGGTTCAAACCCTTCTATACAGAGTGTGGATATAACCCTTGATGTTTACATTTCAAAGAGAGGGTTCTTGAATCCCAGGAAAAAGCATTTTTTTTTTTTTTTGGCCAGTCCTGGGCCTTGGACTCAGGGCCTGAGCACTGTCCCTGGCTTCTCTTTTTGCTCAAGGCTAGCACTCTGCCACTTGAGCCACAGCGCCGCTTCTGGCCGTTTTCTGTATATGTGGTGCTGGGGAATCGAACCTAGGGCCTCGTGTATCCGAGGCAGGCACTCTTGCCACTAGGCTATATCCCCAGCCCAGGAAAAAGCATTTTGATCCTTAAAGGTAATGACAAAGGAATATGTGGCTTTCAAAAGGATTTATATATATTTGAAAGATAGGAGGAACAATAGTAAACTAGCTAAAGAATGGAATTTTATGCCTCTATCATAAAGAATGACATTGCCCCATTGGTAAGGAAATGGAAGAATTTGGAAAAAATTTTACTAAGTGAAGTGAGCCAGATCCAAACAAACATGGACTCTATGGTTTCCCTCATAGGGAATAATTAGCAAAGGTTTAGGCTAGTCACAGCTAAGGATCACAAGAGTACAATAGCTATGCCCTTATAAACACAGAAGATGATGCTAAGTGAAATGAACTCCATGTTATGGAAATGAGTGTTATATCACTGTTGTAATTACTTTCAACATGCCATGTGAATCGTAGCTTCTTTTGTTGATGATCCTCTGTATCCCCTTCCTGTGGCTGTCCCCGCACTATCACTGTATCTCATCTGAGTTATTGAATACTCATCTGAATACCCTGGATACTGTATATACTGGTATTAGAACTAGGGAAGTGAAAGGGAATACCAAAATTGAGAGACAAAGGATAAAAAGACAAATGACTCCAAAAGCAATACTTGCAAAACCATTTGGTGTAAACCAACTGAACAACTCATGGGAGGAGAGGGAAAAGAGGAGGGGGAGGGGGGAACAGGGAGGAGGTAACAAGAAATATACCCATGGCCTAATGTATGGAACTGTAACCCATCTGTACATCACTTTGACAATAAATAATTATTATTTTTTAAAAAACGAAAAAAATGAAAGGGAGAGTAGTCTCATTTTCCATATTCAACAAGGAGATTTAAGTACTTAATTTTAATTTCTACTTGATTACAACTTTCATTTGAAATAAAGATAGTAAAGGGAACCAAAGGGCAACTCTGGGAAGCTTTAGAACATGTTGTGTTAATGCTAATGGAACAAGTTTCACCCAGGAGAGCCTCTTCTATAAACTTTGCTTAAATTAACTATGTTAAGTTCATGGTTCTTAGGGCTCAATGCAACTCTAACTAATGAAGTAGGGATGCTGAATCTAACCAGTGCCATCTTGGCCACAATTGATGCTATGCTATCGGCTTAATTGGTGGCATCTTATCCTCACGGAGGAGGCAAGAAAGTCCCACCTCCCAGGTGATGGGCATGCCTGAATTTCTAGAGGCAGGAGTGGGGACTTAGACAATAGGTTTCTGGACTTGCCAGTCTTGGTTTATGAACTCCCTAGCTCCTTGTGACCCTGCCCCCTGCTCCTAACATTATTTAGACCTGTACCAGCTCAGGCACCATTACACCTCGCCTCATTTCTCCTAGCTTTCCTCGGGTCAGGTCACCATGGTGTCCCACTTCAATTCTCCATTGGAGTTGATCTGGTCTTTTGGTATTGTTTGTCTGCTCTTTCTTTCCTTTCCTATTCTCATGGCTCAGTTTTCTAACAGTGACAAGTATATTCAAGGAGCTGTAGGTCTTTGGAACAGAAGTCCACTATAGTCACCTTCTTTCTAATAAAAACTCCCAATTCGACTTCTGAGGATATGGCTTCTCTGTTTTTCCCAAATGAGTTCCTATACAACACACTCTTCAATAGGAATTCTTCATTCATAATAGTAAAATTAGCTAGGCCCCAATGGTCATGACTATAATCCTAGCTACTCAAGAGCTAAGATCTGAGAATCATGGTTTGAAGCCAGCCAGGAAGAAGAGTACATGAGACTTTATATCCAATAAACTACTCAGAACATTATAGAAGTGGAGCTGTGGCTCAAGTGGTAGAGCACTATCCTTGAGCACCAAGGACTCAAGGACAGCACCCAAGCCCAATTCAAGCCCCAGGACCAGGGGGGAAAAAGAGTAATAAAGTTGTATCATTAGATGCAGGCTTTCCAATTTGGATATGCTTTAGTAGGTTAAATATCCAGAATTTCTCCCTTACTTCCTGTGACCAAAGGTCTACATTTTCAGGACAACAGGAAGGGTGACCAATCATTGTCAGTTTTTAGTGATAAACCCACTTGTCATTCAAGGGAAAGTTAAACTCCTCAACTTGAATTCCAGTTCTGTTGTAGCATCAATTGAGGTAAGTCATTGGAGGAACTTACAGAGATTCATTTCTTCCTTGAGTTTTCCACACTAGTTTTTGTATTACAACCTGATCTTGTTTTGACAGTGCAGATCAGCAAAGATAAAGGAGTTCGTTGCTGGTGACATGAATTAGGGTAGTGCCAGAAATAATTTCAGATCCTGAGGTAAGTGCTGGGGAGCCTGGGCTGTTATTCAAGCTGACAAAGTAGGCATTTATCAGATATACAAAAGAATAGGTGGGCTGACACTAACTTGTGACCAGGTGGTCAATTTCTTTCTAGGTTTGCAGAAATCATGGTATTCTGTTATTGCTCCTATATTAATATTTAAAATAGTGCCCCGTACAACCACAGGAAAAGAATACAAGAAGATCACCAATAATAGAAGCTACAGCTATACATAGTATGTTGAAAGTAGTTACAACAGTGATATAACAATCATTTCCATAACCTGGAGCTCATTTCACTAAGCATCACCTTTCATGTTCATAAGGGTATAGCTATCTCTGTATCTTATCTGAGTACATTGGAAACCGTGTATACTGGTATTAGAACTAGGAAACTGAAAGGGAATACTAAAATGGAGAGACACAGGGTAAAAAAGACAAATGACTACAAAACCAATACTTGCAAAACTGTTTGGTGTAAATGAACTGGACAACTCTTGGTGGGGGGGGGGAAGGGAAAGGGAGAGGAGGGAGGGGTGAATGAGGGAGGAGGTAACAAACAGTAAAATAAATGTATCCAATGCCTAACATATGAAACTGTAACCTCTCTGTACATCAGTTTAAAAATTAAAAATAAATAAATAAATAAAATAAAAAGAGAAAAAAAATAGTGCCATGTGAACTTCCCATTCATTTCAAATAGCCCCACCTAGTCTGTCTCCAACACATTCCATTAACATCTTCAGTAGGCTACATTCCCACAACTTGGTGGGGAGTATATTCATTCTGGCAACTAGATGCTAGAGAGTGCCTTTGCCTAGAAGGGTAACTTTTCTACTTCAATCTAAGGCATTCTCATTTTTTAGAATGAGTATTCAATAGTAAGACAACCAAAAATGTTTGCTTAGAAATTGTTCATACAGGAGCACTCATAAACTAGCATTTTATTTGAAGGGTACTTCTCAGGACATAGAGGCCCTTATGGATCATCATTTCTAGTTATGCTTGAAATGCTTAGCTTGTAGGTAGAATTAGTTGAACCAATATTATTCCCAGAATATTCCTTTGACTGTCTGCATAATAAGGCATTGCACCACTTTCTCACTGCACTCCAATTTCTATCTCCAGAAAAAATGAGCGAAGTGAACTGGCTGAGGCCAGAGGGGAATTCTCCCAACTTTGCAAGTGGCAGTAGGATAAGAGGTGCTGTCTGTGACTCAAAATGTTTACTCTTAAAGACTTGGTTCCCAAGGAGCTAGTGAGATAGCTTTTGGGCTTCAGTCAAAGAAAAGAATAACACAGCTGCCCTCTGCAAGGGGGAATTCCAGCATAATGGATTGGCAACGGAAAAAGTTTAAACCAATATAAATATAATAGCTACCCACTGAGAGGCAATTTACACACGTCAGGTCAGCCTTGCAGGGACATTCTCTGGATGTTCTTGGCCCTTGTGTCCACCCACAGATATTTTATGAAGCTTGATACAAAGAAAATAGGTAGAAAAATATGGAAACTGGAGGATTTGGTCTGTCCAACAGGCACAGAAAAACCACATATTTCTTGCTTCAAGGCCTCCTCTGGCTTTGTGATCTACACAGGCAATGCACACAAGATGGCTGTGTGACCTTAGGAGAGTTTCTTAAACTACCTGAGTCTTACTGTTCTCATCTTTAAAATGGGGACAACAATAATCCCTTCTCCTTCTTGAATACTAAAAATGATTTTGATGCTATTTACTGGTTTAGCCAGCACCATCTTGGCCACAGGGTAGAGAAGGAATTGGGTTTAACTGGTACCATCTTGTCCTCATGGTGGAGGAAGAAGAAGTCACATCCCCCAGGTGATGGGCATGCCTGAATTCCTGGAGGCAGGGGTGGGGACTTAGATGATAGGTGACTGGACCTGTCAGTCCTGTGCTTTAAACTCTTAGTTTAGACTTTAATGCTTTAGACTCTTAGTTTCCTGTGACCCTGGCCCCTGCCTCTAACACTAGGCTTGGATCAGCTTAGGACATGCCTGTGTCCTGGCTCTCCTCCAGTCATCATGGCGTCTTAGTTCAGCTCTTCACTGTTGGTATTGTTTTTTTTTTGCTCTCTCTTTCCTCTCCTGTTCTCATGGCTCACTTTTCTAGCAGTGTTACAAGTTTTCCTGGGCCTACAGGTCTTTGTAACAAGAGTTCACTTGCAGTTACTGGCTTTCCAATAAAGACTCCCAATTTTATTTCTCAAAATCTGGCTTCTCTGTTTTTCAATACAGAGTTACCTAAAACACTGGTAGGGGTCATAGGAGTGGTGAAGTATAGTAAAGCTCCAAGTTTATTGAACATGAGAGAAGAGCACAGATTCACTTTAGAGAGGGGTCTTGGAACCATAGTGTAATGAAATCCTCCAGAGAAGTGGCCTTTATACTTTATCAATTATCCTCTTATCCCAAGGGTAAGATTGGCAAATGAGGGCTCTCAAGTGGACCTGGATTCCTCATTGGTCTCTGCTATTGCACATGAGCATGGAAGTCAGTCTGACTGGTCATTCCTGATCATTCAAAAGTAGAGAAGTCATTTTAATTGATCATGACTGATCCTATACTAGGCATCATTAACTCACTGCTGACAAAAGACTTTGAGCAGGAGCCAAAGAATTATGGGAAGAAGAAACACCATTTTGAGTGTATTTGAGACACTATGGAAACAAGAAGCACCATGGTGTGTGTTAGGAAACTGAGTAGTTGTTGGCACCATCTGTTAAGAATCTGAGTCATTTTTGGCATCACCTGTTAAGAAATTGAGACATGTGGATATTCGAATAAAGTGTAGAAAATGATCTCAACAGAACATATCAACCTATATGTAAAGTTGAAAAGGGATACCATGGTGATCTGAGGAGAGTCAGGCAATATGAGACATGGCTTAATGGTTGTAGGGGTGGAGGGCTTTAAGTAGGGTAATGGTTAGGGAGCAAAGTCACAAGAAGTGTCAGTGTTCAAAGAGTTTGGTGAGTGTACGGTGCAGGTCTGGTAGGTCCAGGAATCTAGTCTTTAATTCTCCTGTCCCAACTGCTTCTAAAAATTTAGTTGCCTATCACCTGGGTGTTTTGATTCCTATTTTGTATCTCTATGTACCTGACAGTTCTCATTTTGCTTTTTCCTTCTTTATGAGTGTCCAAGCAGAGCCATATAAAAGCAGTTTGGGGCCCAGCACTGGTGACTCAGACCTGTACTCCTAGCTACTGGGGAGATTGAGATCTGAGGATTTCAGTTTGAAGATGAGAGGAAAGTCCGTGAGATTCTTATCTCCAATTAACCACTAAAAAGCGGGCAGTAAAGTTGTGGCTCTAAAGGTAATGTGCTATCCTTGAGCAAAAGAGCTCAGCAACAGTGCTCTGAACTGAGCCCTAGGTAGTAGCCCCAGGTACACAAAAAGGTAGTTTTATCATATAGAGCTCTGGTGACTACTCATTAATGGTTAATAATTCTTATCATTTGACAAATTTATGATCACGTTCTGTTCTTACCACTTAAGATTACTACAATGCTTTTTTCTAAATTATAACATGGTTTTAATGCCTAAGGGAAATTATTTTTGAGAAGTATATTTGATAATTATATTTTCTGGTTTCATATTTCTGGAAATAAAGTTTATTTTTGTACTTTTAAACTTAACCTATTAAGAACTACTTCAAAAACAAAAACTCCTGTTTTTCCTCATAATAAATGTCAAATTTGAAGAAATTAAGGGAGCTGTCTTTTCCTCTGTTCACACCTTCACTTACAGTTTAGAGACTGCCTGAACAATAGTCATGTTATGATGAGTGGGGCCTTTCATCATAGCCATTCGGTGTGTGGATTGACAGGAAGTCAATATTTGAAGAAATATACCTATATAAATTTAAGGATTACTTTACTAAACTACTAGTCACTCAGGAATGACACAGAGAAGTAAGTATAAAGTATGTCCATAACTCTCACCAGTCCTTTGGTGAAGAAATAAAAAAGAGACCATACATCCTGAAAACTTGATCCCACACAAGGGGGACATATATATATATATACTGCTTTCCAGAAGGAGAGACAGTGAGAAGCATTACCAATACTCTGTAATAAGACATGGGATCAGTCAGACTAAAGAGGACCATGAACACATTTTTAGAAGATACCAGAGCCCAATGGATTAGAATGGTGTGCATTTTTGTTTTTTAATATTCATGATTACTCATGTGACACAGCCCACTGTTAACATGAAATCCCTAGAATATATATTTCTAACATCTCTGAACACAAACTTGCAATTTAGTAAACCAAGTGGTAGTAGGTGAGGGTTAAAGACAGACTAATTGTTTCAGAAAGCAAATTTGCAGGCTGTGGTGGCTTTTCCATAGCTGCTATATACATGATATTACTTCATTTGCCTGTATAAGTAAAAAACCCTTGTGTTCTCTTGTTAAACTTATTTAAGTAATTTAAGACATCATGGAATTGCTTCATGCTTTCACCCCCAACAATCACAGATGACCAGGGAAGACCTTTATTCATAAAACAGCCATATTTCTGGAAGGGATTTTCAGCCAACTCTCCAATTCAGCTCCTTAATTAGCTAGAAGGATTTTCCTTTCCACGGGGAATTCGATGGTGCCAAGTCTGTATATCCAAGAACTTTGACCTGTGAAGACAATGGGTGGGTGAAGGTATAAAACCTCTTTTTTTTTTTTTTTTTTGGCCAGTCCTGGGGCTTGGACTCAGGGCCTGAGCACTGTCCGGGGCTTCTTCTTGCTCTGCCACTTGAGCCACAGTGCCACTTCTGGCCATTTTCTGTATATGTGGTGCTGGGAAATTGAACCCAGGGCCTCATGTATACGAGGCAAGCACTCTTGCCACTAGGCCATATCCCCAGCCCTAAAACCTCTTTTTAAAGGTGCCTTTTCTTCTTTGAAGCTTACAATCTGTAGACAAGTCATATGTTATTATGTTTAATTTACGTATATTATAATAAAAGGCTTATAAAACTGAACAGTAAAATACTTTCAAATGATTTAGTTGAAATCATTACTTTTCTAACCAACTCTGGTGATTTAGAAAAGTCATTAACTACAATGAAGGCGTTTTAGAAAACAGATTTCTGACCAAATAATTAATACTAGTAATATAAATCGTTGTTGTTTCATTATTTTGTGGTACTATGGGGGTAAACTCAGGGTTCTCTACTTGCTATTCAAGTGCTCTGTGCCTGAGCTACACCTGCAACACCAGCTAAATCCTTAATTGCAATAAAGTACAAATTTATAGAATATAAATAGGCTCACCTGCTTCTCAACTTCTACAGATAAATTTTGCTGTAACTTTCTATATGTCTGTTTTCCTCTTTATTTAGTAAATTCCCTGCTGTTCTATCACTACAAGGCGTATTTGTTTAAATTAATAATCATATGGTAGTTCTAGATTTATGTCAATACATTATGGAAATTCTGGTTGGACAGTATCCATGTAAAAATTTACACAGAATCCTGTTGTAGACATTGCAATACAAAAGTAATCCTGTTTGAAAGCCAGAATAATCTGGGCTACAGACAGAAAGAGGTTAAATTGGTCCAGATGTGACAAACTATAATATTTACTATCATCCTGATAACTGACAAATGACTGACAGCATTAATTAATAATGACATAATTTTCTTAGTTTGTTGATAAGAACTTGAAAGGGGGTAATTTTGAATTAAAAAAAGACTGCAGATTTCTAATATCTGCATGATCGAATTGAGTGGAAAATTCTGTTATTGTGACTTTTATTGAAAGAAATAATCTTTCAGGAGGTGTTTCAAGTGTTTTAAAATTTATCTTTTTTACTTTATGTACTTTATAACTCAGGGTTTAATTTAAAAATAATTTTAATACTAAGATTAGCAAACATAAGAAAATGATAATGGTAGGAAATATTTTGTAAGGAATAAAAAAAGTTCAAATAGATGTCAACAGGTTCTTGGTACTGGCGAATCACTATCTCTGTCCATTCAAAATGGCTCCAAGTTTCCTAATAGAAAAGGCAGGAAGATAAACACCTTGGTTTATACATTTTCTTTTTTCTTGTCTGACAAAAGAAAACCAACGCATTCATCTGTAGAAACAAACTTTTCCAAAGAACCAAACTTTAGAAGAAATTTATCATGTGGTTCCTTGTATAAGAGTACTGAATAACACAGCAGAAAATGTCTGCAAGAACAAAAATGGTGTTTAAATGGACAATTCTGGTATTGATTCACTTTGCTGGCTGAGAACATAACATTAAATTGTACTCAGTGAAGGCCTTCTGTGGGGGATAAGAAGAAATGGTCATGGCATTCCACTTTCTGATGATTAAACTCGCTAGTAAGATAGAGCCTGGAGACTAGGAGAAGGAGAGTTAACATGACCATTATGCTACCTCCCACATCATAAGTCTTACAGGAGCCTTTGGTCTGTGTTGGATGGTAGTTAACTTATGTCTGAACTCCTAAGGGTTCCTGCAGTGCAAATAGTCTGTTGTTTGCTAAAGTGTAAAACTCACGGTTAAGATGGCAAAGTGGTTACTGAATTGAAAAAGTTTAAGAGAGAAACTTATATATTCTTGCTCAGACAAAAGGTCAACTGATTCATCTTCAGTTGTGGGAGTAGGGTTACCTAAAAGTGGTGTCAATCTTTCTCACAAAGGGGAATGTTTTATTGCAGAATGCATTTCACAGTATTGGTTGAAACTCTGAATTCAGTGGAAACTGAATTGCTGAGAATACTGTTTATGCTAGTGTCAAAGACTCTAGTCCATGAGGTGAGGGAGTCTATATCATCCTTGCAAAATGTCTTCAATTAAGTAAATTATTCATATTTGATGGAGAATGGGAAAACAATTTTAGATTTTATACAATGATGTTAAATATTGAAATTCCCTGAACAAAATGACAGTTATCTTTATAGTTGGAGAAACTAAATACTGAAGCTGTATCTTCATGATATTTCCCACTGGGTAAATATGCATTGCATGTTTCCGATAAAAAACATGTATTCAGTGCATACTTGACACACCACATTTAGCAAGTACAAGTGAATTATCTTCAAAATATCAGAGTAGTAAGCCTGAGAAAACAGAGCACCTCAGCATAGTTGGAGGGAGAGGTAGCTGCACTGGTTAGGTAGTTAGGGACCGAAAAAGGTGGCTGGGATGAGGCCAATAGGAAAGGAAAACTAGACCACTGCTTAGACTGCCCTCATTTCATGAACCTTGCATGAGCTGAGGTGGAGAACATGTCCCCATCTTGAGTGCACCCCTTCTGTGATCGGGATCTAAGCTGAGGGATCAAATCAAAAGAAAAAATTAGAGCTTGTATCTTGAGGAAAGGAAGACAATCATGAGGTCTTAACCCACCAATCAAACCAAAACTGTATCCCTGGGTGAAGATAAGGGAAGGTAAAGTATATCTGATGGTCCAAGAAGAGGATTACAGATTCTCATTTTTTGGGGCTCCTCTCCCCCTTCAGAGAATTTTGCTCTATGCTTTTCTTCCACTCTCAAGTAAGTTGCTGTGTCTGCTTTAAACACTTTCCTCCCTTTCAATTCTTTAATTGGAGGAGAAAAAGAATCACTGACCCTTGAAGTTATTAGCTATATATGCAGGTGTATACAAACCTATGATTCACTCTCCTATCCTACCTCTAAGAAAGACAAACACCAATGTGTATTTATTTAAAAATGTATTGCAAATATTGAAATCACAGAAATCAGCATTTGTCAAGGCATAGAAACACCTTATAACTAACCTAGGTCTGATGATTTATAGTTCTTGGATACTAAGGATCTATATCTTTGAAAAGATGCAAAAGTGATTCATATAGGGTTTAAGAATATCTGTAGTTGTCTATGAAATGTCTTTACTCTGCCATGCAACAGCTACTATAATGATAACTCTTTACTTTCCATTATGAGAAGAACAATCACATCACATACCATAAAGTGAGAAACATCAGAGGCTGAGGGGATTTATGCCTGTATATCTTTAACTCAATGTGAAATATAGTCTACCACAAGAATTAATTTTCCATATACTACACATCAATATGCTCTCTTCACAAATGTGTTGTTGAAATTTTTCTCCCAAAAGTTAGAGTCTTATTTATCTTCCTTTTAGGGTTGAGTGGATCAGCCTGTTACTACAGCAAAAATTATGCTATATGATCAGAGGTAAAGTCCTAAAGCATTATGGTTTCTACCTCTTACTTTTGGGAAGTTTTTTTTTCAGAACAGAACCATCATGCTTCAAAGAAGTCATCACATAAGAAATCTACCTAAGCATGCTCTTCCCAAAGTCATAAAGCTTCCAGTTAACCAGCCAAGCAAATAAATAAGCTTTTATTTATTTCTAGCTTCCAACTTTCAAGCCACCCAAGCTGATGCTGTGGAGATTTGTGTGAAAAATTGTGTTGTCATTCATTTAAGCCACTACTAAGATTTGAGGTAGTTTGTTACATACCATGTGAAGAATACCAAAACAGCAGGTGACTTTTTCCTATGCTTTGCAACAAATGAAACTGTCTTTTTCTTCTGGACATAGGCTGTATAATGTCTGTATTCAGTGCATTTAATCAATATGTGAAATATACACTGTGAGTTCTTAATCCACTGGTGTTTCTTGTTCAAAACTTTCCTGTCCTACATCAACAAATTAGGCAAATGATACATTATATGGCCTTGTGTACCCAATAATGTGGTTTGCTGACTGGACTGTATACTACACTCAGAAAAGGGAATGTTAAACTGGGAAACACAGAAAGGAATTTGGGATTAAATATTCACTACTCCATCATCAGAGAGGGTGTTCCAAAATTGTAAAAAGCAGTACACGAGGGAGAAAGGCCAGACAAGTTGGATATGAATTGTTTTCCCAGATGCGGTTGAAAACCAGTTACATGCTAGTCATTCTCTGTTCCTCTTTCTAAAGGGGCTATTATTTTAAAGCTGGAGGCAATCATAATGGTTTGGCTCATTGCTACCTTTCAGAATCTCTGTCTCCATAGAGGAGACATAAACAGAAACATATATATAAAACACTTTCATGGTTCTTTGAGGTCCTAAAATGTGCTTATGAATATTGGAAAGAAGAATGCATGCCAATCAGATAGATTGGTGTCAGAAAGTTTGAATGTGATTAGAAGGCTAAGTCAATGACTACATTTCTAACTTGAGAAATAGAGGAAAAGCAAAAGAATATAAATCATTCTTGAGGAAAGTCTTTATGCCTTGGCATGGGTTAGAAGCTCAATAGAAGATATTGTAAGAAGAGGTCATGGTTGTAACTGATTTGAACAAATATCTGTTTCACATGTATAAATTAATGTATTTAAAAGGCCATGGTAGGGGGAGGATAACTGAGAAAGAGGATAAAATGTGTTTTTATGATAAGTAAGATGCTGATACAAAATATCAATCAGACATGAGAAGGCCTGGGAATTTGTTGGAATAAGTCAGTTATCAAGAACCAAAACAAGGCCAGTAGGTCAGCATAGGAGTAAAGAATCTTAAACAGATAGATCAGATCAGATGCCTGATTGTTGATCAGGGTTCAGTTTGTTCTAAAAGAGGGAACAGAATAATAATGATGTCACTTTTAACAGAAAAGAACTATTAGTTGGCTATCCCAGTTTGTTGTAATATATGAGAGAAATGAGTGAGCTATTTGAGTCCTGGTAATCTTACCAATAAGATTATTACGTAAAATTAATTATTTGTATATTAATAATTGATAATGAAACTAAGGTGCAAGTGGGACATGTATAGGAATAAATCTGTTCATACTACCTTGCCTAGCTGACTGCATAGATAATGTCTTCTTCCTGTGGCATTAAAATCTTCCTGCAAACAGATTTTATCTGGCTCTGGTCATGTTTAACATACACCCCACTGCAGGCCCTGTGCCTGCTCCACACACAAATTGAACATTAAAGATTAAAGAAGTGGTGCTGTGGTAGAGGGCTAGCCTTGAGCACTAACAGGCTCAGGGAAAGTGCCCAGGCCCTGAATTTAAGCCCCATACCAACAAACAGAAAGAGAGAAAGAGAGAGAGAGAGAGAGAGAGAGAGAGAGAGAGAGAGAGAGAGAGAGAGAGAGAGAGAGAGAGAGAGCAGAGACAGACAGAGACAGACAGACAGAGACAAACAGAGACAGAGACAGACAGACAGAGACAGCGAAAGGAGGGAGGGATTGATGGAAGGAGGGAGAGAGGAAGGAAGGAAGGAAGGAAGGAAGGAAGGAAGGAAGGAAGGAAGGAAGGAAGGAAGGAAGGAAGGAAAGAAGGAAAAAGAAATGAAGAAAGAAAGAAAAAGAAAGAAAGAAGGAAAGAAAAGAAGAAAGGAAGGAAATCCCAGTTACTCTTTAAGATCACCCCATTTTTTTCTGCAATTATTGAATAACCTATTGTGTTCCTTCTTGGTAGGTGACACTGGAGAAGAGACAGACTTTTATATATTATGATTTATTTTTAAACAATTCTGTAAAAGTTTTTCCTATGTTTCAGAGTATGGATGCACAGTGGAAGGTACAGGAAATATGACAACATTCACTAATTCAGTATTTGAGAGAATGAGAGATGCACTAAGAAAATATGCATGAAAAACAAAAATAGCAACAACAAAAAAATCCTCCATAATAAGAAATGAGCTTTTCCACACTGAAGGAGCTACAATTGATAAAATTCACATAATAGATGAAATATAATATAAAAATGCCCAAAGAGAAAATTGTTTTTTAATTTATGATTATAAGTATATTTACTTTCTAATGTGTCATACCTTAATCAATACTGGGTCTATATTTTGTGAATAAACTGTTGGACATCAGGTTTAGAAAAAATTATGGATAGGAGCTGGGACATGGCCTAGTGGCAAAGAGTATACATGAAGCCCTGGGTTCAATTCCCCAGCACCACATATACAAAAAATGGCCACAAGTGGTACTGTGGCTCAAGTGGCAGAGTGCTAGCCTTGAGCAAAAAGCCAGGGACAGCACTCAGGCCCTGAGTCCAAGCCCCAGGACTGGCAAAAGAAAAAAAAATTACGGATAATACAATGAAAAAAGTAAGCTCAGTTGGGCCAGCAAAGTTTCATGTTACTTATAGAAGGGTACACAGTAATTGTTCTCATCCAAAACACTTAATTGATTTTTGCATGTAGATTTTGTTTTATAAAATAGTATGTTTTTGGAAAGTCATTTTTTTCCAGGAGTAATGAAAATTATTAACTTTATTATTTTCTCAGGCCATGAAAGTTTCAGAGAACATTACAGAATGTTTATCTAGTTAAAACCTTAAATTTGCTCAGCAGGTGAAGTGTTCAGTTTACTCTAAATAGTCTTAGAATCTCAAATACATGGCATCCTTGGGGCTGAATCAGACAACCTATATATTGGGAAATGGGCCATGACAATTCTATATTGCTTTCTAATATTAATCTTTATATTTCTTCATTGACTCTTTGAAATTGTTTCCTTGTAATAAGGTCAATGATGACTATAAAAAAAAAAGTTTTTCCCTGGAGGGCTATAGGGACATGCACACACACACCATACCTTCTTACTATCTTAAAATTTTTTCCAGAAATTTTTATATGCAGAGATAAAAGCTACTTTAACACATAAACACATAATGTTATGGAAAAATTACCATTGTTTCAATGACACTGACAAAATTAACACAATTTAGAACATACATTAATGTGAAGGTATTTATTAGGTAAATGAGCACACTTTATTAGACACAGTTTAGAACTAAGATATGAACTGTGTTTCACATCTATATGCTTTTGTTCCTCTATTTTAAGTAGTAATATTTTTATTATTTTAAAGGAGTGAATTTATTATAATCAAATAAAAGAAGCTATTTTAAAAGTGTAAGTCTAGGGGAAATCTATCCAATGTAACTATGCTTCTTTATGGAAAAAGTAGTTTGAACAGCACTATAGATTATTCCTTATCATCTAGGGAAAACATGAGACTTCTTAACATTTTTTAATACATGAGCATATTAAGTTCTCATTAATATAATAATGATGGTTTTAGAGTGCTTTGTACAATGTAGAAGTCTGGCATTATTACCTTTCACTAATCTCATAAAGTGTCAGGGAGGAAAGGACCCAGTACAAGACAAGTTCCACAACTGCTCATTGTTTGTAAGTCATAAATCAGAGTTGAAATTTAAATGCTCATTGTCAATTCTTCTAGTTTCTTTCATAGAGTGATAAAATTTTTGTTTGTTTTAAAAAGGGAGTCTCCTGGAAAATGTAACTATGCTGGCTTTAATTCCATAATGATTTAGAGGAAGTTGATGGTGTACAACATTTTCATGGTGTATTTTTTGTTTGAGGCATTTTAATTACATTTCACATTACTTTTCAATCCAAGTAGATTTGCATAAAAGGAAACATAAAGTCACTTGCTCTTTTTGCAAGGATATAAAGTTTACCATTACAGTGCTTGAATTAAACAGTCAGTTTTACTGCTTCAGGGAATTTTCAAATTCTTAAAAAGGTATTTTCATAGATTTTGGAAGATATATCAAAATTTTGTGTCACATCTAATATTTAACCATTATTTACTAAAAAAAATTAAATATTGATAAGCTTCAGTTTGGCTAGATTTGGCCATTTGAGGAATAACAGATCTTTATTATAAAACTTTTTAAACGTATCACTTAATACAATGTTGATGGGAATGTAAACTTGTTCAACCACTCTGGAATTTGGAGATTTCTCAAAAAAAAAAAATCATACAACTACCCTACCATCTAGAAATTCCACTTCTGAGCATGTATTTAAAAGACTACAAATCAAGATACAATAAAGCCATCAGTACAACCATGTTCATTGTGGCACTGTTCACCATAACCAAGGTATTGAAAAAGTCCAGATGACCATCAATGGATGAATGCCTCAAGGAAATGTGGTGTGTGTGCAAAATGGAATTTTACTCATTCATTAGGAAGAATAATATTATATCACTTGTAAAGAAATGGATAGACCTTGAAAAAATTACATTAAGTGAACCAAGCCCAGGGAAACTAAAGGCTCATATTTCCTCTCCTGTGTGGAATGTAGAACTAACTTGTAAATGTACAAAGCACATTGGGGTTCTGTTCAAATTTACGTGAATGAGTTCACTGAAGTGTGGTGTTTGCAGGGGAGAATTTAAATTGCAGATAGGTTTATCTGAATTAGGGAAGGGAAGGGGAACATCAAAATGGTGAGACAAAGGACAAAGTGTGTACCAATGCAAACAGTGATACTTACAAGACAATATGTTTTAAACTAACTGTTCAACTTGGGGGTGACTGGGGAGGAGGAATGGTGGGAGAAAAATGAAGAAGGAGATAACATGTTTAACAAGACATGTACGCACTACCTTACATATGTAACTGTAACCCCTGTGTACATCACCTTAACAATAAAAATAAATTAAAAATTAAATGGTGTAATTCCTTAGAAAAAACAAACTCACAGTCTAACAAAATGAAAACCAGGAAAGTGGCACCTGAAAGGTATAGGTGTAGAACTACAGGAGGGGACAGATTAATGAAAGACTGTATGCAGTTCTTTTTGTTTGTTTTTTAGCTTTTTTACCCTTTGTGTAGTATATAAGTTTATCTGATCCATGGAAGGGAATTAGAATCTCAGAAATAACAGGACAAATGATGAACTAATGCAACAAGGACACTCAGTAAACACTGTGTTGAGATGAATTATACAACTTGGGGTGAGGAGGAGGGGAGTAGGAAGGGGTAATCAAGAGAAAATGAGGGAGGCATTACAGTGTTTAAAAAGAAACATCCTCATTACCTTACTTATGTAACTGTAACCCCTCTTTAAAAAAAAAGGAATCTCATGGACTTTCTTGAGGTAGGGGTGCTGTTTTCAAAGGAAAGGCTGCTTAACACTAAAAAGGCAAAATGAAAGGTCAGTCTTCATGGGCTGGAGCTGATGCTCGATTATACTGATTTGCCAGTCACATAAATCAGTGGGAGGAAAAGATGAAAACTCTGTTTGAGGAAGTCCTATTTATGGAAACAGAAAAAAAGAGGAAAATATCTGTGATATATTGAAAACAAAAATCCAGGCATTGCATTAAATTCTATTGTAGTGTTTAATAGTGATTGATAAATATGTTTAAAAAATCTTTAAGATAATAAAGGTTTCCCTGCTTTATATTTTGGCAATTTCTCACTCTGCTTCATTTCATAACAAAGATTCATTTCCAGTCATAATATAAATTTCATGAGCTATAAAAGGTTATTATTTTCTTCTAAACCCCATTCTCTTTAAAAAGTTGTGCCATGTTTCTTGTTACTAAACTTTTTAAATCCTTTTGTTTTCTCTGAAAATGCTATGTATTACAACTTGATTTTGGTGGCTTTTTTCCAATGGCTTATCTTGAGACATCTATCAAAACTTCTTCAAGAAAGAACTTGTTACTTCAAGAAATTAATAAACTCCCCAAGGCAGTATTTATTGGAGAAAAACTGTATGTTCCACTTTCTTTTGATTAAGAGTAGGTTTAAAATAAATTTGAAGAAGTGACAAAAAAGAAAAAAATATCAGTTTAGAATGCACGTCATTTTAATAAGTAGCATGATTTGAATGTGTTTAATGGTGAGGAAATGAAATCAAATTTCAGAGAAGCTTGCTGATTTGCAATAACTGCAAGACGATCCACTATAGGTTATTGTGGATTGGCAAGAAAGTGAAAAACATGAAATGTGAAATTAGAGCTATTGAGTGTGGTGCATTTACTTTGAAGAACTGTTTGAGCTACTCCATGCTTCATGATGTATTCTTAAGTACATATAGTATTCTTGAAAAATGATGTGAAATTTTCTTAGTAGTGTAACATGTTGGCTCTTGTCTTTTTGCTGATTATTGGGATAAAGACTTTCTGTGAAAAAATTGAAGATTACAGATTATTCTTAAGTGTTACTGAAGCTCCATAACAATATCTTTCCTAGGCAAATTTTACATTAAAGGCTGCTAACTTTCATGTAATAGAAGTATAAGTAAACCCACATTGTTACTTGACTAACTTATAGTCAGTATTTAGAGTGAAAACTGAGTACAGTTACTCAAAATACCAATATAGATTCTCTTCACTTGAAAGACTCAATGTAAGTAAATATTGTTGAACTGGATCACCATGTTCAGGGTATATCTCAGAGTTCATTTGCCTGGTTACTAGGGGTGAGTCTTCATATAGTACAAAGTTGGCTGCTGTCAGATGGTGTTGAGGCCAAGCTGAACCCCTTCGAGGATGCACAGCAAATGTGCAACTTTCTTCACTTTGTAATTACACACGACTTTGTACAACACACAAACACAAAGGAAAACCACAGAAACTATTTGGTTTGAGAAAACTTTGGGTTTTCTTTTCTCACTTCTCAGAAACATTTCTTCCTCTACCTAACCAAAAAGCATCAGCTCATGGTGTAGAGTTTTGTATTACAGACATGATACTAGAGCAGGAAAACTAGAGCTGACACACCACAGATCGCTGACCAGACTGCGCTCATCCACTAAAAATATGAGTGTTTTTGTTTTTTTTCTGTTGTTTTTGTCTGTTTTGTTTTTCATTTTCTGAGATTCTTTTTTAAAAAGCAAACACAAAATATGAATATGCAGTAGACAGTATATGTTACCCTTGACTTAAGGTATGTTTACTGTGTGACTATAGAAGCACATCTGGGATTGGGAGTGTAACTCAATGGTAAAGTACAGTTTAACATGACAAGGTCCTGAGTTTACTACCCTTCTCTCTAAACCCAAAGAGACCAAATGAAAACGTTTCTGGACCCTGTGGTAGAGGATTTCTCTACTTATAACACCTACAACCTCACTAGATGATGTCTTTTTATGATCAATGAAAAATGATTGTCAGTTATAAGGTATTTTATTTCTGTAAGACTAAATAAATGTCAACTGTATCATGTATCAATTAATTATCTTATATGCAGTTTTCATTGAGTTGTAGATTTTCCATTTTGAAGAGACCTTAAATACTTAATTCTGGCAAAAGCAATAAGCCCATGTGACAACTAAGATATTTCTCACTTTCACTTATACTGCTTTAAGAAAAAAATGTATCTCTGACTTTAAATCATAAACAAGAAGAATGGTATTGAGCATGTCATTTATTAAACTTGATTTTTCTTTCTTCAAAAAATCAATGTTTATCATGGTAAGATGCATTTTAAAAATATCCTCTATGCCACTGTAAATAAGAAGATATTAATAAAATAAATAAGTGAGAAAGGAAGAGAAAGGGAAATAAAAACATGTGATCATCATTTTTGCTTTAATTTATGGCTTGTTTTAGAATATGAGAGTTACATAAAGCATGCATTGAAATGATTTTTTATAGGTTTCCAGAAGTGCTGACCAAATGTGTTCGAGTACTGGAGAGCTTCCATTCCAGAAAAATAACTTTTCATCTCGTTCAGTTTGAAGGAATGCTTCTTCACTATCCATGTATCTTGTTCTATACATTTCCAATGAAAAGAAATGATATGATGCTATCTTTCCAGCTTAGTTTAGAGATGATTTAAAAGGCCATTTGATGCTCAGCTTTTACCTGATGTGCAGGAATTAAGAGTGTCTGAAAAGCATAAGACTCTGTGTATACCATATGCCGTGACTCCTCCTTGCAAAATCTTCATTATAACTATTGATATTAAGCTCTTTAGATTTTTTTTTAAATGGACAGCAGCCACAACAGAAATTTTGATGCGAACAGGTGACTGGCTGTTTAGTTAAGCAAGCTATTCACAATCCTGGTCACTTTGGTTTCCATTAGTAATAGTCCCATTTTCAAGAACATTGGCATTTGAGGTGGATTGAATAACAATGTTTTCCCTATTACAGCTGTACAAATTGACCCATACTAAGTCAAGTCCCCATCTTGTTTTTTCTATGTATCAGTTTCAAAGTGTTTATATGTGAATGAGCTTAAAAAGCTGAATGTGAGACAGAAGCAGGAGATTTATATAAGCACTGTTAGATTTGGAAATCTAACTCTGGCTCCTACAGCTGGAATATTTTTGGCAAATTACTTCTTAGAACATCAGTTTTCTAATGTTGGAAATTGTTATAACTCTTGTTACATGGTATCCTCTCCTTTAAGGGTAAACTAATATTAAGGAGAAAAAAAATACTTTTACTTAGTGACTCTTTCAAGTCCCTCAACCATGGAAGGAGTGGGCAAATTTCAGGGAGTGTGCAGACAAGTCCTTGCTCAATTATTACAAATTAATATAAAGGGTAAATAACATTGAGAGCCTTCATTCATTGTTAGAGTTAGGCTCAGTTTCTCTTGCATGTCTGTCCTCCTTCTTAGACTGATATCTACTTTAGGATATATTACTTCACTTGTTTCGCCTAGTCTTTAATAATAAACCAATAAACTCAGAGGGCAGAATTTTGTCTTTAAAATCTATATGGCAGTTTATTGATTGATTGATGATTGCAGAATTGTGGCTTGAACTTGGAGTCTTTTGCTTATATTTCTCACTCAAGGCTTTCACTCTATCACTTGAGGCCTTTTGTTGGTTAATTGGAGCTAATAGTTTCTTGGATTGGCCTTGAACTGTGAGCCTCAGATCTCAACCTCCTTCGTAGCTAAGATTACAGGAGTGAGCTGCTGGTACTCAAAATACACACACACACACACACACACACACACACACACACACACACACAATTTATGGGATGGATCTAGAATATTTATACCAGTTCTTAAATTCATAAACATAGAGGAAAATGATTCAACTTGTAGTTTCCAAGTCAGTTTTCAGTACCATGAATATTCACTGCTCTTTCTTATCTCTCTCTAGATTATTATTGATTGACCTCTGAGCCTAATAGAAACTTACTTTCCTTGTATATCAATAGGTTTTCAAATTCCAAGTGCTCTGTTCTTGCCTATTTCAGCCAGCCTTCCCACCAACCCATGTCTCCTGCACTGAGGCTAGGTATTGGTGACATAAAAAGTGATGTATAACAACTTCTCATATTGTCATTAACTCCATCACTCTCAAGTCTGCTTCAAACTAAACAAGTGCTCAGCCTCAATCTGACACCATCCTTCCTCTCTATGATAGTAATTTCATAGCTTCCAAGGAAATGTAGAAATTTTCCACTACTTTTTCCCTAAGGGAAATTATGAAAGAAGGCTGAGGATGATATTTTTAAAAAGACTTTGCTATGATTTGAATGTAAGCATCTCTACAAAATTTATAAGTTGAAACTTAAACTCCATGAAATATTAATCAATTGAGGTTTGGGTGACATGACTAAGGCATGAGATCACTTTGCTGGTGAATGGATTGATGGATTTATTAAACAGACTTCCGCTATTATACCATTCCCAATTCAGACAACAAGAGGACACAGAAACAAGACAATATCTCAGAAGCAGATAGAATCAGTTCACACCTGACACTGAATCTGCCAGTAGATTGATTTTGGACTTTTGTCCATCCACAATTGGGAGAAACATGTTTCTTTCATTTCTATTTATGTCACCTGTGGGATTTTGTTACAGCAGTGAGCATGGGCTAAGACAGAATGCTATAGGATTACCTCTTCACAGCTTAAACTTTATACCGTCTTGTCATCTTCACACACCAAATTCTCAGACACACACAAATTGTTCTATTGTTTTCTTTTTTTTTCTGTCTGGAACATTCTCTTTCCATGTGTCTATCCTCTTTCCTAAAAATTCAGTTCCTTATTTTCTTCAACTCTTCAATTGTTTGCCTCACACTGGTGAGAATTAACTTACTTTACACTCTACATCTGTATCACTTCATCCATCAAGGTACTCAGGCTATATATGCATTCACTTTCCTTATGTTTTCTCCTATTCTACAGAATGTCCTGAGGCTGAAACCTCACCACTCCTTTTGATTGAGTAATGTATTGTATGGCCCATTTTTAATCATTTTAGGGACAGTTTATACTGCAATTAGGAAAACACACTTGAAACTTAAGATATTTATCCTATCACCTATTAGCTTTAAATACTGATATTCACTTTTGCAAGCACTGTGTGTGTGTGTGTGTGTGTGAGTGTGTGTGTGTGTGTTAGTGTCAGTACTGGGGTTTGAACTCATGTCCTAGGGACTGTCCCTGAGCTTTTTCATTCAAGGCTAGTGCTCTACCAGTTGAGCCACAGCTCTGCTTCCAGCTTTTTGCTGGTTTATTGGAGATAAGGATTTTACAGTCAAGCCTGCCTGGGATGGTTTTGAACCATTGACTTCAGATCTCAGCCACTTGAGTAGCTGCAAGCACAGGCATGAGCTACTGGCACCTGCTTCATATTCACTTTAGAGATACTCTCCAGATGGATTCTACTTTAATGATGCTAAATACAGACTCACAGATTCTATTATACTGATCCAGATATTTGTAAAGATTAGTCCAAGAATTAATAGAAACTAGGAAGGTGTTTTACACAAGCACAATTTGATTGATTTGGGGGGAGGAGTATTTGAATTTAAGTCTAAACTTCAGTTATTTACTACTTTTAAATTTAATATGTAAGAAGTCCCAGCATAATCTCTTGGATACACTTTCATATAAAATTAGAAAATATAGCTTTCCACCTTTTTGTAACAGATGAGAGAGAGAGAGAGAGAGAGAGAGAGAGAGAGAGAGAGAGAGAGAGAGAGAGAGAGCGCAAGCACAGGTAAAATTGCATTGATTAAATCCGTTTACTCCCCTTTCTTAAAGAGAATAATCTGTGCCTACTATGGAAGAAATGTAGCAGAGTGTTAGGCCCAATAAATAGAGTGAGATAGAAAAGAAGTACTTACATGTTTTAAATGAGTGATCTCCAGATTCAGATAAATTCTCTTCTACAATTCAACATTTATATGAAGTGTGTAAGAGGCATTTATTTGTAGGACTTCAATAAGCATGTCACATTTAGAGCCTTAAAATTATTGAGTAACTATAGAACTTTTTAAAAATATTGTATATTATAGGAAAGTATAAAATATATAAATGTAATAGATTCGTATAGTAACATAAATGATGTGAAATGATCTCAGCAAATTAAGACTTATAGACAAATGCAAAGTTATACTCTTAGTCTGAGAAATAAATCATATTCAGTAATAAATTGATGGTCAAAATGACTTGTATTTTTGTTGAAACTCTCAAATTATGATAAGGCTAGGATTTTATTCAATGTTATTGTAAAGAATTTACTTGCACTTAACATGAGAGAATGGGTCTACTTACACTTGTGCAGACCCTGTGTAATTTCCAAAGCATGTATTAAATATTGGTGATCATAGTAGCAGGGACATATTGATTTAGTGTATGGAGGAAAGAAGATTTTCAGATACAAGGACAGTTCTAAAATAAACAATTATGAGTATTTTAAGTAATATAAGGTATTAAATAACAGTGTAGTGTTATGCACCAACAGCTCCCCAATTATTATTATACTAAAATCATTATTATTTGTGTGTGGGGGAAGAGGTGTGGGTGTGTATACACACGCACTGGTGTCTGTCCTGGCTTGAATTCAGTATCTGGATACTTTCTCTGAGGTGTGTGTGTGTGTGTGTGTGTGTGTGTGTGTGTGTGTGTGCTCTTCCTCATGACCCATAGTTTGAATTTGGGCTTTTGTCTGGCTAGGACCCCAATTCTCAGATCTCAGTCTCCTAAGTAGCTAGGATTACAGGCATGTACCACTGGCTGGTTTAGTATTTGCTATATATAATTTTTTCCTTCTATATTTTTCAGTTACAGATAGCCTATAAGTAGATGTGTACATTATTATTATTATTATTGACAGAAATTGGCTTCCACAACTGCTAACAAAGTAATCAAGCTATACACCTTTCACAATCATTATTTCATATATGTACTGTCATTTAACAAGTTGGATAAGAAATGTACTCATTGCCTTATGAATGAAACTGCAACCCCTCTGCACTTTGACAATAAAGAAATTAAAAAATAAACAGTTGCAATTATAGCATGTAATAAAAACTGGTGTCCCTCTTAATGATATAAAGATAAAATTTTCAAGGCTAATATTGCTTATCTTTATATCCATCAATACAATGTTTATGTATAGTGATATAAATACATATATTAATATTCCAAATCATGTTGTAGTAATATTATTGAGTTTATGTTTACTATATTCAAGATGTAGGAAAATACAAACATTTCAAGCAGTGCTTTAAGTGCTTTCCTGGTAGAAATTCACCATTATATAAAAAGACTTTTCAATACAAAAATATTCTACAGATTGTTTTCTTGGTATAAGGCAAGAAATTGGAAACATTTCGACAATTTTTAAAAACTAGTGACCTTTACTTGAATATTTTAATGACCTGATATCTCACGAGGACACTGCTTTATTTAGTGTGCTAGATTATAATAAGGGAATACCAAAATTGAGAGACACAGGGTATAAAAAGACAAACAACTACAAAAGCAATACTTGCAAAACTGTTTGGTGTAAATGAACTGAACAATTCATGGAGGAAGGGAGAAGGGGAGGGGGGAAAGAGGGACAAGGTAACAAACAGTACAAGAAATGTATCCAATGTCTAACGTATGAAACTGTAACCTCTCTGTACATCAGTTTGATAATCAAAATTTTTTTTAAAAAAGCACATGTAAAAGAAAAAAAAGACATCATACAATGCTATAACAGTAATATATTCTGAGAATTAAGTATATACTCATTTAATCAAAATATGGTAAATAACAATACTATTCCCTGAATATTCTGTCTAATATAGGCAAGAAAATAATGTCTAACGAATGCTATGGTCCCAATATTGTTTCAATAAAATGTCATTGTCATGTATTCAGAAATAAGTTACTATTACTTTCTTTATTAAATATTAAAATTAAATATATTATGGGAGAATTTTTGAAAAATAATTAGTGCATAATCAATCAACTGTACCTGTAGAAAGTTAGAGGGCTGATTGTTGGCCTGTGTGGCCCACAGAGAATGAGGGACTACTTTTTACAAAGTAGGGCAGTCTCTGGAGAAACCCCGCTGAGTGGATACCTACATAAATGGATGGGCACATAAATCTCTGCTGTCACTAGCACACTCCCTTGCATTATTTCTGTTGCTAATGATGACTCTTCTTTAGAAATATTATGAGAAGAGTACCAATTCATTTTTCCACTGATATCCTTGGCAGGCATGATGAACATTAATTTGTTTAGTTGTGGAGGAGGAATTTTGTATTATCAATGATTTTAATGCTATTTCTGGCACCCAGGTTCAGCTAGATATATAACTACTTTAAAAATGTGTCATGATGAACCCAGAATGCTTTATTATCATTACTACAGAGCATCCTCTCTGAATTTCGCTTTGAAGTAAAACAATTTTCAAGCCATACATTCATAAGACACTAAGTATTGTTTTAAGGAAATTACTGTTTTGTTCCATGCAATCTATTGTTCAATAGTAGGAAACATATTAAATACTTCCAGAAACTTAGTATTCACAAAATTAAAGATTATTTTTATAGTTAAATCATGGAAGTTATACATATTGAACTTTTATTAGAAATGACAGAACAAATTTTTGAAACAATCTTCAATGTTTCAGGAAGTGAGATTCTCTTATATTATGACAAAAATGTTGATACCTTTCTCTTTTTGTCATCATAAAAGTAGTACAAGCATTGAAGGAATTCAAACATGAAAGACAAGTTATTTCTTAAAAAGTCATCTGTAATCCTACACAAAGAAAGCTTGTACAATGAGTTTTAATAAAACATGACATATGTATTCTTACAGTACATGATGCTATATTAAATATGCTAGTTAAAAGTAAATACATACATTCATCCTTAAAGATACTTTTCTATCAAAGTAAGATTTCCTAATTATGCCTTTGTCACTGTTACCTGTTCATTTTTCTTAAGCAATTTTTCTGAAATATTTATTTTGACATTTGTATTTTTGTTTGTTTTGTACTGGGAGTTACAACGAAATGTAGGAGGAACGTGATGCACAGAGTATCCATTTTCCCTCAAAAGCTTAAGGGAAGTAGATTTCTAAAATTAAAAACCGAGACTAAAATATGATAATTACATTAATTTAGATGAGCCTCTTACCCTTCTGATAAATTTAGCCCTGATGAAGATTAATCTACACTTTCAAGGAATTTTTTATTTTCATTTTGTGGAGAATAATCTGCAAATGTAAGAATATATGATTAGAAATGATAACTTTTTAAAATGAAACCAAGGTATTTTATAATTGCTAATCTAAGGCTTTGTGTCAATCATCTACCCTCTTAGCAGTACCTAAGTATATTTATTTTTCCAGTTAAAAGTGTAATCTTGTTAAGAATTTCAGGCTGGGCATTTCCATTTGACACCTTCAAAGCTAGCCTGAGAGATCTGAAGGAAGAGTCTAAGACAACCTGGAGGAAATGTCCATGAGACTTTATCTCTAAAATACATCTTCCCCCAGACAAATAAACAAATGAACAAAACAGGCTGGAGGTGTGACACAGTGGTAGAGCACCTGCCAAGCAAGTGCAAGGCTTTGGATTCAAATGCTAGTACAAGAAAAAAATTCAATTGTACACTTATATAGAAGAGGCTTCATTTTGTCAAGTTCATAAAAGAAGCTGACTAACATTACTATTCAACTGGACATTTAGGTCATATGATCAGGGATCCCATGTGTGGGTATACGCAATGTGTGTGCATGTATATATGTGTGGGATATATATGTATGTATATATATTTGTGTGTGAGTATATGTATTTTATTTAAAGCAGACAATACTGAGTGGAGAGTGTTTGCAACCATCAAGGAACTCAAATAATTTGTAAAGCTTAATACTTTCTTATCATATATTCTTTCTTATCATATATTCTCTATAACAGCAAGAATGAACATTGGTGGCTTCTGGATGTCTGCATTTTTTATTCCAGAAGCACCTTCCAGTGATATAACTAGTCTTAAGAACACTGTTTTCAATGACATCTATGGATGTTTAATCATTTGTTTTTGTGAGCCTACCTGGATATCCCATGACACTGAATTTTATTGGCATTTTCCTTTGCTATTATTCAGCTTGGCTCTGTAACATTTACTTTGTCAATTATAGTCATCTAACTATTCACAGTGAATTCTATCACTGTGTGACTTTAATTGTATTTTGCTAAATTAAAGAGGCATTATAAAGTGGTTACCCTTTGATTTTTCAGTTTAATTTCATTTCTCTTTAATCTTTAGTGCACACTGGATTATCAATTAGCATAATAAAACAGTCAGTGTGGAATTTAGTAACTCCATTGAATATTCTATAATGTAGACTAGTTTATGGAATGTCTTCCTATGCCAGAAACAGTAAAATGTTAGAATTCTCTTACTGCACCTTGGAAGTATTCCCATATGTGTCTTAACCTGACAGTATATTGGACCATTACACGGGCAAACAGTCTTAATGCATGAATAATATTAATGCTATATCCTTTGGTAATACATGTTATCTAAAGATCTTAAAGTGTTCCAATACATGACAATCAAGTCTTACCACATTACTCCAAGCAAGGTATTATGATCTGCTTTTATAATTTAGATAAACTATTGTTATAGTTAAGAAAGATGAAAGATTAAGTGGCTTGTCAAGTATCTGGTATTAGTTCAATACCAAAGAAAGCTCAGGTTTCTGTCTGCTGCTGTTAATATTAAGCAAGCTGCTGTACATATTACCCAGTAAGCAAAGCACTATTCTGTTGAAATCACCTAATATATTAAGAGTTTAAGTGAACAAGAATACAATGGCATCAGGCCATTCAATCACAGCTTATCCAAATTTGTAGGCAGGTGTGTGCATTTTTCTCAAAGATGGGGTAATGTTATAGTCATAAATTAGTTTCATCTTTTCATCATTATATAATATTACATTGTCCTTAAAATAGTGTTGAACTCTCTTTGTTCCCAGTCGCTGCAAATGTGAGAACAATGGAAAATTGAAAGTGAATCTCACTTATAATGGAGCAGTCCTTTACCAAAGTAGAAATTCAGGAAAGAACTCTTCCCCTTGCAACAAAGGATAGTGTTGATTTATTTTATGATCTTTATAATTTGAGGGAACAATAGAAATTGCAAGTTTCTTGCCTTTTCTTTTGCTACTTTCCCTTTATATCTACTATAACTGATTAGTTTTTTCCTCAGTAAATGTAGTGTTTTTTTCTTCTGATACTGACTCTTCATTCAGTACTGTATATCTGCTCCAATGTCCATTTAGTGAGAATCACTGAGAATGATTTGTGCAATTGATTGGTGACATGGAGCTCGGAATTGATGCTTCGTCGTTTGGGGAGCCCTTCCTAGAGGAGACAGAATTGTCAAACAAAATGCAGGATAGTATTTCATCTGGGTGAAACTAGATATCACAATTGCTAGAAATCAGCTTCTAAAAAATCCTGTTTATTTTCTCCGTGCTTTTGACACCAAGCTGCACCTAACTCCCTTGAATACCAAAGTGTTTTGCATTTGTATTCATGGTAGCATTGCACGCAAACTACCGCAGATAATTTAGGTAATTGGCAAACCACAGGGGCACTTAGACTGCTCACCTGCCTATTTTAGGTTGGCTCATCATCACTCTAATTGGCAGTGGGTAGTTACTGGTCCATTTGCCATGTATTATGACAAAAGATGCTAATGGGCCCCGGCAGTGGGTGTGTTGTCCCTTTGCCCTGCTTCTGGCACACAGAAAGCAATCCCACTGTTTTTGCATAGCAAGTAGCATGGCTGGACATTTTTTGTACATCAAAAGGAGCCTTTCCCTTTTGAAAAATGACAACTTCCCCTGGCAAAGGCCTAATCTCAGAACTGACATGTATTCTTTTTCCCAGTCACCATATTGCACATTGTCCCTAAAAAACAAGAGCACATCAGTCAAGGTAGTTTTCATCATTTCACC
This sequence comes from Perognathus longimembris pacificus, assembly GCF_023159225.1. Classification (NCBI taxonomy): domain Eukaryota; kingdom Metazoa; phylum Chordata; class Mammalia; order Rodentia; family Heteromyidae; genus Perognathus; species Perognathus longimembris. The sequence continues at coordinate 24,761,607 of NC_063169.1, read as the reverse complement.
ACAGTTTTTATTATCAGAACTCCTCTGAAGCTTGAAATTGAAATCCGTTTCTTTCTTGACATTTTTCTCTATATTGGGCTTGTAATTATGGGCCCAAATGAAGTTCAAGAGGAATAGATCAACAAAGCCCACAGCTAAGTACACTAAACTTTGATCTTGAAGGGAAATATGAATTCCAAGGTAGATTTGGACAGCTGTGTTGTGAATGCCACAGTGAGCAAATGTGGAGTCAGAGAGAATATCCCATGCTTAACTGACTTTTGTCTCACATAAGTGCAAGGAACACATGCAGAAATGCAGCTCTTCTGGCATCCGATCACGGTTCTTAGTGTTCTGAAGATAATTCATCCTTAAAATAATAAAATGGTGTCAGCTCAGTTAATAATAATTGTTATTCTATTCATTGACTGATAATATATTTCACTTAGTTTCATAAATTTAATAAAATATATTTTTATTAGCTACATCAATAATTATATAGGGAGACAGAGTGTCAGGGATATATAAATCTACAGACTACTTTCCACCCAAGTATAGAGATTGACACACTTATGACAATAGAGCTCTGTCAACTTTGGCTTTAGAAATTACTGATATAGGTAGGCCCTATGAAGAAAAACGAGTTTGGTGTGGTGGTATAGTCAAATCCTGATTGCAAACCTCCACCAGGCCAATAAAATTGATTAATCAGTGTTGTGTGCTGGTGGCTCACATCTGTAATCCTAGCTACTCAAGAGACAGATCTGAGGATTGAGGTTCATGCCAGCCCAGGCAGGAATGGCTGTGATACTCATATCTACAATTAACCACAAAACCTTGAAGTGCAGCTGTGGCTCAAGTGGTAGAGTGCTAGCTGTGAGCACAAAAGCTCAAGGACAGTGCCCAGGCCCTGAGTTCAAGCCCTATGACTGGCAAACGAAAGAGAGAAGGATTAATGATATAATGCATTGTGTGGAATATATTTGTTAGGGGTATTTACATTACTAAAAATAGCCTCTAACTCAGAAAACAAAATGTTTATGGGTAAGGATTCTATTAAATTATCTCTTATTTCATCTTCTTTGTCAGTTTGAATTAAAGTTACTGTAGTTATTAACACAAGAGTGCTAAATTTGTAACTAATGGCTCAAAGTTTAAACAATAATATGGAATTCATTCAGAACTAAGATGGCAGGATCCAACAATATTTTCATGCAATGACATTAGTAATTAGATACAAGAGATTTCTAAAATTTACCTCCTGGATTGTACAAATTATTCTCCTGTCTACAATTCTATTTTACTCAATTTTCTCCTGCCCTTGACATTGATTATTAGTTGAAATATACCCAAACACATTTATATTAATCTTTCATGTTTGAAGACACAGTTGGCTAATGAGGATTTCACTCTACTAATGTCCAGGTAGGGCAAAAGTTCGAGTTTTATCTGGCAGCCATTTCTTTTCTGGTGGCAGCACTTTTCTCATGCAGAGGGACAAAGCTTTAGGAAACTTAACTGCTTTAATTGGAATTGGTCCAATGAACTGTGGTCCAAAACTCAGGATTTCAGGCTGTGAAACTGAGATTGGGAGCCTGGTATTTTGAAGGCATCTCTTGGCAGCAAAGTTTTTGATACTCCTGTTTAAAGAAGAGCTAAACATAGTGATAGGAGCCTGATAATCTGCCTACATGAGAAGCCTAACACAAGGGGATCATGTCCAGGAAGAGATATATGGGCAGGGAATGAGTTGTTATCTAAAACTAACCAGCAAACAAAACAAAACAAAACCAGGACTGGAAATGTCACTGAGTGGTAATAGCGCTCACTTAACAATCATAAGAACCTGAGTTTTTGGTTCCACTATATCAGCAGGAAAAAAAAAAATACACTGGGATTGTATGTCAAGAGGCATTTCCACCATTTCTGTGGCTTTCCTATCAATATGTGGATATAATATTACTAGCTGTGTTGTCCCCTGAAGTGCTCAAGTATCTCGTTGAATCACTTGATTAATGGATATCTCATCTCTGCAGAGCTCCGAACAGTCAATCTCTGTTCCTGTCACAAATAGTAAATCCATGCAAGTTTAACTCAATTCCACAAGTTCAACAGGGATAGTGCTAGACTGAACCTTAGCATTAGTAAATTTTGAAATGGGTGGTTTGCATTCCACTCATAAACATCTGTGCATACTTAGATGTTGAACAGCATCTCTGGCATCTGTCTACTGGATGCCACAGGCACCAACACATCCCTAAGTTGTGACAAAACAAAAATGTCTCAAGATGTTTCAAAGTCCTCTTGAAAGCAAATTGGTTAGTACTTGGTAAGTGCTGACCCAGATTGTCATGTGACTTTAACATGACCTACATAAAATAATGAAGATATCAGGAAGTGATTATGATATTTACAACAGATGTGAAACATTTCATCAGAGATAAAAAAAAAATAGGAAAATTCTGTTTCTTTAGGCTTCAGGAGGACCTCAGGGTTAAACTGTACCAACATATGTTATAATCTCTGAAAGGGATAAAACAGTGGTGAAATAAATAATACATGTATGTGTGCTTGTGCTTAATTTTCCTAGTATGATCTCTTTGTTGGTAAATGTGCTTGTCAGGTTGAAGAATGTTTGGTGCTAACCTGTAAAGTCATTGAAAAGCACGTTGCTTGTGCTATGGCCTTGGAATTGAAAGGGATTTGTAAATGTTACCACATTGATTTCTCCAGCTGAGTTTGACTTTAGTAGGTGTATAGAAACAAACTATATATATTTTTTTAGTCTTTTGGGTACAAAAAAGAAAAGTGATCTTGCTAAAATAGAAAGTCCATTGTTACACAAATATTATGGGTTCCTTGCAAACCTTAAGATGATGCTGGAATAAGCCTCGGAAAAGCTATGTGGAATCTCTCACATTTCCTCATACATTCATTAAGTTGATATTTATTTTTGTGCTCAGCCTACATATTAGCTTAGTATTTTTCTTTTTCTCTTATTTCCCCATGTCTGCTTCAGGCTTCCCTATCTCCCTCAAGACCAGTTCTTTGTGCTGTTTGGTCTTTATGTAGAGAATAAGTTCCCCACAGAGCCTACAAGCTTTACTTATCACTTGTATTAAAAACCACTCCCAACCAAGACGACATTCTCTTCAGTCCATCTGTAGACTTAAGGAAAACAAAGACAGACTAGTCTCATTGTGTCAGTAGCCTACCCTGGACTATTTAGGAGTAGGAAATGCATTGCTTATGGCCTGTAAGGCACCTTTAGACGAGATTCCAAATTCAATAAATCTAGGACCCTTTGTCATAACTACACAACTTACATTAAGTGAATCATAATAATAGTATACCATTTGAGGCATAAACAAGGTGCATCCATCACAGGATTGATAGACATATATGAATACACAAAGAGGTAGATATGCACGTTTCTTGTCCACTGCTTGCCACCCACTTGCCACTATTGTAGTGCCTCAGAGGAGAGTCAGTCTCAGGTAAGTAAGAAATTTGTTCATTATGTAAGTGGAAACATACTGTGGTGATACTGTGGGCATCGAGTGCTGATGAGAGGAGAAGTGATGAGCTTATTCCTTGAGATATTGATGACCTTGATTCAGATGATTGACTCAGAGGATGATGATGTAGACTTCTTGGTTGATGCAGAAAATATCTCAGATTCATTCTGAATCTATACCTCTATAATCAATAATCTTTGTGAAATTGAATCCCAAAAGAGGAGTAAATTACAGGTCACAGAATAATGCAAATATAGTAATGGTTAATTCTTTTTTTGTGTTTGCCAGTCATGGGCATTAGACTCAGGGCCTGAGCACTGTCCCTGGCTTCTCTTTTGCTCAAGGCTAACATTCTGCCACTTGAGCCACAGTGCCACTTCTGGCCGTTTTCTATGTATGTGGTGCTGGGGAATCGAACCCAGGGCTTCATGTATACGAGGCAAGCATTCTTGCCACTAGGCCATATTCCCAGCCCAGTAATGGTTAATTCTTAAGCTAATTATTTTGTATGGCTCCAGAATAATAGCCTTTGGTAAAAAAAAAATCCATCCTTTCTGTACTAAGTGATAAAACACAGAATGTATCTGTATTATATGACAAAAATAAGTGGCAACAAATCAGTTCAGATAATAGAAGGAACAGTGTGCTTGTTTTTGGTGATAAAACTTCAAACCCTTGTGACATATGGTGACTTAAAGAGAATGGAGAGAGTAAGGATTACTATGAAAAGATACGATTGAAATCACAACAATTGCTTGCTTTTTCTCTTGTGCTAGTTACTTTTATGATGTACCAAATGAATGAGAAAATCCACTGAATGAGCAATGATTTATTTTGGCCTACAAATTGACTTTCCAGTCAATGTTTGACTTGCTCCATTGCTATGAGGTCTGTGGAGTGGCAGATTGTCATGGTGGCAGGAGCAAGTGATAGGAAACACTCCTAAGGATAGCCAGGAATCATAGTGAACCAGTAATTAGCCTGGGAAGGACATACCATTACCTTCAAAGATGCTATCTCAGTGATCTAGTGTCTTCAACCAGGTCTCATGTTCTAACAGCACATTCAGCTA